>NW_021703774.1:169458239-169558436 GCF_005190385.1 Monodon monoceros | reverse complement strand
TTATCTAGATGATGTCGTTATCTAGACCTTATCTAGATGATGTCGTTTATCTAGACCTTATCTAGATGATGTCATTATATAGATGCCCTGGATCTAACCATACCTGAAGCTAGTTGTAGTTATAGATTTTACATTTCCTTTCCTGTGAGTCAATGTGAGATTGGTTTTCTAGGACTTGAAATGACAAAGACATCCAATTATATTACCTAACATCCCAGCTCACCTTGGACCCTACCCATGCTGACTATCAGCCTGGAAGGGGGCTTCTGCCCCTGAGCCTCCTACTGGTGACTAGGGCATTGCTACCTGATTACAAGTTTCCCAGGTGCTAACTACCTGCTAGGCTACAATTATTCTCCATTGCTGTGCTCTGCTCACATGTCAGGACACCTCTGGGTCACCTTGAATTAGGATGACCAACCGTCCCAATCTGCCTGGCATTGAGGGGGCTCCCAGGATGTGGGACTTTTAGTGCTAAAATGGAAAATCCCAGGCAAACGAGGGAGGGTCACCTTATTTGTATTAGAACCAGAAACTGCTAGAACCACTGGAAATTGTTGGCTCCAAGAGCAGCCAACACATCTGGGATTGCCCCCACGGGGCTGACCTACTCCAGAGGGAGGGGAAACACTACCAGACCTTTCATCCTGCCAGCCTGCGCCCACCCACACCTGAGACGGCCACCTCCAAGAAAGCAAGCACAGTACAAATAGCACACAAACGCATCCTTCCCACTGAGGGGAGCCTCATTTCCTCACAAGGCAATCCATTTTTTGGTTGGAAAATTTAAGGTGTTAAAAATAACGAGATCAGGACTTCCCTTGTGGCGCAGTAGTTGAGAATCCACCTGCCAATGCAGGGGACATGGGTTCGAGCCCTGGTCTGGAAAGATCCCACATGCCGCGGAGCAGCTAAGCCTGTGAGCCACAACTACCGAGCCTGCACTCTAGAGCCCACGAGCCACAACTACTGAGCCCTCGTGCCACAACTACTAAAGCCCACACACCTAGAGCTCGTGCTCTGCAACAAGAGAAGCCACTGCAATGAGAAGCCCGTGCACCGCAATGAAGGGTAGCCCCCGCTCGCCACAACTAGAGAAAGCCCACGTGCAGCAATGAAGACCCAACAATGAAGACCCAATGCAGCCAAAAATAAATAAATAAATTTATTTTTTAAAAAAATAACGAGATCATGCATATAAAGATTTTAGCAACATCTGTAACTCTGTTTTGTAGATAAGTTCATTTGTACCCTTTTTTTAGATCCCACATATAAGCTATATCAAGTTACGATGTAGAAAACAACTTATGGGCTTCCCTGGTGGCGCAGTGGTTGAGAGTCCACCTGCCGATGCAGGGGACACAGGTTCGTGCCCCGGTCCGGGAGGATCCCACGTGCTGCAGAGCGGCTGGCCCTGTGGGCCATGGCCACTGAGCCTGTGCGTCCGGAGCCTGTGCTCCGCAACGGGAGAGGCCACTGCAGTGAAAGGCCCGCATACCGCAAAAAAAAAAAAAGAAAAAAAACTTATGATTTCCAGGGAGTAAGGGGGGGAGGGATAAATTGGGAGATTGGGATTGACATATACACACTACTATGTGTAAAATAGATACTAATAAGGACCTACTGTGTAGCACAGGGAACTCTACTCAATACTCTGTAATGGCCTATATGGGAAAAGAATCTAAAAAAGGGTGGAGATATATTTATGTATAACTGATTCACTTTGCTGTACAGCAGAAACTAACACAACATTGTAAATCATCTATACTCCAATAAAAAATTTTTAAAAAAGATTCTAGCACAGTACCTGGTACACTGTGAAACCTAAATAACAATGGTAGCTGATGCCCCTGCTCAAAACAAGGGTTGATTGTTTTCCCAATTAGCACTAATTTTATGGAGGTTCCTATATACCAGGTCTTATTCTAAGTACTTGAATGCTATTAACTCATTTAATCCTTAGAGTAACCTCAAGAGGTAGGTATTCCCATTATCCCCATTTTACAGGAGAGGAAACCCCAAAACTTACCTCATGGAGATTGAATCCGTCAGCCATTATTCTGGTGTCAGCCTTCCCTTCAGGCCTGACTATTGTATAGTAATTCAACAAACATTTAACTGAACACTTGCTATGTGCTAGGCACTGTTCTAGGCACTGGGGATACTGCACTGAGCCAGACAGTCCCTGCTGTCCTGGAGCTTACATTCTAGTGGAAAGGACAACAATGAAGAAGGGAAATCAATTGCAGAAACCTGCCATGCCAAGAAAGAAAGAGAGAAAAAGGGAGAGAGGGGAAGGAAAGAGAGAGAGAGAGAGAGAGAGAGAGAGAGAAAGAAAAAGAACGAACGAACGAAAGAAAGAAAGAAAGAAAGAACGAAAGAAAGAAAGAAAAGAAAAGAAAAGAAAGAAGAAAGAGCGAGTGAAAGAAAGAAAAAGAAACCAGCTGTGCCTGGCTTTTGCAAAAGGGAATTTACTGGAATACTGGAATGAGCCCTCAGGGCATCACTGAATGAATAGACCTGCTGTAATGCAGATCCAGGGAGGGAACATCTGATTGGCCTGGGCTGTGTCATGGGCCCACACCGAGGCTATGAGAGGGCGGAGCTTTTGATTACCTTCTTCTCCGCCTGACTGCAATCAGAGGAGATGAGGTAATTCCCCCCAGAAGACATCAGATGGGAGTATAAAGGGGAAATCCATGTCCGGCAGCCGGAAAACAACAAACATCATGACACCAGCTCTCAGACATTTCAAGACTTAGCATTCTACCGGTCTCTCCTCTGAGTTGAAACCCCTTGTTCCCGCTCTGGGTTCCATCAACCTAACCCTCGAACTGGATGACGTTAAAGCTGAAATCTAAAGTAAACCAGCTGTACAAGTGACCAAGCCCCTGCCTGGTGGAGAAGAAGTGGAGTGCGTCCATCAGGGCCCAAGCAGAGAAACAGAACCAGCAGGAGATATGTATTAGGTGATTTATTGCAAGGAATTGGCTTATGCAATTGTGGGAGCTGGTGGGGCAAGTCTGAAATCTTAGGACAGGCATCAGAGAGGGCAGGGGGGGAAGCCTGCTGTCCACAGGTTCCCCAGGTAGGATTTTGTCTCCATCAGCGAAGCCTCAGCTCTGCTCATAAAGCCCTTCAACTGATTGGATCAGGGCCACCCAGACTACCTAGGATAAACTCCTTTACTTAAAGTCAGTCATTATGAACCCTGATAACATCTATAAGTATGTCTGCCAGCAACACCTAGATTAGCATTTGATTGAATAACTGGCCAAGTTGACACACAGAGGTGACCTCATTAAGCCTCTGAGAAGATGTGGCATGTTTAGGGTTGCCAGATAAAATAGAGGAAAGCTTAATGCCCAATTACATTTGAATTTCAGGTAAACAATGCATAATTTTTTAGTATATGTATGAAAGAAAGAGAAAGAGAGGAAGGAAGGAGAGGAGGGAGGGAGGGAGGGAGGAAGAGAGGGAAGAAATATCCTTTAAAAGCCCACCTGCATATGAAGACTTGGAACTCTGAAGCAACCCTGGAAAGGAGCATGGCACCGAAGAACCAGGGGCCCCTCTCATTCACTAAACAGCTGTGAGTTCGGAGAATATTTATTGAGCACCTATTATGTGCTAAATACCAAAAGCTATAGCTAATACCCACATAGCATTTTCCATGTGCCAGGCACTGTTCTAGCTGCCTTTTAACTTATTAATTCATTTAATACATAAAACTCAGTGGGAGTAGGTATAATTCCCATTTTATAATGAGGCAATCAAGGCAAAAAGACTGAGAAATGGTCCACAGTCCCAGAGTAGGTAAATGGTAGACCTGGGATTTGAACCCAAGTAGTTTGGCTTCAGGGCTCATATACTTGATGGCCTGTGTACCAGTCAAGGTTCAGAGAAGCTAACCCAGTAGGATATTTATACACACACACACATACACACGTGTGTGTGTGTGTCTATGTATATATATGTATGAGGGGAGGGAGGGAGAAAAATACCCTTTAAAAGCCTTTATATATATATATGTATACATGTATATGGCATGGAAGGCACACGCTGTCACCTCCAGCATCACCTCACACTATTGATCACACAGGGTCAGCCCTATTTTGTGTAGAGGAAATGGCCCAAGGGTGTGGATACCAGGAAGGGAGGTCATTCAGGCCATCTCAGAGGCTCTGCCACACTTCCCCGCTAATCTGCCCCTCTAGATCCTCAGTTTGGTACTTGGGGAATTGACAGTCAACAAGACCAGCTCTTTCCCTGTCCTTCTAATGCCTTAGGGTGTGAAGGAAGAAACAATCAATAAGTAAACAAATAAATAAATCATTACAAGTTGTGGTATGTGTTACGAAGAAAGGAGCAACTGCACCCGGGGTGACTGATCAGGGAAGGCCTCTCTGAGGAGGTGACATTTGAGCTGAGACCTGAAAGGTAAGAAAGAGCCACTAGTCAAAGAGTAGGGCTGAGCCGCATGTGCAAAGGTCCAGAGGTGGGACAGGCTGGCAGGAGCTGAAGGAGGAAGGTCAGTGGGGCTGGAGAGTGGCCTTACAGGAGTGCCATCGGGCAGGCGCTTGTAGGCCTGGTGAGCAGTTAGAGCTTTATCAAAATGAGAAAAGAGAAAGTGGGGGAGCAGATAAAGGGACAGGAGAGGAAGAATCAAAGTGACTTCCCTGTCCCAAACACACACACCCACACTCACATTTACTTGGCCGGAGGGCTTGGTCCCTCACTGGAGGGAGACATAATGAGACCTTTCCCTGCTGACTCTGGGGAAGGGAACCTGAAGGAAGGGTCTAGAAGAATGAGAAAGACCCTTGTACCTGAAACCCAGTGGCCTTCTCCGCAAAGCACATCTGCTTCGCATTTAAGGTGCCGAAGTCTCCTATCAGGACCAATGTTAACCTGCCAGGAAGTCCTGTTTGTGCCGCCTCAAATCATGACCAGGACACGCCTCCCTCCAATGTCCCCTCCTGGCCAAGCCCTATCATCTGTCACTGGACTATCGTCACAACCTCTTAAATGGTCTCCCTGCTTCTGTCCTTGTTCCCATCTATTCTTCATGCAGCAGCCAGCTCCTCTTCGAAACACTGTCAGATCCTGTCACTCCTCTGCAGGAAGCTTCTCTGAAGGCTCCGCATCTCACTCTGAGTAAAAGCCAGAGTCCTTCTGGTAACGCACGTGGTCCTACAGATCCCCTCTGTCCCTCACTTCTCTGACCCCATCTCCCACCACCCTCCCAATTGCTCGACTCACTCCAGCCAAATGGTCCTTCTCAACGTTCCCCAGATACCTCAGCAGACTCAAGCCTCAGGGCCTTTGCACTTGCTGCGCCTCCTACCTAGAACACTCTCCCCATCCTACAGCCCCCATCCCACTCCACGGCACCTCTCACCTCCTTCAGGGTTTCTGAGTGTCACTTTCTCTGATCACTCTGTTCAAAACTCCAACTCTCCCCATCCCCCAAGCCTCTAACAGTTTCCATCCTCCTTCCTGCTTTGTTTTACTCTTTTATCTTTATCCAACTTACTTCACTTTCCTTCTTTATATGTTTATTGGTCTTCTCCCCTGACAGAATGCAAGTTATATGAGGGTAGGAATGCTAGTCTGTTTTATCCCCTGCTCTATGCCCAGGGACTAAAACAGTACCTGGCACATAGTAGGTGATCAATAAGGTTTACTAAAGGATGAACAGAGTAAATCTAGAATTTGACGCTCAATAATCATAGAAGGATGACTACTAGTAGACTATAAACTTTCGGGATAAGTGTTCGAGTTTAGCCTGATAGCACTGGGGAAGATAAATGAATATAATCCCTTCCTCCCGATTTACCGATGAGGCCCCTAGAGGCCAGGACTCATTGTGTTCTGAGCCCTGTCATTTACCAGCTCTGAGGCTTTCGTCAAGTCACTTTTCGGGGCATCAGTTTCCCTATCTGTAAAATGGGAAGGATGGACTTGATCACCTCTGAGTTCTACCAGACATTCAAACATCTCAACAGGCACCATCAGGAGGGGAAGGGGGGAACTTTCTTCCAAGGTTCAGAAAATCTCTCATGCACATCGCCAGCGAAAGATCAGATGACATTTTTGAAAGGGGAAATGCTGTTGACAAGTAGCCAACTTCTTTTTACATCTTCTTAGAGTGCTGCAGTGCGGTGCCCTGTCTCTCCTTTCTGCCTCTCAGACCCTCACACCTGCAACCCCAGGGTGGCTATGTGGGGGGAAGGGGGAGGGAGGAAAACACACTAATGCCCTTTTCCCTTATTTTGGAGCATTTTCAGATAGAATGTCTAAAAGGCCTGGAACCACTCCAGGGTGTATGCCTGACAGAAAAGGGAGCTTCTGTGCACTAAAAACTGGTGCAAATACAATCATAGTTGCTTTATTCTTAACAGCCCCAAATTAGAAACAACCTGAAGGCTATCAACAGAAGAATGAAAATATCAATTGCAGTATATTCAGACAATGGAATACAGCAACGAAGAAGAACAAAGTACAGCCATACAAAAACCCTGCCTGGATCTCCCAGACACAATATTGAATGAAAGAAGTCAGGCACAAAAGAGTACATACTGTATAATTCTGTTTATTCGAAGTTCAAAAACAGGCAACATTTATGTACGGTGATGAAGGTTAGAATTAAGATTACTTGTGGGGGACTTCCCTGGTGGCACAGTGGTTAAGAATCTGCCTGCCAATGCAGGAGACATGGGTTCGAGCCCTGGTCTGGGAAAATCCCACATGCTGCGGAGCAACTAAGCCTGTGCTCCACAACTACTGAGCCTGTGCTCCAGAGCCCTTGAGCCACAGCTACTGAGCCCACGTGCCACAACTACTGAAGCCCACACGCCTAGAGCCCGTGCTCTGCAACAAGAGAAGCCACGGCAATGAGAAGCCCGCGCACCGCAACGAAGAGGAGCCCCCGCTCGCCGCAACTGGAGAAAGCCCGCACGCAGCAACGAAGACCCAATGCAGCCAAAAATTAATTAATTAATTAAATTTTAAAAGAAAATAAATAAAACTTCACCAGAAAATATTTTTTAAAAAAAGCTTTAAAAAATAAATAAATAAGTAAAAGGGGACTTCCCCGGTGGTCCAGCAGTTAAGACTCCACGCTCCCAGTGCAAGGGGCCCAGGTTCAATCCCTGGTCAGGAAACTAGATGCCGCACACCACAACTAAGAGTCTGCATGCTGCAACTCAGAAAAAAAGATCCTGCCTGCCACAACTAAAGATCCCACGTGCCGATCCGGCACAGCCAAATAAATAAATAAATATTTAAAAAAAGAAAAAAAGTAAAAGGCCTGAAACAAAGGAAGTTTCCAACACAAGGAGGTCGTCGACCACCCACCTGTAGCGGATTTCCACAAAATTGGGTGGCAGTTCCCACCTCCCCCTGGCAGCCCACAGAGTCACTAACTCAGAACTCAGCACATCTGGCCACTGCTTCCTCCTTCTGAGCAACCTGGTCCCCAGAAGCCAAGAGGACAAAGGGCCAGCTGCTTCTGGCTGTAGGCTGCGTCATTCACCCAGCACCCTCCTACCCCTTCCTGTCTCCCACCTCCCTCCTGAGGGCCAAAGCCTTGGAGGGGTTCCAATTCCTCCATCTTTTGCTGGCCTCCTCCCCCCACAACCACCCTCCCCCTCACACACAGTGTTCCATAATCCTGGATGAGATGGAGAGGAAATCCCAGCCTGGCGCCTGCCTCCGGGCCTTTGTGGCTCTCTAGGTGAATTCCATGGAGCGTCCAGTTGGTTCTCCAGTGCCAACCAGGACGCTGGGGAGTTGAACTCCACTACCAGGACTAGGTCTTCGGCACTCCAATCATAGGTACGCTGAGACCAGTGACTCCTGACTCAGGGCAGAGACCCCATCACTCCACCCCCTTCCTGACCTGGCTTCATTCATGTTGGGAGTTTCTCTCCAATAACAATAAGAGCCTCCTTATACAGAGCAACTTTTCATTGCTTGCTGCTTCCTTTCACGGATGTCAACTTGTCAGGCCTATTACTGACCCCATTTTACAGATGAGGAAGCTGAGGCTCTGCAAGGTTAAATGACTCACCCAAGGAGCTGTAAACACAGAGCCAGGACTTGAACTCAGGCAGCTCAGCTTCAGTGCCATGTGCCCAGCAGCAAGCTAGACTACCTTACACAGGCACAAGTCTAAATATAACTGCCGGCACTGTGAATGCTGCCTGGGATTAGCTAAAAGGCAATATAAGGTGCAAGAAATGGTTACGTTTCTCACAGGAAAAGATCCCAATTAACACAAAATGTTGAATTACGTTGAATTATGTAGAGAAAACCACTTTCTCCTTTCTGGCCAGAGGGCCAGTTAGCCTGATGGTGCTGTCCAAACTAGGTCCACAGGCTGTCCAAGCAGAATGGAACCGCTGGGAAAATCCAAAGGCGTAGGGCGGGTCTGTCTTTTCCCAGGGCTGCACTGGTGCATTGTTACCAGCCTGCTGGCTGCAGAAAGCCTCAGAGCAGAGCCCGGGGTGGGCAGAGGGTTGGCAGGGCAGATGGCTTTTCAGGTGCTCCTACACACCAGAGGTGAGGAAGGAATGCCTTCCCACCCAAGCGCTTAGAGAAAACAGTCCCCCCTCCCCGGAGCCCCAGGGACTAGCAAGCTCTTGGACTACTCAGGGCCCTTTGACCGGAGACAGCCAAGGGACATGCGGCGAAGCTCTGCAGGGAGCTGAGCAGAAACCCAGGGCGCCCTAGGCTCTGCATTATAATTGGATTTTCCAAGAACTGGCTTTGTGCCGCTTTTCAAGCTGCTGATTTACAAACTGACCTCAGCCAGCATTTACTCTTCCCTGTAACTGGATTTGCCAACTCTCAGACTCGGCCTCTTGTTTCATCCTTCCATTTTTATCCCTGCTCTTCTCCAGGGAGTCGACCCGCCCCCGCTGTCTGGACTCTCTTTCTGAGGTTTAAGTGGAGTGAAGAGAGTCAATATATTACGCTGTGTCAATAACGGCCTCCTGTCAGTCACAGCCATTCTGCCAATCGTCTAGGGTATAGGCGGGCCTTAGGAAAAGTTCGACCAATGGCTTTTCACCTTCGCCCAGGTGACGCTTGTGACTGGCCCCGGCCCTGAGCAGACGGGCAGGGACTTGGGGGTGCAGGAAGCAGGGAAGGCGGCGGTGAAGTAAAACCATACCTTTTGGGAACCGAGTGGCTAAGAGGATAGGCTCTAGGTACAAGAGCCAGGTCTGCCCCCAACTAGCTGTTGATTTGGGACAAACACTCCGTTTCCAATTTAAGGCCTAAATGAGATGCTGCATGTAAAGTGTTTAGCACAGCACCTGGCATGTACAAAGATGATGAAGGGTGACATTTTAACGGATGGTGTTCTTCAGTCCCAGTTTTTCTTCTTGTTTCAAGATCCTCTCCGCCCCTAAAATTCAGGCAGCTGTTATCATATGTCTGCTGGAAGGCATGACACAGCGAAAAACAGAGAGCCAAACAGTCCTGACTTTTGAATTTTGAAAGCCTAGGAAGTCAGGGAAACAGAAAGGACTGATGTGAACGGACAACAGAACAGATGGGGGGCGGGGGACAACCCAGATGCTGGACTAGCAAGACTTCCTGCCTCTTAAGACAAAGTAAAGCTTCCCACATCGGAAGGAGGAGGGCAAGTCTGAAAGGAAGCAAGGGAAACCGAGAATGGGCCCCTGGACTGTGTCCCATTGTGTCCCTTTCCGTGTGGAGCCTGGGAGGGCAGCAGGACCCTAGATGGAATGGTATATCTGGGCTGGTGGATCTGAGACAGCGCCATGATGTTTCTCTGCACCAGCAAGGGGCAGGAGAAAAATCGTCCCGGGGGACCCGAAAGTGGCAGAGGCAGGGAAGAGTGAGGGCTGCCAGCTCAAGTGTGTACACAGGCCAGACAGGTTTTAAAAATGAGTGAATCCAGGCTGGGTGCATAACAGGGAGTGTTGGGGACAGTGGTGAATCACAAGAGGGCATGCCTGGTCTGAAGCGGCAGCCGCTACACAGGTCCAGCAGATCACTGCTCCACTGGAATGTGTGCCCAGAGCCCTCTGCTCCAGACAGCTAGAGCCTTATGTGAAAATTCCCATTTCAAATATTGGTAACTAATTGTTTTTGTAATAAAATTTTGAAAATTTTGAAAAATAAATGCTATTTATTTTTCCTTTCAGTTTTCTTGAGATACAATTGAGATACAGCATTGTATAAGTTTAAGGTGTACAGCATAATGATTTGGCTTACATACATCTTGAAATGATGAAAACAAAAAGTTTAGAAAGCATCCATCATCTCATATAGATACAAGGCAACTAATTTTCAAAAATACTATATGGGCCAAATCAAACCTACCTGTGGACTACACACGAATCAGAGGATGCCAGGTAGGGGCTCGTCATCCTGCCAGGTTTCCCCTGGGCCCAGCATGGTGTGGGAGTTGGGGTGAGGGATGGCTCAGTGTGGACTTGCAGGGTCCACAGCCAGCAGCCAGTCTGGGTGGATGGCATTGGCTCCAGATGTGCTCCTAAGGTTGGGGGAGTGGGATGGCACTACAGAAGGCCCTCAGAAATTAGATGCAACCCCAGCAAAAGGGGGAAGGGAACATTTCTGCCACCTGGCAGAGGAGGGACTTGTGAGACAAATTAGGCTGAGTCATGGAAAAATAGTTACCTTTCCCGCCAGCTTGTGTTTGTGGTCTGAGTCTCACCTCCTCTGGTGATCTGGGAAATTCAACTATTTCTATACTGCATGTGATTTTTGAGAATTCTTTTCTTCCTTATGTCCCTATGTATTCACTTATTTTATTTATCTATTATTTGAGTTAAAATCTTTATTTTGAAATAATTAGATTCACAGGGAATTTTGAATGTACAGGAAAACCTTGTGTGTCCTTCACCCAGCCTTCCCCAATGGTAACCTCTTGCGTAACTATGGTACAATAGCACAGTCAGGAAACTGGCACTGGTACAATTCACAGAGCTTATTCAGATGTCATGTTTGACATGTATTTGTGTGTGTGTGTGTGTGTGTGTGTAGTTCTCTGCAGTTTTATCACTCGTGTAAATCAGTATGATCACATGTGATCAATCAAGATCCAGAACTGTTTCATCACCGTAAGCTCCTTCACGCTACTCCAGTGTAGCCACAACGATTCCCTAATCCCCATCCCCTCATCCCTACCCCCATCCCCTGCCAATGATCTTCAGCTCTGTAATTTGGTTATTTCAAGAATATTACATCAATGAAATCATAGAGTATGTAACCTTCTAAGATTGGCTTTTTCTACTCAGCATGATTCCCTCAGCTCAGCGTAAATTACTGCATATATCGATAATTTGTTCCTTTTGATTGCTGCATGGTATTCCATGGTATGGATGTGCCAGAATTTAACCATTCCCCTATTGAAGGACACTCAGGTTGTTTCCAGTTTGGGGTTATTATCGATTCTTATGTATTTAAAATGAGTTAGAAAATGTCAGCCAGGGGCAGCTGTGTTCTGAGTTTGGACGGGGTACAATATTTTCTGTGGCCCCTCAGTCATTTAATTTTGCACAGACTTTTTCATTGGAACCCTGCAGAAGCCCTGGGAGGGAGGCAGGGCAGAGATTCAGTCAACACAATTTTCTTGAGCACTTACTATGTGCCATGCACTAGATACTGGAGTTACAGTAGTGAATGAAACCAGTTAAAACCCCTCTCCTCATTTATTGTACCCACTACACATGTGGGAAAACTGTGATTTGCTCATGGTCACACAGGTAAGAAGTGACAGAACTGGGACTTGAACCCAGGTCTTCTGACTTCCAGGCCAGTACTTTTCTGATTATATTTCTCTGTCTACCCTCAATGACAGCAATATCAAAGCACATGCTGGGGATCCTGTGTGTGATGTTGTAAACAGAGGTTCTTAACTGGGGGTGATCTACTCCCAAGGATGTTTGACCATGTCTGGAGTCAGTTTTGGTTGTCACAACTTGAGAGGGGGTTGCTACTAGCATCTAGTAGATAGAGTCTCAGGGAAGCAGCTAAACATCCTACAAGGCCCAGGATAACCCCCACGGCAACGAACGATCCCACCCAAATGTCAACAGTGCTAAAGTTGCAAAACTCTGGTCTAAAGAGCCATGGGGGCTTCCCTGGTGGCGCAGGGAATCCGCCTGACAATGCAGGGGACACAGGTTCGAGCCCTGGTCCGGGAAGATCCCACGTGCCGCGGAGCAACTAAGCCCATGCGCCACAGCTACTGAGCCTGCGCTCTAGAGCCCGCGAGCCACAACTACTGAGCCACTGTGCTGCAACTACTGAAGCCCGTGCATGTAGAGCCCCTGCTCTGCAACAAGCGAAGCCACCGCAATGAGAAGCCCACGCACCGCAACGAAGAGGAGCCCCCACTCGCCGCAACTAGAGAAAGCCTGTGCGCAGCAACAAAGACCAAACACAGCCAAAAATAAATAAAATAAAGTAAATAAATCTATTTTTTTTAAAAAGTAGCCATAGGAGTCACGGACAAAGACAGCAGCTACCCAGACAACATAGTGTCATGTTGAACTTCCACCCAAGCAGACACAATCATGTACTTGACAGGTATGGTTAGAGCAGGTACATTGTTGGTTGGGGGCTGATGGAGGGTCCTTATGAAATAAGTACAAAGAACCATCACCTCCACTATATCAGTGCTGGGAGGATTTTCTGCAGGAGACGAGGGTGCAGGGACAGCAGAAATGGTCGAAGACAGAGACTGGTGATGCAGAAGGGGCGGGAGTCCTATTCCTCAGTTCTGTGCTCTGCCTCCTCTGCTTCTCCTGAAGAACCTTGTTAATCCCCTCCTTCAGGTAGAAATGTACAAGAGGGCGGGGCTGAATATGCACAGCCCTTTGAGGAGCAGCAGGGAAACGAAGGGACATTCAATCCACGCCATAAAACGCACAAGAAACATAACTTCAGTTTTCAAAACGAGACTTAATTTCTACTTAATTTCTGGGTGGAAGAAATGATAGTTAATCAGAGTCTCCCTACTTCCTATTCTGGATTGTGTCTATGTTTCTTTTTTCTTTTTTTTTTTTTTTGCGGTACTTGGGCCTCTCACTGTTGTGGCCTCTCCCGTTGCGGAGCACAGGCTCAGCGGCCATGGCTCACGGGCCCAGCCGCTCCACGGCATGTGGGATCTTCCCGGACCGGGGCACGAACCTGTGTCCCCTGCATCGGCAGGCGGACTCTCAACCACTGCGCCACCAGGGAAGCCCTGTCTATGCTTCTTATACGGGGAGAGGAGGTGCTCCCAGAGGGCCAGACCTGGGCAGGGGGCAGGGGCGATCCGGTCTTTTCTGGCACCTGCTGTGGTGGCCTCGTTTCTGTCTTCCAGGAGGCAGATGTGCCCTCCCAGGCTTCCTGGAATCCATCTCCAGGCCCAACTTCTCTCTCTTTCTTCTCTCAGCTTCTTCTGCCCTCTTGGGCACACGGGAGACGTTGGCAGGGCCTGGCAAAGCCCTGCAAGGCCGTCTCAGCCCCTCTGCCAATCACTCTATGTGACCATCCCTTCCCTTCCCGTGCCACGCTGGGTAAGGGGAGACATTCTCCGAGGCTTGTCCCCAATCCACACTCCCTCCCCCAGACAGCACGGCCGGCCGCTGCTTTGGTCACGCCTCATCTCTCTGGAGACCCGCATCATCCTAACTCTGCCCTCTACCTGGCCCCCCAGCCCAAGGAACTTTGACCTTAACTGGCTTGAGGGAAATGGCTCTTGGGTCTCAGTCTCCAAACATTTTGTTAATGACATAAACGTTATGCCCAGAGGCCTCCAGGCCTTCCTCTTTTGAAACTCAAAGGCCACGTTCTTGCAACTCAAAGTCCTTGTTCTTGAAATTCAAAAGGGTTATCTCTGCTTTCCTGATGAATCGAGTCTTCCTTCAAAGCAAGAAGCACCAAGGTCTGGAAAAAAGCAAAAAGGAGAAAAACAACTTTCATCAATATCACCAAATATTAGCCCACTGTGGCAGCCTGGGTGGAAGGAATGGGCCACCAGGACCCTAGCTGGTGTGGAAGACACGGCCGTGCTCCTCCTGTTGGCCCCTCTCAGCCAGGGGAGCTGAATCTCTGTCCCCCTGTTCATCTTCCATCTTCTGAACCTGGATCAAGGAGTCCCTCAGGGTATCATAAACACCACTTACATGAGAACCAGGGTAGAAAAGTAGGTGGGAGCACAGGCTCCAGACACATTAGGGTCATAGGCAGACCCCCCCCCCCCACTTACCAGCTGAGTGACCTTGATTAGGTCACTTAACCTCTCTGTGTCTCAGTTTCCTCATCTGTAAAATGGGGGCACTCATGCGGTTATGAGGATGATTAAATGAGACAGGAATTGTAAGGTGGGTAGAATACTGCCTGGCACTGTATGAATGGTGGCTGCTACTGCTATTTACTTATCCTAGAGGTGGATGTCTTTCCTTGAAATCCAAGTCCCACAGGGCCCTTGTGTTTGCTGCTGGTGGCTTCAGTGCAGTTAGTTAACTGGGAGAGGATCAGGGCACCTGTGCTTCGTCTCTGGCCCTGCTTCCAGGCTGCTTGCAAAAGCTTCCAAGGGATTCTCTTAAGGTCCTTTTGTTGCAAGCAATGGAAACTCATCAGACTAGTTTAAGCAAAAAGGAAACTCGGCAGAACAGGAATACTGCTCAGCCTGAAGAACTGGAAGGCCGGCAGGAATCCCGGAAGCATCTCTCTCCCACTCTCTCTGCAGAGGGCTTTGCTGCTTTGGCGTGTGCCAGCCCAACATGGAGGCCCTCCTATACTGATGGTGCCTGCTATAGGTGTCTGCCGGGGGCTACCAACAGTCATTGGCTTCTTCATTCTGTTGGCAAATCCTCCATTTGTCTCAGGTGTCTGCACAAACCCCAAGTGACTCCAGGTGAATCCCAAGAGTCTACCCCAGTCTGGAGGGTCCTCGCTGCGATGGGGTTAGGAGTAGTCATGTGAGCCAGCTCCGGCAAGGGAGCGATCAAGGAAGTTTCCTACGAGCTTCTGGGAAAGGTTTCATCATTGATGGAAAAGGGACCCACAGGAAGAGAGAGCGACAGAGGAGGGAGCCTGAGGGAGCATGAGTAAGGAGGCTGAGCACATCAGAAGGGCCACCTGACTATGAAGTCCCCGTGTGTCCTTGTCAAGGAGTCTGGACTGGATGCCGAGGGCAGTGGGGAACCGTTGCTCAGATCTGTGTTTCACACCGCTGACCATTCAACAGGGAGAATGGATTCAAGGGCGAGAGCTTGGGAGCAGGACCCCAGTTAGGAAGTAGCTGGATGAACTGACTGATGCTTATGAGATCCAGAGGAAGGTTCTACAGGGTGGGGCACAGAGGAATATGGGGTGATAAGGAGGAAGCATTGCTGGTTCTCTGTGCTCAGGTGTCCCAAGAACCTGTACCCCAAAGCCATGATGTCCTCACCAGCTCCATTCTGGGCCATCTGATCTGTCTACACGGGCCCCATTAAGCTGGTAACTCAGGAAGAGATGTACTTCTTGAACAAAAAAATTTCAGGAAATGGGATGAAGTTGTTTTATTTAAACAAATGGTCCAATTATCCAATTTCACTTTGCACTATATGAGCACAATTTCTCACCATGCAGACCTGATTAAACCTTCAGAGAGGTTGGGCCAGTATGTCATGGGTAATGCCTGCAAGCAAGACACATCCTTTCCGGGTAGGTGGCTAACGTGAACCGCTCCAGGTGAAGCCAGGTTACAAGTATGGTACGTGTTTCACTGCTGACTTTGGCAAGAGTCACAAGGTAGAGACATCATTCAGATCCTCAGAGTTTAGAAATGAGTAAAGGTGGGAAGAGGGGGTCATCTGCTCAGAACTGAGCAAAGGAAGAGTGGCAGATGGGGAAAGATCACAGCAAGAAAGGGAAGACACAGGGGCAGACAAAGGAGGGTGTGCTCTTGGTGGACCATACAGGTGGTTCCTGGCCCCCCTATTTTTTCTGTTTTATTATAAATTTAATACATTCTTTTTGAAAAAAATAATAATTACCTCCTCCATCTCTCCCTCCCTCCCTCCCTCTCTCTCTCTCTCTCTCTCTTACACACACACACACACACACACAGACACACACACACACACACACACACACACACACCTCTTCTCAATTTCTAAAGGTAACTATGGTTTGGTTTGGTCTGGTCCCTCCTGAACACTTTCTACGCGTAGTCAAATACATGTGTCTCCATCTGTTTTAAAAACCATTTGTAGGCTTCCCTGGTGGCATAGTGGTTGAGAGTCCGCCTGCCGATGCAGGGGACACGGGTTCGTGCCCCGGTCCGGGAAGATCCCACATGCCGCGGAGCAGCTGGGCCCGTGAGCCATGGCCACTGGGCCTGCGCGTCCGGAGCCTGTGCTCCGCAACGGGAGAGGCCACAACAGTGAGAGGCCCTCATACCGCAAAAAAAAACACCAAAATCCATTTGTGTGGCATCAAAATGCTTGGTCTCTTGCTTTTCTCAGTTAATGATCCATCTTGGATATTCATCCCTGTGAGATAGCTCCTTCTCTCTTCATGACTGCATAGTATTCCAGTATGAGCCTGCACCATAATTAATTTAGCATATCTCTTTTTGGTGGCATTTAGCTTGATAATGATTTTTCACCATTATAAATAATCAGCAATGGAAATCCTTGAACACATCTTCTTGAGCACACATGTGAGTTTTTCTGCAAGATGATCTCTTCCTCTAAGTGAATGTTTCAGCCTTACTTTATAACAGATGGTGGTCTAGTCACTGACCAGAGACAGTCGAATATTTTAAATTAGTTACTTGCTCACTCAGGCACAGCAAGTCAAAATGTACGCCAGGAAATGCTCGGAACAGCATCCAGTCCTCCTCAAATCCAGACTTTCAGAGCTGGACAAGTTAATGCCCCAAACGACTCATGTTCAGATGTCACTGGACAATTTATAAGGCACTTTTTCACATTCTGGTTCACCTAATCCTCATATTGGTCCTGAAAAATAGGTATTATTGGCATCACTCTTTTTACAGATGAAGAAACTGAGGCTCAGAGAGGATGAGACATTTGCCCAAGGTCACACAGCTCGTAAGTGGCAGAGGATTCAGAAACCAAAGAGAGATCTGATGAAATCCTGCCTTCTTTCTAAATCTATGATACAGGTTGTATCATGGTGCCTCACACGAGAAGAGCTTTACAGTGAATAGTTAGCTGAAAAGGTGGGTGAAATAAACATCTACCCACGTGGCTGAGTTTGCAGGATGTATTGGTTTCCTATTGCTACTGTAACAAATTACCACAAACTCTATGGCTATGAGCAACACAAATTTATTATCTGACAGTTCTGGAGGTCAGAAGTCCAAAATCGGTCTCGCTAGGCTAAAATTTAGGTGTCAGCAGAGCTGTGCTCCTGCTGGACGGTCTAGGGGAGAATCCATTCCTGACCTTTTCCAGCTTCTAGAAGCTGCCCACATTCCTTGGTTCATGGCCCCCTCCAGCAACTGCATTACTCTGACCTCTGCTTTCAGTGTCGCATCTCTGACTCTCACCCTCTTGCCTCCCTTACGAGAACGCTTGTGATCACATCAGGTCCACCAGGATAATTCAGGATAATCTCCCCATCTCAAGATCCTTAACTCAATCACACCTGCAAGGTCTCTTTTGCCATGTAAGTTAACATAGTCACAAGTTCTGGAGATCAGGATGTGAATATCTTTGGGTGGTCATCATTCTGCCTACCACACGGGGTTCCTAGCATAGCTGTTAAGAGCAAGTATATACCTTGGTTCAATTCTTGGCTCTACCACCTGCTAATGGATCCAGGTACGTAACTCCTCTGAGTCTTAGCCTCACCTGAAAAACAGGAATAATAGAATTTTCCTTTTAAGGCTGTTGTGATGATTGAATAGCACAATGTTTGCGGAGCACTTGAAACATAGGGCTCGGTAAATGGTAACTGTCGTCTTCCCCATTGCCTATGATGGTAACAGGTAACAGAAATTCCACCATTCCAGATTTATTTCTTTGGCTTTTTCCCCAAGGGCATGTCTCAGGCCCTTGTCAGCTGACAGTGGGATAAGGTGGCAGTTAAATTAAGTCAGGCTCCTCAATGGGACATAGAGAACCTGGGAAGATTCAGAGAAACTAACCACATAGAGGGAGAAGGCTTGAAGGGGAGGATGACGAAGAGAAATATGGTTCCTTTGCCAGCTTCTGGGTTCTGCCTGTGGCTCAGCTTTGAGAATTTCTCCAGCCTCTCCCCAGATTAGCCAGGGTCAGCCTGCCTAAAAGGAACACTCTGAAGATGATTTTCTCAGATAGACGAGACCTGCCCAGTTGGGTGTGCAACAGAGCAGGGCGGCTCTGGAGTTGGACCCTGGCATGGAAAAGTACTGAGGCCCTTTGCCTCTGGGTAGGAGCTGGAACAGCTGTCTGAAATGATCACCCGCAGTCCAGGCCTCTCCAAAGTTGGTCTTGCAGAGTGAAATGAAAACCAGATTTCTGGTCTTATCTGAGAGCTATGTGACTGTTTCCCATCACTCCTTCAGAGCCTGGAAGGTTCCCAAATTCATTGTCTAAACTTTGCAGTGGATACACACAGCTCTCAAATGGGAGCCTGTTATCACAGGTCCCTTCTACACAAAGGTTCTCCCCATTCGCTAAGATAATGTTATTATTTGGGGCTTTCATTCATCCAGCAAATATTTATTAAGCCCCTCAGGGGGCCAGTATGGGGGCGCAGGGGTCCCAATCCTCAGGAGAGCAGGAGGCAGACTTGTAAAAAATTACATCACTATGCAGAGTGTGACACTGGCGTCTTCTCCCTGAGTGACAGATAGAAGCAGGGGAAGCTTGTCTCAGGGCCCAGAGCATGACAAGTGATCTTTCCATAGCAGGGAGAGCACAGGCTCTGGAGGGGACCAACTTGGGTCAAGCTCCTGACACTTCTCAGCTGTATGACTTTGGGCAAATGACTTCAACCCTTTAAGCTTCAGCTTTCTGTTCTATAAAGTGGGCATAACTGATAACCATCTCCAGGGTTGTTATGAGGATTAAATGAGATGGTGCAAGGGAAGCAGGTGGTAACCTGGTGCTTGATCCACAGTAAGGATGTGAGGAATACCAGTTATTGATATACTTACGGAGACTCATTACTCTGTTTCTCTAAATGCCTTTCCCACCCCCAAATCACAGGACAGCCCCAAATTGGCTTCTTTATAGACACGAGGGTCCTGTTGAACTGTTGCCATTAAGAAGCAACAACGGGAAAAAATACCCAGGTGTGACCACTCTGTAGGTATACACACATGGGGACCACGTGTACCCATGAAGTCAGCAGTTTGTAAGTGAGCTTGATTGCAATTACCAGCAGGGTGTCTATTTTCCATCCTGGACAGGGCAGATTCCCAGTAGGAGGCGCCTTCTGTCCTCAGCTAGATTCTCTGACACCCGGCCAGCTGCCTATCAGCTTTTCTCAGGACTTGAACTTCAAAGGGCTGGACACACACTGGAGAAAAAGGGACCCTGGCCTGACCGGTCTTGGAATTCAGAACAATGTAAGGTTGAGAGAGGAGAAGGGCAACCTTCTCCCTCTGTGTTTAGAATCGGGCTGGGTCCCAGCAGCGCAGTTCCAGAGCAAACCTCCAGGCAGCGGCCCCACGCAGGGTCGCAGGTTAGAGGCGCCCTCCCAAGCTGTGGTTCACCCTCCCCAGAGCCAGGCCTTGGGCAGCAGCTCTGGGGCTCTAAGCAGAGGCGGACCACCTCCCTGCCACCTGGTCGGCAGGACACCAACCGGTGCTTCCTTGGGCAAGTCCTCCGCAAAGCTGGGAACGGGCCTCCAGCTGGGGAGGCACACGAGCCGGGGCGGCCCCATCCCGGGCGCGGGCGCAGGCACCTGGAATGGGCTCCACCCCGACCAAGGCCCAGGTGTGAGACCCGGAGGTCGCCCAGGGAACCCGGGAGCGGGTGGGGAGCCGAGTCGAGGGCCTGAACAGACTCGCTTTTCAAAAACTCGCTTCCTCCTTTCTTACCTCCGCCCATCAGTTACCTCGCAGGGCCTCAGCCCTGGGCGGTGCAGGCGGGGCTCAGCACCCTGAACCTGCTGGAGGGTGAAGAGGGAGGCGGCAGCCTCCCCAGGAAGGGGCGGGGGAGTGGGGATGCCGGTGCACCGGCTGGCCAGGTGAGCGCCTCACCAGGTAAAGGCGCGGCAGGCGGGCCCGGTGAGCTGAGCCACAGGGCCTGGTGGGGAATCTCTGCTCTTACTTAACCCTTAAAACCCGGACTCCGGGCCGAGACGCCTCTCCCCACCCTACCCGCATACATCCAATTCTCGGTCCCCCGCGGGGGTGGAAGGAGTCAGGGCCCTGTCCCCCCCCCCCCCCCCCCCCCACCCCGGTTTAGCCAACTTCATGCGGCCCAGCGCTCCCGGCCCGCACTCCTCCCCCAGCCGACCGGACGGAGTGGGTGTCCGCCCTCCGCAGCTGGGGCTCGGCGCCCCAGGCCTCTGGATGGAGCGGACGGCCGGGCTTGGCGTAGAGGGTCGACTGGTGGGCGGTGCCTCTCGGGGCCGGAGGCCGCTCTGGGCCGGCACCGCCCTCCGTCTCTCGCGGTCCCTCCCTCCGGCACGCCGGCGCCCAGCGGCCGCGCTTCCTGCGTCCCCATCCCGGTCCGAAAGCGGGCTGCGCGCTCACCGCCTCCGCGCTCCCTCGACCGAGATTCCCCGGAGCCCCCAGCCCCGGGATCGCGACACCCGAAGGAGGCAGCCTGTGGGGGCCGGGGTCGTGTGGCCCCCAGCCCCCGGCCGCCCGACCGAGACCGAGCTGGACCCGCCGCCGCCCCGGTGAGTCTGCGCCTTCCGCCCCGCCGCGCCCCGCGGAGGGATTGTTCCCCACAGGGCCCCGGAGGGAGTCGACGGCTATCTGGGTCTGTCTGTCCGTTCGTCTGAGAGCTTCCTGCCCGGGGTCTTCGGCGGGAGGACTGTGTACTCGCATCCTCTGGAGCCGCGCCGGGCCAGTGAGGGACCACCCGGCTCCCGGGCATTGCGCTGAGGACAGCTGGCTTCGCCTGGGGGAAGGCAGCCGGCCTCCGGGCCCCCTGTTGGCGGGGACAGGTGCCATCCGCCTGGCGGATGTCGAACCCTTGGCCAAAGAGGCACCTTCCCTCGGTGCTTAGAGCAGAACTTCTCAGTAGGTCCCAGGAAACCACCCGGCGCTGCCCGAAAGAGCCCTTTCCCCCATCCCTTACTCCTTTTTGGAAAGGGAGACTTTTAAGGGATATAGATTCGTGTGTGTGTGTGTGTGTGTGTGTGTGTGTGTGTGTGTGTGTGTTAGGTACTAGAGGCAAAGGGTGAGAAATGAGTGTGAGCAATGGGGCGTAACTCAGGTTTCTTCACCTAGTAAAATGGGAGTGATAACCTCCCAGGGCGAGGTGGGGCATTAGTGCCTGCCGCAGAGCAAGTATCAATACTACTCAGGTCCAAATCAGATATCTAGTGTGCGCCCTGAAGGGAGCCCTGTGGCCCGGAATGCCAAGTCTGATTAAGAGGGATGGGCGCTTTCAGAACGAAATCTTTCCTAGCCAAAGGACGAAGGTGCAGGAAACCTGGACGTCCCTACGGTTTCCCGAGAAGCTGCGACGGGTCCTCGCTAACTCTGCGGGTGGTCCAGGAGCTGGGAACCCAGGTGTAGCCGGAGCGGGGTGGGCGGGGCCGGAACCAGCCTGGCGGGAGGCAGGAGAGGGATTGCCCTCTAAGGCTGGCTTCTGGCTTTCGTTTTGAGGGGGGTCACTTCGAGGATGGCCTTCCTAGTGAAGGGTCGGCTCTGGGACCTGTGACTGGCTTTTACACTTTGGAGACGTCACACAGGGATCTTGATCTAAGTTGATAGGGCCAAATGGAATTGGGAGGGGGCCCCTTTCCCTCCAAATGTGTCCCTCCCCAGCTTGCCAGAGCTATCTCCCAGATTGGGAGAAAAGGCAGAAGAGGGAGAAAGGGGAGGAGACTGGCTGAGCATCTGTTCCTCACAATGTCCTGAGCTGCCAGTGGTTCAATGATTAGGGCCTCTTGAGTATCACAGAGGCCCAGGCCGGCCCCCTGGGGATACAGGGCCAAGGGACCTCAGAGAGTTCCCAGCCTAGTGAGTAGTAAATGGCAAGTGTCGTAAAGAGGTGGCAATATAGTCAGACCTCAGCATTCCCTGGCTATGTGACCCACAGTGTCACTTTGCCTATCTGAGCCTCAGTTTCTTCATCTGTACAGTGGGAATGATAACCTAGGGTGAGGGGGGACATTCATGCCTCGCACACATTAAGTACTCTGTAGGAAACTATGGTACAGGTTTAGGGAATAACAGAAGAAAGAAAGTAACTCAGGGTGAGGCGTACCAGCAGGTCCTGCTAAGAAAAGAACGTTAGTAAATTAAACAGTGAAGTGGAGTCTCTCAAGGGGACAGGGTAGGAAGGATGTCTGGGCAGATGGAACAGCACAGGCAAAGGCATGGAGGTATGAAGGTGCACGAGGTGTGCTGGACCGAGGGAGGCGCTCAGGTAGTGGCAGGTGGGTTTGTGGGAGGATGCAGGGAAGTAGAGGGATTGGAGGGTCTGGAGTGAACTGGACTGGAGAGGTGGGGCGAGGTCATCACAGGTGGGACTTTATTCAGTGGACGTCTTAGAGCCGATCCACAGATGTTGACTGTGTGCCTTCTATGGGCCAGGCACTGTTCTAGGTGTTCAGTATACATCGCTGGACAAGAAAGACACAAATTCCGTTCAGGCTCTTTAAGCAGGAGAGTTATTTGACCCTGTCGCTGTGCTAGGAAGATAAATCTGGCTGCATGGAAGTTTGGAGAAGGTTGCTAGGGGAGAGGAGGCTGGCCCGCAGGCTGGTGGAGGCATCAGGAATGAAGAAGCCGGCTTGTTGCCCCGCACAGGAGGCAGAGGTGACCACTGGTCAAGGAGGAGATCTGTGGATTCAGGGTGAGGCTCAGACTGCCAGCCTGTCCTCTACCAGAGCGGGGCCCAAGCCCCTCCAGCTGAGGCTTTCCAGCTCTCTGGTTTGAGAAGTCCCGAGCCCCAGGAGCATCTGCGTCTATGCGACGAGTGGCAATGCTGGAGACGGAGTCAGCAGCCCATCTCCTGTTGGCATTTGCAGTGGGCAGCCTGTCCCTTTGGGGGGGCTCCTGTTTTCCTGGGTCACGGTTCTGGTACACGTTCTTTCCTCCCTCTGCAGGGCTGGCAGTAAAGCCCTCAGAGCTCTTGGGCTGGAGGAGACCAGAGCTCCAGGACCTTTGGCCCTGGGCTTCTCATTCGAGGGACTGAGGAGAGTTTTCTCCCTAAGGGCCAGGAAAGTTCCCTAATCTCAGATGCCTTCTGACTGGGGACGTGGTGAAGGGTCTGCTTCTGGCTGCTGGCTTTTGCTTTCCCTTTTGTTGTGTCTGCTCTGAAGTTTAGAGGAGTTTTTTATTTGTTTGTTTGTTTTGTTTTGTTTTTTGCAATTGACAGCCGTAAGAGCATCCTTCTCCTGGTTATAAGTCTCCTTTACTTGGAGGTGGACCATGCACGGCCTTTCACCTGCCACGGGAGGACCCTAGAATGTCCTCTCATTTGACAAACAAAACTCAGAGAGGGGAAGGAACTCACCCAAAGGCCCACAGCAAGTCAGCAGCAGAACCGGATCTAGGTTCCTCTGCATTATCCCAGAAGACTGGCCACGTTCAAGTCAGAGACTTGTTAAGGGCCCCAGGTTAGTCCAGGGTGGGAGGTTTTCTCAACATCTGTCTTGCTCCTCCCCAGTTTGGACAGGTGGCCCCATTTAGCCTGGTGATGTTTTTTTTCCTCCTTCCTTCTGGATTGAGCCTTTGGTGCACCAGCCACCGTGCTGGGAGCTCTGGCTCCGCGGAGAAACAGGTCACTTGTTTGGCTTTGCCTGCTCCAGGCCACACTGCCCTACCCTTCCTGGACAGCCCCGAGACGAGACGCCGGCCTGAGGTTGTGCTCCGGGGGTCTCTGCTAAGTGCCCCGAGCCCTGTGTCAGGACGCTGGGCTGGCCCTCGCCTCTGCCCCGAGCCCTGTGTCAGGACGCTGGGCTGGCCCCCGCCTCTGCCCCGAGCCCTGTGTCAGGACGCTGGGCTGGCCCTCGCCTGTGCCCCGAGCCCTGTGTCAAGACGCTGGGCTGGCCCCCGCCTTCTAGTCTGTGTCGTTTACTCGGGCTGAGCAGCTGAAAGTTTCCTTATTCTCTCTTGCCCTAGATTTCTCAGACATAGCAGCCCTTCAACCTGAGTGCTGGTTCCTTTAGCTCTTAGAATATTGGAGCCAGAAGGGACCTTAGCCATCCGAAAGTCCACTCCATTTGTTTTACAAATTGGGAGATTGAGGCCTAGGGAAGGGGGAAGGGAAAGGATGGGCCTGAGATCAGAGCCAGGGCTAGAACCCAAGATTCCCGATTCTGTCTTGAATGATTTTGAGGATGGTTCTTGAAGAAAAAACAAAACAGAGCACAATCCTCCTGCAAGGGCCCCTTTCTCCCTATACTCCACACTGCCAGGAATTTGGGGGGTACCCACAGTCACACGTCCAGAAGGAGTAAACGCTGGGGCCCCCGGAAGGCAAGGAGTATATGTATCTTGACATTTTCAGGACCTATCTCTTCAAACTGACTTTCATGCCAGGGACTAAACTAGTGATAAAACTTACTTGCTGCTCCCTGAACCCTACTTTATCATGTACCCCTGGATAGACAGGCTCTTGAAGTTATTTTCTCCCCCAGGTTACAAAGGAAGTACATGCTGATTGTAGAAAACTCGGAAGGAAAACTTCACGATATGCTGACAACCACTGTCGCCACGGTGGTGCCTTGTTCAGACTTTTTTTGTTTGCTGGCTTGCCTGCTCTGCTATTTCATATCCTGGTCTTCCAATTCATCATCATGACGTGTACTTTCCCCACGTGACGGTTTTTTCACACCGGTTCTAACCTGCCAGTCTCACGTGCTTCTACCATGTGATGGCTGGAAGGTACTTAGGAGGCCAGAATTTTGTGGCCAAAATCAGAACGCTCCAGTAGCCCAAATCCTGTAACGCTATGCAAATTACCACTGTGGGACTTCAGGGGGCCACTTCTCAGGTCACCGTCACCATGGCTGTTGGGGAAAGGGCTGTGTTTACCAAATCTAATGCAAACATTGATTCTCAGTGAGCTTCTTAGAAATGGAGGACATCAGCCATCAGGGGTGGGGTGGGTGTGATCCCAAGATTCTAGGAGGGAGGGAGAGAGCTTCGTTTCTTCTGATCTTTTGCTGTGTTGGTTTTAACCTAGCCAGGTGCTTCCACCCTGTTTTTATGACCCCTTTCCCCAAATCTCCCCAGGACTAGGCACTGGGGTGGGGTGAAAAATCACAATTTGGGTTGCTTGTCTCCAAGCCGTACCTCTTGGAGAGGCAAAGATGGCAAAGACGTGCAGAGAATTTGTTACCGACTCAGGTGATAAGGTCGGTCACCCCACCCTGGGGACAGGATTTCCTGGTGTCTCTCATCCTCTAACAGGATTGAAGCCTTGCTAATGCCATGTAAATTGTCAATACTAGACGTGATCTTGGGGACTTCCCTGGTGGTCCAGTGGTTAAGTCTCCACATTCCCAATGCAGGGGGCCCAGGTTCGATCCCTGGTCAGGGAACTAGATCCCACATGCTGCAGCGACGATCCCGAGTGTCACAACTAAAGACCCGGCTCCGGTTCACTGGGTTTTTTTTCTTGTTTTTTTTTTTTTAAGATTTTTCTTTTTTTTGATGTCTTTACTGAATTTTCAAAGTCTTTACTGAATTTGTTACAATATTGCTTTTGTTTTATGTTTTGGTTTTTTGGCTGCAAGGCATGTGGGATCTTAGCTCCCTGACCAGGGATCAAACCTGCACCCCCTGCATTGGAAGGCGAAGTCTTAACCACTGGACCGCCAGGGAAGTCCCTCACTGGTTTTTATATGGTGATCCTGGGAAACTTGGGATTCCTTGGACGGGTCCCAGAAGCAACTCAGGGGTCTGTGGGGACAGGGCTGAGTGGTGGGAAGCAGGGCCAGCTGGGCAGAAACTCTGCTTACAAATATTAAAGATGTCATGGTGCGAAGGATCCCTTTAAAGAGATTCTGCGACTTTAAAAAGAAAACGAAACAGCTGCTGGTCTAGGCACCTCGATTCTTAGAAGAAACTGAGGCCAGAAAACAGAGTCTGAGGCCTGTGCGGGGCAGGTGAGGGCTCTCAGGCCTCACACTGATGAGGGTCTTCAGATGAGGCACTGAAGTCAGTATCAGACAGAGCTCCTGGCTGGAGACACACGTTGGCCCTGCAGCCTGCTTCTCCTCTGGGCCACACTGGTATGTGCGCTAGGAATTCATGTTTATCATCATGACTGTAACTGTCGTGCCAGTGGTCCAGCTTAAATTGCACAATGCACAAAACAGTCATTTGTTCAATGCCAGCATTTAAAACACATCACAGGGTTGGTTAAGCCTGTTTAATGTCCCCAGAGCTTCCCTAATGGAAACATCCTACAGGCGATGGGCCCAAGGTCACCCAGCAAATCTTGGCAGAACCAGGATGAGAATTCACCAGTGAGAGAGGTCCTTTTTTAAGATCGTGGTCTCATATGATGTATAATTCTGGATGCCTCCAGGAGGTTCTGCTATTTTTTCTATTCAAGATGTAGAACCACGTGGCTCTAATGCTTGGTGAATTTTTTGTCTTTGCCAGTTGTTCCTCTTCACAGCTGGTCTGGGAGAGAAAAGGAGAGACAGAATTTCGTTACCCTTGTTCCACATTTTCCCCACCCCGACTGGCCGGGCTTGTGTTGGTTAGGATGTGGACATGGTTTCCTGAAACTTGGGCATGGGGGGAATATGATAAAAAGCAAAACACTCACACTTTCAGACTCCATATATTACAGCTTCATTAGCTGCAGTGTGGTGGGTAGGGATTATATATTGGAGTTGCCTTTGGGTAATTGTTTTCAAACACTGACAGATGCAAATTAGACCATGGGGAGTGGGGAGGAAGTTGTCTTTGGCTGCCAAGAGCTGCCGTTTTAAACGAATGTGCTGCTAGCATTGTGTGCTGGTCACGAGCTGGTGGGGACCTGAGAGGCCAGCTGCGTCCCCTAGATGGGCCAGTGGTCCCGGGAGCCACCGTTACAATACAGCTGACCAGTGGCAAGGAAACCCAGGAGCTTGGAGGAGTTGGTTTAACCCAGACTTGGAGAGTGAAGGAAGGATTTTCAGAAAGGGCAGAGTCTCAGCTGAAATCCGAAGGGGGAGCAGAAGGTCAGCAGCTGTGCCTGGCAGAGGTACAGCCTGTGCAAAGGCCCAGCAGCATAAGAGAGCTTAATTCACACGGGCTGATACTAGATGTGAAGGGCAGGGGTGGGAAAAACCATTTACTTGATTTCTTTCATTCAACCAGTATTCACTGAGTTCACTCTACAGGCCAGGTGTCCAGGGTTTTGGGGGGAAATGTTCCATAAGGGAGACTCAGTCCCTGCTTTCCTGGAGCTTATACCATACTGGGTTGGGGGAGGGGTCCGTACATTAGGTAACAAACAGGGGAACTAAACCAATAACCATATCAGGCACTGAACTGAAATCTTTGCCGCTTCCCCACTGCCTGCAGGGTCAAGTCTGGGCTAAGCCCCTTCGCTTTCAAAGCTCTGAAGACTGGACTCTTTAGAGTTTAGACTCAGTTTACCTTTCCAGACCCATTCCGGCTGCCCCGATCCCTCTCCGCACCCCGGTGCTTTGGTCAGAAGGAACCAGGAACCGCTTCCCACCTCACTTTCCTTCCCCACCCATAGCCACGAACTTTGATGACTTTTCTGTCTAGAAAACCAAAACCAAAAGCAAAACTTGGAGAGGTGAAGGGCATTGTGCATGACCCTAGTGTACGTATCAAAACTAAGAAATTCACATTGCTGCTGGCTAAACGACAGACTTTATTGGGATCTCACCAGCGTTCCCACTGTCATGTTTCTCCTCCGGGATCTGGTCCAAGACACCACCTTGCGTTTAGTTCTCCATCCCCTCATCTCTACTGATCTGTGACCGTTTCTCAGTCTTTCCTTGAATTCCGTGACCTCGAGAGCTTTGACGAGCACTGGTCAGTGTTCTGTAGGATGTCCCCCACTTTGGGTTTGTCTGGTGTCTTCTCATGATTAGACTGAGGTTTGAGGTTTGGGGAAAGAATACTGCAGAGGTGAAGTGTTCTCGTGACATTATGTCAAGATTTCCACGATGTCAGCATGACTTATTGGGGGTGTTAACCTTGATCCTTTGGTCAAAGTCATGTCTGCAAGAGTTCTCCACTATAAAGTTACTCAAGCCCCTTTTTGGAAGAGGCTTTTAAAGCATGGTAGTAAAAGGTCAAATTATAAAATAAATTCTTGAAAGTGACTGACAGATTGGGCTTCTAAAGTTAAAAAAGTTTTCATAGAGTAAATATTAAACTGGAGCAATATTTGCAACACATCCAGACAAGGGGCTGTTTTCTGGACACATACAGGATCTCTTCTAGTCAGTGAGGAAAGGCTAAATGCCCTAGTTAAGAACTGGGATAAAGGAATAGATAAAGAAGATGTGGTACATATACACAATGGAATATTACTCAGCCATAAAAAGGAACAAAATTGGGTCATTTGTAGAGACATGGATGGACTTAGAGACTGTCATACAGAGTGAAGGAAGTCAGAAAGAGAAGAACAAATATCGTATATTAACACATATATGTGGAGTCTGAAAAAATTGGTATAGGCGATCTTATTTACAAAGCAGAAATAGAGACACAGACGTAGAGAACAAATGTATCGATACCAAGGGGGAAGGGGGAAGGTGGGATGAATTGGGAGATTGGGATTGACATATATACACTATTGATACTATATATAAAATAGATAACTAATGAGAACCTACTGTATAGCACAGGGAACTCTACTCAGTGCTCTGTGGTGACCTAAATGAGAAGGGAATCCAAAAAAGAGGGGATATATGTATACGTGTAGCTGATTCACTTTGCTGTACAGTATAAGCTAACACAATATTGTAAAGAAAAAAAAAGAACAAATGGCATTGACCCATAAGCATATAGGAAAAAAACCCAACAACATTCAACCTCATCATATTAAAGAAACTGCTAATTAAAACAATGCCATCTTTCACATATAAAATTTTAAATGTTTTGAAAAGTTAAAAAATTTTAATCTGAAAAAAGGAATGCTGGGGCTTCCCTGGTGGCGCAGTGGTTGAGAGTCCGCCTGCCGATGCAGGGGACACGGGTTCATGCGCCAGTCTGGGAAGATCCCACATGCCGCGGAGCGGCTGGGCCCGTGAGCCATGGCCGCTGAGCCTGCGCGTCCAGAGCCTGTGCTCCGCAATGGGAGAGGCCACAACAGTGAGAGGCCCGCGTACAGAAAAAAAAAAAAAAAAAGGGATGTTGGGCTTCCCTGGTGGTGCAGTGGTTAAGAATTCACCTGCCAATGCTGGGGACACGGGTTCGAGCCCTGGTCCAGGAAGATCCCACATGCCGCAGAGCAGCTAAGCCTGTGTGCCACAACTACTGAGCCTGCGCTCTAGAGCCTGCGAGCCACAGCTACTGCAGTCCGCACGCCTAGAGCCTGTGCTCCGCAACAAGGGAATGAGAAGTCTGCACACCGCAATGAAGGGTAGCCCCTGCTCGTCACAGCTAGAGAAAGCCCCCGCGCAGCAACAAAGACCCAACGCAGCCAAAAATAAATAAATAAAATAAATAAATTTATTTTTTAAAAAAAGGAATGCTGATATGGGGAGATGGTGATTTCACAAGCTCGGGGAGGGATTGTAAATTGGAGGACATTCTGAAAATGCATGTCAAAACTTTAAGAAAGGTAGCAGTTTCAATACTAGGAATTTATGCAGAGGAAACATGATTGTATAAGGAGTTAGTTTCAACAGTTTTTTTTTTTTTATAATAGCAATAAAGTGAGAAACCAACTGTGTGTCTGGCAGTAGAGGATTGGTTGTATAAATGATGGGTCCTCCATGTACCGGAATATTCCTCAGCCACATCAGTTTAGATGAACACTGATGATGTGCAGAATTGTTCATTATGTATCAAAACTTTCAAAGGTCACAAAAGCATACTGCAGTAAGATCTCATTTTTGTAAAAAATAAAAGTGTGTTTGTTTACAAAACACTCAAAGTCTGAACACCATCATAGATATTATCAGTAGTTATGGACGGTGGGGTCATGGATGATTTTAATTTTCTTCTTGCTAATCTAGATTTATTAATTTTTGTTTAATAAACAGGCAGTGTTTTTATAACAAGAGAAAATGTTTCACTGTTAAAAATCTCAAAGGGTTTTTGTGGATCCCCTTAGGGTGACTACTAGGTAAGGTGCTTTGTGAGCTGTAGAGGGCTTTGCAATTATTAGCCTCTATTCCAGGTGATTCTTTTCTCATTTTTAACTTTGAGCATGTGGGTCTCCTTTCCTACCCTTAGGAAGCTGAGATAGGAGCAACGCGGGAACCACAGCAGCTCACTGATCTGTCTGTGATAGGCTGAATGTTTGTGTCCCCCCCCAATTCATATGTTGAAGCCCTAACCCCCGATGTGATGGTAATAGGAAGCAGAGTCTTTGGGAGATGGTTAGGTCATGAGAGTGAGACTATCCTCATGGGGCTAGTGCCCTTACATGAAGAGGAAGAGAGAGAGAGATCACCAAGGAAAGGCCATAAGAAGGCAACATGAAGGCTGTCATCTACAAGCCAGGAAGTGAGGCCTCACCGGACACCAAATCTGCCGACACCTTGTTCTTGGACTTCCTGCCTCCATAACTATAGGAAGTAAATGCCTGTTGTTTAAGCACCCCCTCCCCAGTCTACGGCATCTTGTTGTAGCAGCCTGAGCTAAGATGCGACCTCCCAGCGTTAGGATGCACACATATATATATATGTATGTATATATAAAACTTGAAGTGTGTGTGTGCTTTACAAACAGTAAAATGTACCCTTTTTCATGTACAGTTCTGTGAGTTTTGGCAAACACAAACAATTGTGTAACCTCCACCATGAGGAAGATAATAGAAAAATTTCATTAACCACCCCCCCACATTCCCTCATGCTGCCCCTTTGTAGTCAACCCCTCTGCCACCCCTGGCCCTTAGCAACCAATCATGTTTGCTGTCCTTGTAGCTTTGCCTTTTTTCCAGGATGTCATGGAAATGGAATTGTACAGTATGAAGCCTTTTGAGCCTGGCTTCTTTTACTCAGCGTAACGCACACGAGACTCCTCCATGTTGCATTTGTTCCGTTGTGTGGATGTACCGCAATTTATTTATTCCTTCACCTGTTGAAGGTTATTTAGATTGTTTCTGGTTTGGGGTGATTATGACTAAAGCTGCTGTAGACATTTCACATGCAGATTTCAGGATGAACATGAGTTTCTCATTTTTCTTGGGCAAATACCTAGGAGTGGGATGGCTGGGTATGTATGGTGAGTGTATATTTATCTTTATATGAAGTGGCCAAACTTAGAAAGTTTCATGCTGATGATCCAAGGCAGGGAGTGGGGAAGAGAATGGACTCTTATTGAGCACCTACTGTATGCCCCGCACGGAGCCAGGAGTTTTACACACATAGCCTCAGGCAATCCTCAGCACAGCCTAGGAAGTAATGAGGTCTGGCCCCCCCTTTACAGGTGACCCACAGAAAAGACAGTTTCACATAATCTGACCTAATAAATGCAGAACTACTCTCTTTGACTCTGGGGGCAGCCGAAGGTGGGGGCCATGGTGGGAGACCATCTAGCCTCCATGGTATGTCCTTTACTTCCACCCACCCCCGCATTGTTCTAGCATTTATACATCTTTATCACCTCTAGCCTAGCTCAGAGTCCACTTACTTGAGTGTGCACTTCTGAACTTCCGTAAGGTTTTTCCCAGCTCCTACTTCCAGGACCACAGCTGTATAGGGACCTAATAAAATATTAATAACACCCTCCCCTCCAATGTGGAACTTTAATGACCTGTGTTGAATACCCAGTAGAAACCATTTGTCATCTCTCCTTGAGTAATATTTTGCCTTTTCCCACCGTCATTCAGGGCTGCTGGCGACTCCCCCTACCTCCTCATCCTGCCATGTTGCCGCCTTGTGGGTCTCAGCTGAAATGTCCCCGTCTCTGAGAGACCTTCCTTGATCACCTTGTCCAAAAGACCATCTTCCCCCTTTACTCTTTCCTATTCTGTTTCCTTTTCAGAACATCTCTTGTTAATCCATCCCTCCATGTGTTTGTCTCTTTCAGTAGAAGAGAAGCTTCATGAGAACAGGCTTTGTCTTGTTCATGCCTGTGTTCATCATGCCGGACCCCCAGTAGTTGGTCAGTGAGCGTTTGTTGAATGAATGAATGAGTGACGTCAGCAGAGATTTGTTGACACTTTATGACGGGCATAGTTCCGTGCTCAGGGTTTGAGGAGTCCCAGAGAAATGTAAAAATGCCCCGAGGTGGCGATCAGAAGAACACAGGTATTAAGTCCTGCCTGCTTAACTCTTTTTTTTGTTTTTTAAGATTTATTTATTATTTGGCTGCGTCAGGTCTTAGTTGCGGCACGTGGGACCTTTCGTTGCGGTGTGTGGGCTTCTCTCTAGTTGTAGCATGCCGGTTTTCTCTTCTGTAGTTGTGGCGTGTGGGCTCTGTAGTTCGCGACATGCAGCCTCTCTGGTTGAGGCACGTGAGCTCAGTAGTTGCGGCGCGGGCTTAGTTGCCACGCGTCGTGTGGGATCTTAGTTCCCTGACCAGGGATCGAACCTGCATCCCCTGCATTGTAAGGCGGATTCTTTACCACTGGACCACGAGGGCAGTCCCCTGCCTGCTTAACTTTAAATTCAGTTAAAGAGAGAAAGTGGGAAGGAAAAAGAGTCCCTCAAGACATCTGAGAGCTGCTGGTGGCAGTTGGCTAAGACAGAGGACCTGCATTGACAGCTCAAAGGAGAGCTGCTTCCTGCTGGCTGTGGGGGAAGGGGAATCAGTTGGATGTGGAACCAACCAGGATGCGCGGCCTTCCTGGTTAGCTGGGGGAGGGGAGAAGGCCGAGGCAGAGAGACTCACAGTGTGCGGAGACGGGGAGGCAGACCTACGTGACCTCAGGACCATTTCCTTCCCTCGGACGTGTCCCTGATGTTGCACCCATCTTCCTCCTGGGAGAGAGCATGTTTTTATCCATGCTGGAATCGTTGGTGCCTGGTACAGGGCCCTGCACACAGTGGTCACTCAAGGAACATGGGAAGTAAGGTTGAGCGGGGGGCGGGGGGGGGGGGCAGACCACACCTCCCAGGAGATGGGACTTTGTCCTGTAGGCTCTGAGGGACTCCTTTGACTTTCTGACAGACACAGTGGCTGGAGGGTTGGCGTGGCTGCACTTACAGGCTGAGAAAGCCTTAGAGAAGCAGGTTTTAGTAATTCTCCCGATCAACCAGGCCTGAGGAATAGGAGGGAGATGGTTAGGGCGGGAAGAATCACTGCGAAGAAAGACTTTGAGAAGGAAGAAGAAACAAGTTTGGGGACCAAGGGAATGTGGAAGTGAGCAGGGGCTGCAAATGCGCATGTCTAAAAGGATTCAGCAGCGGGTGTTAAGGAGAGAGTCTGGCCAGACATGAGGCAGCAGGGAGTGGTGGAGACTGTGGCAGAGTGGAAGGCAGGCCCCTTCCATAGGAGACAGCTGTGACACAGCTCCGGCTTCCTGGTACCTGTGAGAACTGGGGCCAGGGCTACCAGGTTTTCAAGTTTTGTGTATGAGATCACCATGTTCTCAGTGTTGGCAGCTACTCTGTAGCATATAAAATAAATAACACTTCACGGACTAAATAAGTCGTGTCCGTGGGCCAGATACAGCCCTTAGGCTGCCAGTTTAAGACCTGGGGGTGTGTCTGGGTTGGGGATGGAGTAGGGAGGAGAAGGAATGCTCAAGCACACTGAGATTTCAAGCCCAGGTCACCGGGAGAATGGTGGCCTCTCACACTGTAATTAGGAAGTCTGGAGGAGCGGGGGCGGGGAAGGATGATGTTGGAATGATGTGGACAAAGGAGGATGTCTGTGACGTATGACGAAGGACACGGACCAGCAAAAGCAGCTTTTCTGTGGAAACAGCTGGATTGCAAAGGCCGTTGGTCAGAGACTGGAGGGAGGGCCTGTGAGTGTGGTTCTTTGGTGATGGGGCTGGAAGTGGTCTCCCTGGGACCTTCTGTAAGGGGTTCATTCGTTTTGGATTTGGCAGAGGGTTCGTTTAAGATTTGCACCCTGCTAGGAGGCAAACGTAAGAACGCGGTGTTCGAGCCTTAGAGACACGGGTTTGAATCCTGGGTTGGCCCCTTGCTGTCAGGGACCTTGGGCCAAGTCTCTCTGGGGCCCCCCTTTCCTGGGTCTCTGTCCCACGTGGATGAGAATGTTGGCCTTGACGGGTTGGGAGGAGGTGTCCCCAGCCCCTCCCCAGGTCCCCGTGCCCCACACCGGGCGCTAAAATACTTGTCTTACAGTAACCCTCACCCCGCACGACCCCGGCCTCCTCTCCTGGGTCCAGGGCCTCGGATGGTATGCACACGGGGACCTTCCTGGTTCCCCTCAACCCACCTGGGCGTCGTGAATCCTACCTCCCCCAGCATGGCTGCTCCCATCGGCCACCTAGAGCCACGGCACACCCTCAACCTCCAGAAGAGCCTCCTTTCACTGCGGGGGACTCTCAGCCTCCCAGGGAGGGATCCTGAAGGACAGTGAGTGGCCGCCTCCCTGGTCAGGGCAGCTGGAGAACATCCTGCGGCCCTGGACGCCGGTTCAGGGGTAGTTTTGTGTGACATGGGCCCTGTCCTCATGGAGCTTCTAGTCTCTGGCAGGAGGGAGGGTGACACAGGCTACTCAACACCAGACCACAGTGTTTGTGGTAACATTTATTGAGCACTTACCACGGGCCAGGCACTGGGTTACCTGGCTTCTCTGGGTTGTTTTACTTAAGTCCCACAACATTGCACTAAGGGTCGTTCTCACTTTACAGATGAGGAAACTGAGACTCATCGAAGTCGCTTGCTCCCCTCCCTCCCTAGGTTGCAGAGCTGGGCCTCCCTGGCTCTCAGGAGACCCCACCATTTAGCTGTAGAGAGCCAAGCAAACGGATGTATTAGGAGCATCACGGACAAGGTGGATTCAAGCTGAGACCGAAAGGAGGGAGAACGCAGCTGGAAGGAACAGCCGTGCGCACGAGAGGGCCATGTCCTCTGTGCCCAGGCCCCGTGCGTCCGGGAGTATTTCTCAGTTGTCCACAGTCACCAGCTGCATCCTCCAAACCTAAAGTGGAAGCGAAATAAGCTCCTAGTGCTGCATCAGTACCAACCGGCTGAAGGCTGCCTGGCGTGGTGGTACGTGCCCTACCCGCTCGAGCTCATGGCTTCCTCTGGCAGCTCCATTAGAGAGACACACTTTATATTATGCCCCTTTTACAGCTCAGCTGAAGTAACTTGCTCAAGTTCATAACCAGGAAGCTGTGAAGCTGGGAGTCGAACCTAGAACCTCTTAGCTCCAGAGCCAGAACTTTTAACCCTTGCGAAGGTGGTAGGACTCTGCTGAGTTGACCCACAGGCCACGTGAGGCATGTGTGGCTAGAATCCCTGGGGCAGAGCTGAGAGGCAATCTTGGTGGAGGAATACATCAGTCCCTGGTCCTCCCTGGCCCAGCTCTTAGCTGTAGCTCTTGCAAGCCTCAGCTCCCGCACTGGGTCCTTCCACCCTGCCTGTCTGCATCCTCATGCCCAGCTGACTTCCCAGGCTCCGCCTTGGTCCACACTCAGGATGAGGGTTCTAAGGCTTCCGTAAGCATCGGAATCACTCAGGGAGCTTTGCCAACAGCAGGTCCCGGGCCTCACCCCAGACTCTGCTTCTGTAAGTCCACAAGGGGGCCCTCCAATCTGCATATTTAGCAAGCCCCCCTCCCCACCTCTGTCAGGTAGGGGATGCAGGGGTTCTCAGATAATAGCGGGGCCCAAGTTCCGCTCCCTCACCCCCACCTGCTGCTCAGTCAGCCATGGCCACCTCCTTTTACACACCTCCGGTTGCTTAGTCCTTACTCCAGTGCCACGATTAGCACTGCGGGTGCCCCCATTTTACAGATGAGGAGAGCAAGGCTCAGAAGGGGGAAGCGGTTTGCCTAAGGCCACCCAGGCAGACCTGGATTTTAATCACCACTGACTCTACCCACGTTGCTTTACTGCCTCTGCTAAATTGGCATTGGGGCTCCCTGCGGGTCCCCAGTGGGGTTTAGAGGAAGGGCTGTGAATGATGCATTTTCATCACATGCAATCTGTAGACGCTGGGGAAGGAGGCATGAACCTTAGTCAAAGCTTTGGCAACCAGAATACTCCTTGTGTTATCTCCATGGGCTTTTCAGCCTGGTGTGAACAGCTGACGTCATTAGTCAGAACTCCACAGGTTCAGCTTTCAAAGCTACATGTGAATCAAAATGTGGAATGACTCAAAGATCATTGGATAAGAGGACGGACTCCTCTGTGACCCAGAGCAGGTCCAGTAACCTCTGGGGGCTTCTCCCCTAGATAGAGGGCTTCTCCCCTAGATAGACTAGGGAATCCCACCCCAACTGGGCTGCAGCACCCAGAGAGAGGGTGAAAGTAAATGCTTCTCCCTGTGCCCCAGCAATTCCACTGCTGGGTATTTATGGAGAGAAAGGCCAACAGCGACCCACCAAAACTCTCACACGTATATTCATAGCAGCTTATACCCAGCAGCCCAAACGAGAAAGCAGCCCAGGTGTCCACCAGAAGGTGACCAGATAAACAAACTGTGGTGTAGCCACACAATGGACTTCTGAGCAAGAGAAAGGAAGCAAACGAACTACAGACACAGGCAACACCGTGGATGAACAAAAGAAGGCGGACAGAACACACGCTGTATTGGTCCATTTATATAAATTCCTAGTACAGGCAAAACTAACCTATAGTGACAAAAAGCAGATCTGTGATTGCCTGGAGTGGGGGATGATTGGAGGAAGGCGCACACAGGGAACTTCCTGGGAGGGGCTTGTATCTTGATCTCAGCAGTGGTTACATGGATATATGTTGTTAAAACTTATCAAACTGTACACGAAGATCTATGCAATCTACTAGATATAAATTATACTTTAAGTAAACAAGTAAATGACCAGATGCCTCTACCCCAGCCCTGGCAACTCAGAGTCAGCAGTCTTGGGTGGGGCCCAGGGACGTCTGTATTTTCAGCAAGTACCACAGACAGCATCGACCTTCAGCCTGGGGTGGGCACCCCAGACTCTAATCGCTAAAGTCTCTTCTGGCCAGGACAGTTGAGTCTTTGAAGATGTTGAGCATTTGCTGTTAGTCTGTTTTTAAGCATAAACCTAACTGGGGTCAAAGTCTGGTCCCGGGACTGACTCCTGATAACCGGCAAGAGCGGCTCTAAGCCATGCACAAAGCACCCTCAGTTACCGGGCTGATCCTGGCCATGTGCCGGGCATCACAGGGTCTGCTGTACTGGGGACAGAGGGCAGGACTCCTGCACAGGGCTGCGGACGCCTGCCAGGCACTGGGCATCAGGCAGAGCTAGACAGGCCCTCTCTGGGTTCTGTCTCCCTGCCCTCCAGAAAATCATGACTTTGGCTGTGTGTTGAGGAGCTGTTGTGTTATACCGTTTTGTGTATACGTTGAATTTTATAAGAGGATGTTCTTAGGCACCTCAGCTCAGAGTCAGCCTAGGCTCAAGCCCCACATCTCCACAATTAGCTGTGTGTCTTTGTGCAAGTGACTTAACCTCTCTGTGCTCCTTATCTGTGAAACGAAGAAGATAATACTTCTTCGCAGTGCCTTGAGCAAGGGAAGCATTTAGCAAATGTTGGCTGTTACAATTACTATTACCTGATTTAATGCTTATAATAACCCTATGGGCATAGGTGCTATTCTTATCCTCATTTTACAGAGCAAAAACTGAGGCTCAGAGAGGTCAAGTCCCTGGTACAAAGTCACACAGCCAGGACTGTGTGGAGCTGGAATCAAAACTGGGGTCTGCCTAACTCCTGAGGCTTTTCACTGCACCACACTGCCATCAGCTTTGTGGGATGGGGATCATTACAGAAGACCCCCATGCACTGGAATGAGAATCCATCACTAGTTGAACAAGAGATGTGCCCTTCTTCAGGAAGGCTGTGTGTACTGGTTCCGAAAGTGGGTTCGCATCCTGGCTCTGCCAACTGTGGAACCCTGGGCAAGCTGCTTAACCACCTCGGTTTCCTCATCTGTAAAATGGGGGTGCTAATCCCGACCTTAAAAGGCTGTTGTGAGGATGAAATGAGTTGGTATGTATGTGGCACACAGAATGGCATCCAGCACACAGTAAGCCCATAAGCCTGGTCAGCTTTATTTACCATCACTGCAAGGTTGCACACATCTCGGTTTGTGACTGAGCCGGGTGGGTTAGAGAGGATGGGAGGTTGTCCTTCATGCCTTCGAGGAAGTGATAGGACAGTCTGCAGGGCGGCCTGGGGCAACAGGCAGAGAAAAGAGCCTTTTGAACCATGTGCAGGGAACCTGAAGTTCTGTGATTAAACCCTCTGGTGGATTCTCTCATTTTAAAAACTCAAAGCCTTGTTCCCCGCCTTGTCCCGTGTTTCCTAACCATCATGTTTACTCTATTGGAAGCGATTCGGGGCTGACAGTCCCTGTCATGTCTAAATGGATGGCAGGCTTCTTGCCGCTGGCTCTCAGGTTGGGGGGGGGGGTGGCAGCAGGTGCTAGACAAGACTGAGCTCAAGGTGGACAGACAACCCTTTCGTTTGTTGATTTTTTGGATTTATGTTTTTGTTGTTGGTTTTTTTTGTTGTTGGTTTTTGTTTTTTTGCCTGCATCTTGGGAACCACAGTGTGGGTTTCTCAAGCTGCTCTGTTTCGTTTGGGTTGAAAACAAAAATAAAAGGCAGGCCATCAAACCGTGACGTCCAGCTGCCTGCATGAGACTCTGTGAAGTTTGGTTTATAAATGAAAAATGTGTGACCGCACTAAGCTGAAAGCAGAGGGGCCACACAGCACAGCGTGTCTCTTCTGGAGTCCAACCCCTGTGCTCTTCTTGGCCTGAAGAGGTGCCAGTCTGCCTCTCTGAGCCTCGGTTTCCTCGTCTATGAAATGGGCACAATTGTGGCACCCACCTAATGAGGCTGTTGTGAGATGAGGCAGTAAAGGTCTTAGCCCAGTGCCTGGTACACAGTACAGATTCAACAAGCAAGAGCTAACGGGATTATCGGTTTGCCAGCCCCTCTCTGAGTTGAACTGTTCAAGCTCTGGGTTTCTCACTGACTGGCTGTGTGACCTTGGGCTAATTAGTTCACCTCTCTGAGCTTCAGGTTCTTCATTTGCAAAATTGAGACCCTGTGTTCCCTATGTAAAGGCTTGTCCTGAGGATTAAATTAAGGAAGATAACTCCTAAAGGCAGCCTGGCACTGTCCTTAGGATATTCAAGTGATTGTGCTGACAACGTGATGCTGGGGGCACATGGCCTTGACTCTCAGGGAGGTTGAACAAGGTCATAAGCCTCCCCCAAAGTGTCCCGGGGCTGCGATGCTGGGGGTACCTGGTACAGCCCCTAGTGCCAGGGAATGAGGCTGATGTTTCTTGGAGTGAGGGAGAGGCCAAACACCGGTTACTTACCAGGTGGTGGTGAGGGGTGAAGGTGTGCCAGCCGACAGAGGGCACAGAAATAACAATTGTTCCTAGCTTGAGTGGCCCCTGGGTCTTCCGTGTTGGGCTTGTTTCTGGACTCATGTCTGGAAGTAAAATGTTTCATAGCAACAGTCATTGGGAACATATGGATAGACAGACCTTGCTTACACAGATTCCGAATACAAAGATGCAATTTACCCAAAAAGCACATGAAGGGATTATGATTCCCCAACAGCAGAATTCTTTATTTTATAGAAGTATTCACTAGGAAATTCTTCTCAATGTCAAGCACCCCTTGTACATGTAGAGTGCTGTTTGATTTATGAATAAGAGGGCGGGATTGTGCAGTGGTAGCAGGTGTAGTTACAGGGGCTAGATCGCTCCCCACTCCACTCCAGGTGGAACCCCTGCTCTGCCTGTTACCATCTATGAGACCGTGTGTCTAATGTGCCTCTATTTCCTCATCTGCAAAATGGGGATTATCATAAATAGTACCTATCTTACCTCATAGGTTTCATGAAAATTAAACAAGTAACCCATGTAAAGAAAAGTTAATGCCACGTAGTAAGGGCACAATACTTGTGGCTGTTATTAATTCCAAAAATATTTGCAGAGCATCTTCTATGTGCCTGGTGCTGTCTGCCCTGTACCTGCCCTCGTGGAGCTCACTCTGGGGTGTGGGATGTGGGGAGGAGGGATGGAGGCAGACAAAACATAACATAAACAAACAAGGTGAATTCAGGTTGCCGTCGTAGCTGTGTCCCAAAGCAACAGGGAGCTAAGATGTAGGATTACGTGGGGAAATGCTTGCAAACGTCTGGCTTGGAACTGTGATAGTGACATTTAAGTGACAGATGAGAGGGAGCCAGTGATGAGGGGCAGAGTGGTTGGAGCATGGGGTGGGGGGGAGGGGCAGACTGGAGCAGCTCTTCAGAGACTTGAGATGCAACTGCGCCTCACCTGTGGAAACGCAGGTGCTGCACCAGCAGGTCCAGGTGGATCTGAGGTTCTGCTTTTCTAACTAGCTCCTGGGCCACCGAGGCTGCTGGTCCATGGACCACACTGAGTGGGCAGTACCGGAAGACAGAGGGAGCCAGGGTCCAGGTGGCAGAGGGCCTGGAAGGCAGGTGGGGAGTTTGGATTTTATTCTCAAAGACAGTAGGAAGGCAGGCAGGAGAGTGACATGACTAAAGGATGCTTCCAGAAGCTCATTTTGGCTGCTGTGTGGAGAAGACTTGCTGGGGCCAGGGTGGCAGCAGGGAGGCCAGGTAGGAGGCGATGCAATCGCACAGGTGACAGTGGCAGCAATGGAAGAGGCAGGAAGTAGGTTTGAGAACCGTGGGCAGGTAGACTGACAACACTTGCTGAGGTGTTGTATATAGATATCCTTAATAATCCTTTTTTTCCTTACTAATCTTAATAAATATTCTTGTATGTGCTTCATTTTTAAATATTTTAAACCAATAGTCTAGAGCAGTGGTTCTCAGCCCAGGGTGTTCTGCCAGCCCATCCCCACGCCAAGGGACATTTGGCAAGATCCCAGCCGGGATCAAGATGCTATTGGCATCTGGTGGGTGGAGACCAGAGATGCTGCTAAGTAGCCTGTGATGCGCGGGACAGCCGCCCAGCAAAGAATTATTGGGCCCAACATGTCGATGGTGCCGAGGTGGGGAGACCCTGGTGTAGAGGCCTAGAAAGTCAGACATGCAGACCCCCCTCCTCTCACCCCAGCCCTACAACCCAAAGAGAACCAGTGTTACCAATTTGCTGCCCAACTGTCCAGGCCATACACTGTGCGTATACAGTACGCAGATTGCCTGTATCCCGTCTCACCCCAGAAGGGGTGCTAGGGAAATGCTCAGGACCTGGGAGCGCTGAGCTGCACACGGAGGAGGGCACCTGATTGTTTTGCCACATCTGTTCCCACTCACTGGAGGTCACACCCAGCGGGAGGGAGGAAGGGGGAGGGGAGGGGGGGTGGGCAAGTGGCCTTAAACCTTATTCCTCTATAAAGTGTGATAGTCTTTCTTTTCTCCAAAACCACACATTGTGAGGCAGGCAGCCGCTCTAACTGGGACTAACTCAAGGAATCCAGGATTTCAGTGCCAGAGGACACATTGGGATAACCTAGTTCCACCCAACCTCTTATTTCACAGATGGGAAAACTGAGGCCCAAGGCTTTTTGTAAATGGAAAAAATCCTTTTATAATAGTCTCTTCTTAAATTACTGGGATTTTAATTTCAGATCTCCAATGTAATGCACAGTGACAGCTTATGTTCCTGATTTTTTTTTTCTCTTGGACGCGTCCGTATGTGAGGCTGGTTACAGTGGCGGACAAAGGGGACGTAGTTTAACAAAATTAGAAGGCGAAAGACAATGTATTAAATTTCCCTGAAATCAGAATTGATTTCATTTTGAGAGTGTGTCCTATACTCCAAGGTTCTCTCTTCCTATCTTTACTGTTACGTCGGTCTTCCTGCTCTGGAAGGATGGCAGTAGCAGAGGGCAGGATGCTTTCGGTTCAGGGTTTGTTTGGCTTTGATGCCCTTACTAAGTGGAAGAGAAAGGTAGCAACCCAATGGCAGTCTTCTCAAAACAGCAGGAGGGATTATTACTGGTCTGTGAACTCCGAGGTGTGACAAGTACTGGTTTCATCTGTTTTCACGGGCCGAACCGAGGGCAGGATTTGGCATCATTTTCACAGCTTTGGGGAGGTCCGGTTTCAGTGCAGCCTCAGGTTTGCAGTGCTGCCATGGGGGGGCCCTCCTTCCGTCACCATGCTCCTGTCCTTTACGAGGCCTCAAGGAGCCCCCCAAGTGGAAAGAATGAGGCCCCGCCTCTGTAGGACCCCAAGGGAGGAGCGGCAGGTCTGGGAGATCAGTTCTGGCAGGACTGAGGGCGCCCACAGCTGGAATCCAGCTGTGGTCTCCATCGGCCAGCCCTCTCCCCAGCCCCCCGAGGGATTTGGCCTCCTGCCTGGCCAGTGAGAGGGGTGGGGACCTTAGCGAGGAGGGGTGCATTAGGAAGGCTCCCCGGGACTCCTCTGCACCTGTTTTCCCAGATCCCCCAGCTGGAGCAGAGCCTGAACACCGAGCTAAGGGGTTCGGCCTTAGACTCTTTGGCACTGGGGCGCCCCTGAAAGCTTCTGAGCAGGCGAGAGACAGAATGATAAAGGCTGTTTCCTGGAGCTCAGAACGGCAAGAGCACGCTGGGGGAATTGGACAGGAAGGCGAGGCTGGGGCAGGAAGCCAGGTGGGCACAGGGAGGTGGGAGGGCTCACCCCGCAGCGGCAGCAGTGGAAACAGAAAAGGAGGAAGAGCAGGACTCGTGGGTGGGCCTCGGGCCTGGACGAGGGAGAGCCAGGAGTCACGGACGAGCAGGGTTTCCAGCCCTGGTGAGGAGGACGGCGACTCCGCCAGTGGGAGACTGCAGAGGTCACGGAGCCTTCTCGCAGCCTCAGTTACATTATCTGCGGACATTGGGTCGTGGGGAGGATGCCATGAGAGTGTGCGTGGGAACTGCATGGAAATCGGCAGGCCCCAGGGGGGCGGCAGGCAGGTGCCAGGGGCCTGTGAGCAGGGCTTTATCCTGAGGGCCCTGGGGAGCCATGGAGGGGTCTTGACGCCGGTGGTGTGATCACATTTGCCTTTGGGAAAGAGCCCCCTGAAAGCAGTGGAGAGACGGCAGGCCGGGAGGCCGGGAGGCAGGGAGGCCGTGGAGGAAGCCTCTGTGGCCAGTATGCAGGTGAGGTGTGAGGTCAGCCTGGGCCAAGCAGGAGGTGGCCCTCCTGGAGCATGGCCACTCCCCAGGGCGCAGCTCGCTTGTCCCCTTTGTGCTCGGGCAACCGCCGCGATGAATGCAGGGTGGCCAGTGTGGGTCCCAGCGACCCCGCTCTAGGGCTCTCCGTGACTGTGTCTGTACACACAAACCCTGCGCTGGGCAGGTCCCTGCGACAGCAGCCAGCACGGCAGAGGCCCGGCTGTTTGACCAGAGAGGCAGCCGCCGCGGAGTGAGAGCGTGAGGCCCAGCACCAGATCCACCTTTCCTTTCAAAGAATCCCCCCAACCCCCTCCCCTCCCCCATCACCCCCCCCCACCGTGCCCGCCACCACGCAGCCCCCCAGCAGTGTCCTGGCAACTCCCCTGCCTCATCAGGGACTAGACCTTCATTACTCCTGCCTCTCCTCTCCTTTCTTCCTCCTGCCATGTTTTCATGGTGTCCATTCCATTTTTGTTCACTTTTCTCTCCTTCTTTGGGTTGTTTGTGCCTCTTTTTTCCTTCCTGTCCCCCTCCCCAATCTGTCAGGTCTCCTAGTTTTTCTTCTCTTTTGCCCCTCTTGGGTGTACAAGGCTGAGGACGTTTTGCTGCTGCTGGCTATCTCGGTGCCTGCCACAGTGCCTGGCCCACAGGACACAGACGGCAGTCCCCTCGGGCATGTCTGCCTGTCCCCTGACACCACATGCCCTTCCAGTGCATTCCCTTCCTGCTTCCTTTCTTGCTCTGTGTGTATCCGTTTGCTAGATGTACATTATAACCTTGGCGATAACGTTTTCAAGGACAGGCCTGGTTCTCCCGCCCTCTATTTCCTGCTAGCCGCCTAGAGGCAACCCTTGATCACCCTCACCTGCTCTGGCTATCTTTGCTTCGGTGATAACGTTCTGTGCCAAAACGCATGGAGTCATGATTCCTCAGCTGATCTTCAGATCTAAACACCCTGCAAGGTGGATTAAGGGCCAGACCTTGCATACATTTAATAAACTCCTGTGTTGTCCAGGCCCCTTGTGGGGCAGAGATGATGGGGCGTAGCTCCTGGCCTGAGGGGGACAAGGGACATGACCGGAACACCCACAGATGCACTGGAGACCGTGACACCCACTGTGGGGCTTCCGGGTAGATGATCCAGGTTCGAATCTGGACAGAGGCTGTCGTCTCTGACTGTTCTCCATCCTCGACCCCCTTCCCTCCTCTTACGGTGGGGATGAGGCAGCAGCCAGAGAGAGCTTTGATGATTCGGGCTACAAAGATGATGTGTGAGAGCGTCCAGCTCGGTGCTCGGGCCCAGGAAGGGCTCTGAGTGTGGGTGTTGGGTCACAACCCCTAACACTGTGCTGTGGCAGCTCAGAGAGGGGCAGAGTCCTTGCACATGAGATGGGGCTTCAGGCAGCCCCATGAGCCCCCAGTCTCAGGGGCTGAGCGAGGCCAGGAGAGGTGCAGGGTCAGTACTCAGCCTGGACCCTTGGCTCTAAGCAGGTTACTTAAGACACTGACTTGCATCTTTGTCACTGAGTGGTCCTGGACACATCCGTTCCATCTCTGTCATCAGTAAATCTCTGATTCTGATATTAGACAAAGGATTGCCGTGTTCATGGAAGCAGCGTGTAGATGTTTAAAAACTCATTCTTTAAAGCATGGCTTGGGGGCAGGTGAGAGGCAGAATTTTAGGGGGACTCTGGACTCAGACTATCTGGTTCACAGCCTCATTCTGCTACTTATTAACGTGAGGCTTTGGGCAAGTCACGTAACCTCTCTGGGCATCTGTAACACGGGGATGGTGGCAGCGTGTTTGTAAAGATTAAATGAGATAATCCAGGCTCAGAGTAAGCATTCAATGCATGTTAGCTGTTCTTATCATGACTGAAAGATGCAGGTTTCTGAAAACAAAAGGCCCTCTTGTAAAATATGTAATCCTCGCCCCCATTTGTAATGACACACCTAGTCTATATCCAGGTGCTCCTGATACCTGAGTGGGGATGCTTTTCCTGGCAGACAGTCAGTGGAACGCCAGTGAACCCCTGATGTGCAGGGGTGTGCCTGGGGGCCCTTAGGGTATGCTGAATAATGAAATTAGCAATGAATAATGACCCTCCCCTCCCGAAAGATGTTCACACCCTAATCCCAGAACCTGTGAATATGTTACTTTATATGGTTAAAGGGCCTCTGCAGATCCACATTATCCAGATGGGCATGATGTAGTCACAAGAATGCTTGTAAGTGGGAGGCAGGAGGGTCAGAGTCAGAGAAGGAAATGTGACGACAGAAGCGGAGGTTGGGAGATGGAGAGGAGGGGCCAAGGATTGCAGGCGGCCTCTAGAAGCTGAAGCAGGTGAGGAAACGGATTCTCTCCTAAACCCTCCAGAAGCAATGCAGCCCTGCTCCTACCTTGATTTTAGACCTCTGACCTGCAGAGCTGTAAGAGAATGAATTTGTGTTGCTTTAAGCCACTAAATTTATGGTCATTTCTTGCAGCATTGCAGCCGCAACAGGAAACTAACAGCCCCTCTTGGCGGGGGCGGGGGGTGTCCACGGGTGTTCATCAGATTTTCATCTGTGTTGACGGCCAGATGATGAGCAGTCGCTGGTCCCCAGCATCTCACCTGGCCCTGGGAGCCCCTGCTGGGTGTCGCTGCAGCCACTTTCTCCACCTTCTCCGGCCTCCATGTTCTCACAGAGCCCATCTGAAATGCAGGTGCATGTTTCACCACTAATTTCTTCTCTGGGAAGGCCTCTGAAAACAGCTGTCCTGTCACCCTGGGGATTCGTCAATCAGGGCCATGACACGTGCCCACGGAGGGTGCCTCCCCTGGTCCTCAGTCACTGCTGACACCAGCTCTGGGCCTGTCTCCAAGCTGCTGCTGCCCGTCTGGACAGGGAAACGGGCTGCGGTTCCAGCAGCAGGAGCAGTAGAGGCACCTCTTAGCAGCTGCCGGAGGCCACAACCTGGCACGTCACTTGGGTTTATCGTTCACTCACCCAGAATAGCAACAGCTCCTCAGCAGAGCCCTCCAGCCTCTCACTTTCCCAGGTTTCCCACACGCATGGCGGGGGCAGCAAGCAGTCTCCAATTCTGGGCCAGACCTGGCCTTGGTTCCATCACTGGATCCTCAGAAGCAGCATCTCCCTTTTACGAATGTGGAAACTGAGGCTTGCAGAGGTGAAGTGCATTGCCAGGGATGGGTGTACCGAATTGAACAAAGGTCCAACGGACTCTATATTTTTCATGACACCACTAGGTCAGCTACTCATTCTTTTATTTAATTTTTTTTAATTTTATTTATTTAAAAATTTTTTTTGGCTGCGTCGGGTCTTTGTTGTGGCACGCAGGACCTTCATTGTGGCATGCGGGCTTCTCCCTAAGTTGTGGTGCAAGGGCTCCAGGGTGTGTGGGCTCTGTAGTTGTGGTGTGCGAGCTCCAGAGCACGTGGGCTCTGTAGTTTGCGACACGCGGGCTCTCTAGTTGTGGTGCGTGGGCTTCGTTGCCCTGCGGCATGTGGGATCTTAGTTCCCGACCAGGGATCGAACCTGCGTCCCCTGGACTGGAAAGCGGATTCTTTACCACTGGACCACCAGGAAAGTCTCCTACTCTTTCATTTATTAAATTTCCTGATACCACTGTGTCATGCTTTTGTTTTTTTAAGTTTTTTTTTTTTTTTCTTGGCCTCACCACGTGGCTTGCAGGATCTTAGTTCTTCGACCAGGGATCAAATCCAGGCCCACGGCAGGGAAAGTGCCGAGTCCTAGCCACTGGATCCCCAGGGAATTCCCCGTCATGCTTTGCATTCACTCAGTGAACATTTATTCAGCTCCTCCTGCATGGACCAGGCCCGTTCCAGGACTGAGAGAAAGCAGCAAACAAAGCAGACAGAAATTCCCACCCTCGAGAGCTAACATTTCAGAACAGCCCTGTCCAATAGAAATAGAATGTGAGCCCCATATGTAATTTTAAATTTAACTTTTAAATGGGAACCATATGTTTTTAAAAGGTACAAAGAAACAGGCTAAGTTAATTTTAATAATATATTTTATTTAACTCAGTATATCTGAAATAGATCATTTCAGCATGGAATTAATTTAAAATGTTAATGAGATATTCTTATTCTTTCTAAGTCTTTGAAGTCTGGTGTGTATCTTACACTTCTACAGCACATCTCACTGCAGACCAGCCACACTTGAAGAGCTCCTTTGCCACCCGTGGCTAGTGGCCATTGTATTGGACAGTGCAGCCCTTGCATACAGCGAATTCCCACTGGCCATCCCGACAGCCACCTGGGTGTGATTGGTGTCACTCGCACCGCCCAGTGGAGCCGAGCAGCCATCGGTCCATTCCTACCGCAATCAGCTTGGGATTACGCTGGCCACATTCAGCTCTGTGGCTTCTCTCGGCTGGGTTGTTGTGGAACTGGGGAACCAGCATTTCTTTGTGGGGTGGTAGGCAGAGGCGCTGGGCCTCAGCTCAGAAGGTTGGGTTAATCCAGCCCTTACTTTGTGCCACATCGTCATCTGTGGCCCTTGCTGGGCCACTCTCTTGTTTTATTATTGTTGTTATTATTTCGTTTTCTTTCTTTCTCCCCTCCCCTGTTCCATTTTATCTTTCCTCCCCAGGGCAACCATCCCAGGGGCATACAATGCCCTGATTGGCCAGACCTGGGGCATATGCCCACCCGTGGAGCCAGAGTTTGGGTCAGACACCTGGGCTGAGAGTGGAGAGGCCCTGGCCAAGGAAAACTAGAGTGCTGTTGCACTAGGATTAGGAGTGGTCACTGGGCAGGAACAACAGCATCCTCTGAACTTGTCTAGGGTGCTTGAGGCTAACTGCTGCGCCTCCTTGTTCGACACCTCCTCCTGGAACTTCTGAACCCTGTACCTTCTGGGGACCTTTTCCTCTGCCTGGGGAGCCCTTCTTGGCTTCTTTGCCCAGGCTCCCCTCTTTCCCCACCTCTGGCTCTGGCTGTCTCAGAAAGACCATACTGAGTCTTACAAATAAATTCACTGTTACTATTCACCAGGTCTGGGCTGGTTCAGGTGGTAAAAAGCCCTAAGTAACTGTAAATTCAATAAAATAAACCTTTGTTTTTCTCCCAAGTAAACAGAGTCCAGAGGTCAGCAGTCCAGGGCAGGGAGGCTAGCTCTGTGATTACCAAGAACCCATACCCCTTCTGTCTTGTTGCTTTGCCATCGTCTACCTCATGTTCCAGCATAGCTGCTGAGATCCAGCCATCATATCTGCATTACAGCCAGTAGGAAAGGGGTGGGGCGGGGGGGAAGACATGTCCCTTCCATTTAAGAACCCTTCCTGAATGACCCTCTCCCCTGATACTCACTTCTGTTTATATCCTGTCGGCCAGAATTTAGTCATGGCACGGCCAGCTGCCCGAGAAGCTGGATAATGCTGCCCAAGAAGCTGGATAAGCCACGGGAAACTGAGCATCAGAAGTTTTCTTAACAATGGAGGAAGGGAAGAGTGGATATTGGGAACCACACGCAGGCAAAACAAAACCATCCTACTGAGTGTCAGGCTAGTGAGTTGTTATCTCCTCTCAGGAGGTGACCTATGCTTGGAGATGAGCTGTGCCCTACAGGTGACATCTCACCTTAGCCAACTGTGTCTGGCACATCCCTGAAAAGGTCACCCCTTTCCCAGCACTTAGCTGGGTCCTGGTTGGCACTTACAGATCGGATGGCAGAGAGGAGAGGCAGCCGAGCTGTGCGCTCTGAGGCCCCTGAGAAATGGTTTTGTGCCGCAGCAGTTCCGTCGGGGCTCATCTGTAGAAGGAGAGGCCACTGCAGTATCACCTGTTGGTCGCAAAGAAAGCAGAATGAGTCTTTTTCAGTTCCTAGGAGACTTTAAAACCTGGGGGAATGAGTGGCTGGTGGTGAGTGTGGGCTGGGGGAATCCAAATGTCATCCTTCCCTTGCTGCACCATGTCTTGGCGCTTCCTGTATACCCAGCACTGCACACTTAATGTGGATAAAACATTCACTCCTCAGCCCTGTGAGGTCGATTCTGTCTGTTCTAATCACCTCTGGACAGAGAGGGATTTAACTCCAACCCTTGCATTGACTGTGCCTTGACCTCTCTGTAAAGTGAGGGTTACAGCAGCACTTCCCTCACAGGCTGCTGGAAGCAACAAGGGAGAAGATGTTGGAAAGCATGGGCTATGCCATGGGGGTAGTAAGCTCTCGGCCAGGGGTAGTTCTTGTTTTATCTCCCAATGTGAAAGAGGTCCCAAGCCCCCTAAAGCAAGCTCCCCTCCCTCAGCTGTTTTTCTCCTCCTCTCCTGCAGGCTGCCCCATTTGAACCTCGATTCTGGTTTTATGATTAAACATCAGTGTCAATTATTTACAGGTCTGTCCAGATGAGTATCAGGGTTACAGAGGACTGAGTAACTCACACGGGGGGAGCTGGTTCTTATGGAGGGGAAATGAGGGGAAGGAAAACAAGGAATTCTACCTTCTGACCACAGAGGCTGAGGTCAGCCTAGGGAGGGCTTCCAGCAGCCGGGGCGTGGAGAGGGGACTCTCCATCGCAGTGTGGGGACTGGGACGGGAGGCAGTGGGTGGTGGGGCATGCTAGCTCTGGAATCAGACATATCCAGTTTGAACCTTTGCTGTACCATTCGCTGTGTGACTTTGAGTAGGTGCCTTAACTTCTCTGAACTTCAGTTTCCTCATCTGCGAAACAGGGATCATTATAGAAACTTCCTCATGAGGGTTTTAGGGAAATTTAAACAGGATAGTAAAGAGTAAATCAAAATATAATTATATTAAATAAATAGTAATAATAGCTAATTAATGAATATTTATATGTGAAATATACTAAATTTTATAAATAATAAACAGAATTATTAATAATAATAAAAAATGCATGGAAAGCACCCAGCACAGTGCCTGGCAGTTGGTGAGTGCTTAGGAAATGTTCATGGGTGTTGCTACAATTCCAAAATGTAACCGTTGGAAAAAGAATTGAGTGTGACAAGTGACTTCCTAAAAATCAGAAGCAGGCGGAGGCCAGGGGGCTGGAGAAAGCAGCTCTGGCTAAAATGCTTCAAGTAGGAATTGCAGGTGGAAAGTGGAGAAGAGGGGGTGGAGAGAGTCTTGGACAGCTCAGCTGTGTCCCCAAAGGGCTCTTGGCAGAAGGTTTGGGAACCACTTCTATGGAGGCAGCGTTTGCTGTAGCTAAAAAAGAAAATGTCCAGATATGGGCAGGATAAACTTTCTCAGCCTGTGTGCTAGTCTCCAGAATCAGGGCCAGTCTGATAAAGGCCTGGGCACGGGGAGGGCTTTGGTTCTGCAAAGTCTGTCTCTCCTCTACACACCCCTGGTTTTGGTTTAAAGCCCCTCCTATAAAGACCACATAAAATAGACATCCGCCTTGTTTTGTCCCCAGGGTTTAGGAACTGTAGCTTTGAGCCACTAGAAGAGCCTGCTGATACAAGGCTGAGAGTGCTAGCCTTTATCACAGTTGCTATCCCAGCAGAGTTAGAACAGGTGCAGACTTGGCTCGAGAGTGGAATCTCGGATTAACCTGTAAACCAGGTCAAGGGACGCTGGGTTGCCCAGCTTCCCTTCAACCTGGTCCCACAAGGAATGGGTGCAAAATTCACCAAGAGATTGGTTTTATCAAGACTAAGGAACTGTGCCTGATTAAACCGACTATTGGGTAACCAAACAGTCCAAGTGTTGGCAGGTGCCCATAGAAAGGTATAAACACGAATGCTGCCGGTATTCATTTCCTGTGGCTGCTCTAAGGAACTACCCCGAACTTGGGGTCTGAAAACAACACAGATTTATTCTCTTGCAGTCAGTTTTGTGGGCTAAAGTCACAGTGTCGGAGGGGCTTGGCTCCTTCTGGAGCCCCTAGGGGAGAATCCGAGTGCTTGCCTCTCCCAGCTCTCGAGGCCGCCTGCTTTCCTTGGCTCGGGACCTCTCCTCTCATCATGCCAGCCTCTTCCTACCATCATCACATTTCCTACTTCCTCCTTTGACTTTTTGCCTCCCCCTTATAAGGACACTTGTAATTAAATTGGATCCACCTGGATAATCCCAGCTAATCTCCTCGAGACCCTTGAGGTAATCACATCTGGAAAGTCCCTTTTGCCATATAAAGTAACAGTCACAAATTCTGGGCATTAAGATCTGCATATCTTTGGGGGCTATTATTCAGCCTCCCACATGCCTTTTCCCAAATTCTGAGAAACACAGGGTGGTGAGTCACAAATAGCCCTGAAGTGGACCCCGGATTCTTCTCCGTCCCCAACTTAAATGGCCTTGAATTAGCGACCCACGCGTTCTGGGCCTCTTTAAATGTGGATGGCCTCTCACCTGCCCCCACAGGTGTGTAAATGACAGCTGACGTGTCATTAGAGCAGTCGTTCTCTGCCAGGCACTGGGAGAAGGCCCTTAATGCCTTCACTCATTAATACATCATCTTTACTGTCCTTGGAAACTGTCAGGCAGGCCCCCGGCTCAGGGCCTTCGTTCTGTGGGTCCCTCTGTAGGAAGTGCCCTTCTCCCAGATCTCCCACATGCTTCCTTGGAGCCCTCACCTCCTTCCAGTCTTTGCTCAGATATCCCTTACCCAGTGACTGTGTTCCCTGACCACCAGATTTTATTTTATTTTTTATTTATTTTTATTTTTTGGCCACCCATGCAGCGTGAGGGATCTTCGTTCCCCAACCAGAGATCGAACCCATGCCCCCTGCTGTGGAAGTTCAGAGTCCTAACCACTGGACGGCCAGCGAAGTCCCCCTGCCCGCCAGATTTTAAATTGGCACCGCCAGCTCTCTCTCCTGCCCAGCCCAGCATCACAGCTTTCCTCTAGCTTGGATCACCAGCCAACATCCTATAGCCTTTTCTCTGTTAGGCTGGTGGTCTGTGGGCTCTGCGAGACAAAGCTTCTGTCTGTTTTATTCATTCCTCTGTCCCCAGCACTTGAGCGGGCCCTGGCACATGGTGGGTGCTCAGTGACTAGTTTGTTGAGTGCATGAATAAGTACCTGTAACTCAAAACTTGGAGCTCCTAACGCCTAACAGCCCGGTGAGGTAGATCCCAGTATCATTCCCCTCTTACAGATGAGGTGACAGGCTGAGAGAGGTAAGAATTCACCCTTCTAGGTAACAATTAAGTAGCAGAGCTGAGATACGGACGCAGCCTCTGGTCCGGAGCCCACCACGTGGTGAGTGGAGTTGACCTTTGCAGTCAACCTCCGTAGTCCCCGATTTTAGAAGTTCTCCCCTCTGCCCTCCTGTACTTTGTGCTTCAAAATGCCTCTTGAGAAGGATAAACCAAACGAATCAAGTTGGTGTCCAAAACGGCCCACTGCACAAGGACAAATGGTGTGTCCAGACGGTGCCCAGGTTCACACGAGCCTGGCCGGCAGCCAGTACCCTGACCGGGGGCAGCGAGGTGAGATGTGCTCCGCACTCCAGCCTCTCCCCACCAGGTCCCCGGTCCTCCCGCCTCCCCAGGCTCGGAGCTGAGCCTCAGTCGTCTGTGCTCCTGGTCACAGGTCGGCCGTGACATCTCGCTTAACTTCATCCGCGTGCCCAGAGGGTCGCCTCAGGGGCGGGACCGTGGAGCCAGCCCTTAGTAACAGGGATGCTGTCCTGCCTTGATCTGAGTTAATCAAGCTTGGCTGAAAGGCTGGTTTTTTGTTGTTCCGAGGATGAGGAAGTTCTGAACGGGGAGACTGTGCTCGGGGCCACCACCTCTAAGCCGTGAGACCTGGGCAAGTTTCTCAACCTCTCTGTGCCTCAGTGTATTAAGTGATAACATGGACAAAGTTGGGGACCTCCTCATATGGTTGTTGGGCAGAGAAAAGGTGCTAACCCGTGCAGAGCGCTTAGCGTGAGCCCGGCACACAGGCAGTGTCCAGGAAGCAGGAGCAGATATTTCACAGTCGCTGACGGGGGGCTGGGGCTGGGGTCGGGGCGGCCGGGTTGCGTGGTCAGAGCCTGTACTCGGCCCTGCTTACCAGAGCGGGAGGCCATTGGTGGCTCATCCCTAGAGCCTGGAGAAGGATCAGGGTGTCAGACTCGCTTTGATGGTGACAGGAGCTCTCAGACTCCATCCTGGCAGGGAACACATAGAGATGTCACATTTCCCGAGAAATATTGAGTGTGGCTGGAGCCCTCGAGACTGGGTGCCCAGCGCCAGCCCTGTAAGTAGGGTCACACGCCAGCCACTTGCTTAGAGAAAGATACCGTGTCAAGCTCCCGAAGAAAAGATACCTGGTTTGTTAACTTGCTCCTTCTGTTTATGGCTCCTGGAGTCTTCAGACTTGAATTTGCCTTCCTTAATTTCCTTCCTTAATTTCACCAACACTTCATGGATTAGCAAGGAGACTGGAGACGTCAGGTCTTATAAAATTCACTGATGTCTTATACTGAGGAGGGGAAGCTGCCTCTTTTCTCTGCAAGAAGTGGTGCATCCTGGGAGGTGTCTGCTCTCCCATCTCTGTGCACTTTCCCAGGCTGAACCCTTCCCACGGGACGGGACACCTTATCTCCTCCTGCCCCCAAACTCCGCCCAAGGAAAGGTTACAGATGCCTCCAGGTCCTACACAGCTGCTGCTTTAGCCTCCTCCTTCCTGCCCCCTTCAAAGCGAATTGGTCGCTCTCTCTGTAGGCTCATTTTACGTACCCCGTTTTAGTGCTTAGTGGTGCAAAGCATGGGCTTTAAAATCAGACATATCTTACCCCTGCCTAGCTGTGTGACCTTGGACCAGTCACTTTGCCTCTCTGAACCTCAGTGTCCTAGGTAGAACTAATAACTATTAAATGATTATGCATGGAAAGAGCTCAACAGAGGGCCTGGCACTGAGTCGGCATCCAACGCACGTTCCCTCTTACCTGATGTTCACTTCCCTTCTATAAGAAAGAATCACCTGTCTTCCTGCTGGACTGTAAAGGTAGTCTCACACATCTGTGTATCCCCCAAAGCCCCTGGCACACGGTAGGGACCCAGGAATTGTTGGAAACAAATTCTTTAAAAAGTCATTTTACAAGAAATGCACATATGTTACCCCTCATGCTCTGGTGATGAAGTATCTCCAGGGGTGAACTGTGTGTTGCCCATTTCTGGCCTGCGTGCCCCACCCAGGGAGTGGCCCACAGGGGGCTGGTGTGGTGCAAGGGAAAGGAGGTGGGCTTCCAAGTCAGCTAGATTTGATGGTGAAATTTGAATCTGCAGCTTACAGCTGTGTGACCCAGGGCAAATTACTTAACCTCTCGGAGACTCAGATATAGTGGGGCTAATCACCTTTGAAGGGCATCTGTGAGGATTGGATGCCTTTAGAAAGGGTGCCTGATTCCTTCTTGAACTGTTCCTATTATTATCATTACTCTGCCTCGCAGCTTACTCAATACCCTTTCTTTTTCTTTTTCCCATCAGCGCTCTCTGGCTCAGGCAGCCCTCCTCTCTCCTCTACCTTTAGGACTCATTTGCACAGTGCTTTTCGGTTTTTCCTGAGTGCACAGTCTACAAGAACCTGTTCTAAAAGAATAGGAACCCGACACCCCTTGACCTTGGCTCTTGGGGAGGTAGCCTGAAACTCCCCGGTGGGACAGGGGCAGCGGCAGCGGTGGCTCAGAGCCTTTCGTCCGGCCCCCACCCCTTCCCTGTGGCATGGGACTGGAACTTGGTGACAAAAGTGATTGTGAGCTGAAACTTGGCCAAAGGGCCCCACTGAATTCTTCCTTTGTGATGGGAATGTAGCACAGCCTGGTTCCTGCGAATGGAGCTGGGGATCCCTTTCCCAATTATGCAGCTTGGCAGGAAGAGTTTGGGGCTCGGGGAGAATGGTCAAGGAGCCTCTTTGTCACGGGGGCCGGTTGTGCTGCCAGACACCTCCGACTGCCGAGAATCTCCTCCCCCTAAAGCTGGCCAGGCTGGACGCTTCTGGAACTGTGCCTTCCGGGGCCACAGGGCAGAGCTCAAAGGCCACGTGAGGGTCTAGATCAGAGCCCAGGTTTCTAAACTGTGTTCCAGAGAATTGCTGGGATTCGGCGAGACGCGGGGCAAGGGAAGGCTTGCCCATCAACACTTGGAACCCTGTGCTGTTTCAGCCAGAGCACTGCTGTCTTCTATCGTTTGATTTTCTTTAAATCATTGTCTTCATATTGTCTCTATGTCTATATAGAGAGACTCTAATCCAAGTGTGGACTGGTGATAATGACCACCCCCAACGCCGCACCCCCAGCTCAGCCTGGTGAGCACTCAGATGTCAGAGCTGTGACTACTCTCCCCAGGGCACAGCCCCTCCCCTGTCCCCAGGGAAATCCCTGGCTCTGGCTCTACTTGGTCAAAGATGTACGGGAAGAAAGACAGCAGCTGCCCAGGTTGGAGGAACAAAGCTCTGGGTGCTTACCTACATGCTGGGAAGACCAGGGACCAGCTGAAACCTCAAACCCCACCAGGGAATATTGATAGAGTCACCATCTCGGGTCAGAATGGAAGTCCCATTTAACCTGGGTGCCTTTCCCATATTGCTGGCAAATCATTTGCATACAGACACAAGATTTGGGTATCCTGAAAATTAGCTCTATCTCATCCTCTCCTCCTCGGTGCCAGCCTTGGACTAGGCATTTCCCCTGATTGATATGGGACATCAGTTAAACTTTTTAACTTGCTGGATAGTCATTCATTCTTCCTACAAATAGTTATTAAGCAGCTGGTATGGTCTTGGCACACTGTGCTGGGTGCTGGGCATACAGAGGTGAACAAGGCAGACGAGAACTTACTTTCAGGGAGTTTACGCTCCAGTGGGGGAGACAAGGAAGCAACAGGAAAGCAAAACGAGACGATCATAGACTGAGTTAATGTCATCCATCCATGAGACGGAATGTCATAGGGACCGAAGCATGGGGCTTGAGAGTAGCTGGGTGAGAGAGGGGACATTATTTGTAGTGTGGTCAAGGAAATCCTCACTGAGGACGTGGCATTTGAGCTGAGAGGCAGAAGTAGTAAAGAAGTGGACAAACAAAAGAGACAGGTGGAAAAGTTTCGGGTATCAGGAAAAGCAAGTGCAAAGGCCCTGGGGCAGGGTATGCTTAGTGTGACTAGAAACAGACAGGAAGCCACAGAGGGTTGGTGAGCCAAGAGATAAGATATGAGAGAGGCAGGAGCCCAGTCTAGTCTGGTGGGATTTGAAGGCCACAGCAGAGGAGCTCAGAGTTTATGCTAAGAGTTATGGAAAGACATTGACGGACTTTCAGAATCTCCTATTGCAAAATATTCCAGCCAGTCAAAAGAGTATATATAAGATATATGTGACGTTTAAGAAATAATTTAATAAACATCCTTGTACCCTTCACTCTTCCTCCCCAGCACCATTTCTCACTCCTCCAGGGAGATAACTGTTATCCTAAATTTTAGTTTATAATTTTGCCTTTCTTCCTAATAATTACAAAGATAAAGCAATACATTGCCTGGTTTTGAACTTCATGTAACTATTATAGAATCATGCTGTGTGTGTTCTTCTGCAATTTGCTTTCCTGTTCAACCTCACATGTGTCAGAATGGGCCACGCTGGTGCATGTAGCTGCAGTTTATTCATTTTCTCTGCTGTGTAGTACTCCACTGGGCTATAACTGCATAGTCAGCTGCTGTCGTGGTTTATCCTTTCTCCTGGGACATGACATTATTCGATTTTCTAATGTTGAATCAACTCTACATCCTTGGGGTAAATAAACCTTTTTTAAAAATGTTGGATTCCATTAGGTGATATTTTGTTTAGGATTTTTGTTTCTGTGCTAGCAGATCAAATTGACCTGTCATTTTCCTCTCCTGCCTTGTCGCTTTGGGGGTCAAGATTACAGATTCCTCATAACATGACCTGGGGAGTGTTTCTCCTCCTTTTACTCTCAGGAGCACTTGTGTAAGATGGAGAAAACCATGGAAAGATTTTATTAGTGTAGCCGCCATATCAGCATCCTTCTGCAGCCCCACTCTTGGTACAGAATCTTGAATCTTTTTTGCATATACCTTCCCTCCAAAAAGCAAACACGTGCCTCCCCCAGGAGTACCTCAAATTGACATGCTCACAGCCTACTTAGAAAGCTGCATTTCTGATTTTTTACAGGTGGATCCTTAACTCAAGATTTTAGCATGAAGAGTTGTTGTCAGGCCTGCCTGGAGGCTCCCTAGGTAACAACAGGTAGGTGCCTCTCTTAACTGGTTCACCGTTTTCTTGAAAACCCAGATACAGGATCACTCACTTATCCCTTAGGGCTGCCTTGAACCTGAGCCATGATGGATCCAACTCCTGGGTCCAGAGGTGAGTCCGGCTGAGCTGGGACCCCAGGCTGTTCACCAAGGCTCCTCTGTTTTAGGGACATCTTGGAAACTATGTGGTCCAAATCCTCTAAGCACAAAATTAGCTTCTTTCCATTATTTTTGGAAGGGAAAGAACACCATGCTAAATATAACGTGGGTCAACAAGCCAGAAACAAGATAAATAGCTTCCAGCTGCACCTCAGGGAACTGGGTCTCCACACCCCCAGTGAACTGTCGAGATCTGGTCTCCAGAGGGAGGGTGGAAATGACGAACAGTTTTAAGCTACCATTGGACACATAACCCTGCCATGAACCCCCCCAAAAAACACCTTTATTTCATTTTCTTATTAGAAAAGCAACACATTTCTGTGTTTTCCAATTCTTATCCTCCCAGAAAGAAAAAGAAAAGAAAAATCATTCTAATCCCAGCACACAGAGAAAATAACTGTAAACATCATGGTTTGTATAATTTGAGTGTTTTGAAATTTAATATAATACATTCATTGGTGTCTCTCAACCTTTTCTTCCCCGACTATCGTTCCTTCCCGGAGGAGTCTTTTTAGACCTTCTTTTTGTAATGCTCCCCCAACCCCCGCCCCATGAAATTGTCATGCCCGACATGCTGGGGATCTGGAGGACCACTGACTATTGTAACAGGTAAGATTATTTTGCACCATCCCCAAGAGCCAGTTGTTTCCCCCTTGTGGGTGATCTCACCCCATTGAGAATGCAGGCTTTAAATAATATTAAATAACAAACCTTTCTGTAAGAATTTACCGTGTGCTGGTCACATACTATTCTAGGTACTTTAGGTCTATTTACTTTTTTATGTATCACAACTCCCCTGTGAGGTGCGTCCTAGAGAGCTTTTATCTCCATCTTACAGTTGTGGAAACTGAGGCACAGAGAGGTTAAGTAACTTGTCCAAGGTCACTCATCTGGGAAGGTACAGACTGAGGATCAGAGTCCAGGCAGCCTCGTTCCGAAGCTCACGCTTAACTACCAAGCTATGTCGCCTTGTGACAACACATTCTGGTTGTAGAAAATTCAAAATACAGAAATAGAGTAAAAGTTACACTTCCCAAGCCCCCTCCATCCCCAGAAGCAATCTTTGGCACAAGTTTGGAATGTGCCCCTTTTCTGGGATTTTACATACATGTTTGCGTACAGGAAAATATATTGTCTGTTATTTATTTTAACATAAGTAGGATCATTCGGCCCATTCCCCTGTATATTCATATATACAGACCCATGTATGGAGTTTTATTAAAATTAGGATCACAGTGAACATACTCTTGTTTGACTTTAAAACGTATCATTAGCTGCTCTGAGGCCATAATTGAATAAGTGCACGCGCCATATTTTATTTAACCAAATCCAGATTATTGGCTGTTTAAGTAGTTTCTAGTTTCTCGCTACTATAAAGCTATGATGAATATCCTTGCCCTGTGCATAATTCTTAGAAGCGGGAATTAAATGGAGCCTAAGGGTATAAACATTTTTGAAACTTTTGATCCACGAATGCCAAAACTTGCCATCCAGCAACATTGTATGAAATTGCCCATCCCGACACCCTCACCCACACTGAGTATTAGTGCCTGTTTTCAGTCATTGACAATTTAACAGGCCAAAAATGTGTTAATTCTGACATGTTCATCTCTGCCCGTGTCTCTCATCGGGGACCTGTTTTACTCACGTGACAGCATAAGGCAAAGCTTGAATTGAGAATTAATGAGAAGAGGAAGCAGGGGGAGATAACATGGCCCCATCGCTGGTTTAATAAACAGGCTGTCAGCCTCCTGGGAACGAAGCCTGCCTGTCCGGCCCTGAGCAGGTGCTCAGTAAATGGTTTCTTCATCTCTCCTGCTTCCAGCACGAGGCTCGGGCTGCACTTCTCCACCACGGAGCCCTCCAAGTCTGGCCTTGTCTCCAAACCATTTGGCAGGACCTATGCATTCCTAGGGCTGCCAAACCCCTCCTTCCCTTCGCTGGCTGTGAGTGATGTGAGAAACACACAGCCTTGTGTATACCGTAGACTGTTCCCAGCTGGTCTCGCTGCAAATGTCTCCAGCAGGAACGGACAGTTGCTTAACAAAATCTGGGCAGGGAAATCCCAGGATGAAGGGCAGAGGCGCCTACAAAGGCCAGAGCTGCCCCTCTCACCACCCGCGGCCCCAACCAGCCCTGGGGGAAAATCAATAAGGATGGAGTCAGGGCTCCCTGTTCAGTGCCCTGTATGCATACATGTGCGTGGTCATATACCAGCACGCATGCATGGGTGTGCATGTATGTACACACACGTGCCCAATGCATTCAGGGGCAGATGCAGATCCTATTATGTGAAGTGGGGCTTCTCTCACAGAGACTTTCCATATGCCCTCCAGCCTGACTTAAGACACCCAGCTGCCTAGTGCCACAGTTCCTTTCTTCCCACTTTGTTATTCCCTGTAGACTGTTTTCCTGCTGACCTGGAAGCCCCCCTAATTCTTAACTTGCTCACCAGTATTTCTCCAGCACCTAACACTGCTTAGCAGACGCACAAGAAATATTTGTTGAGTGGAAAAAAAAAAGAGAGAGAAGGAACTGACTTCAAGCCGATAGAGGATGTTATCCCAATTATTTTTAGAGTATTTTTGAACAAAGTGGCCAGTTTCAGATGGAGCCCAGTGCTTGATGAGAAAATATCTCGGCAGCATCGGCTTTCACGTGGCCTGGTTAGCCGTCCTTTCGCAAGGAGCGGAAAGAATGCAGAACGGCAAACAGGACCTTGCCCATCGAAACAGCTGTAAAGTTTTACTGTTCTGCAAAAGTTGCTTAGGCAGGAATAACGTAATTGAGGAGTAATTAGCCAGGAGCCTTGCTCGCTGGTCCCCCCGCCCCCTGAAAGTGTTCTACCCTCAACTCTTCAAGTCACGGGCTGATCTGGCTCCCTCTCCCAGCCAGCAAATGGTTACGGACTCCCAGGATGGCTGACCGCTGCCTTTAGCACAAGGTCTCTGAGCTGCTTCACGGGAGAGGGTTTCTCATCCAGCTGGGCACAGCAGCTAAGATGAAGGATGTGCAGGCTTCTGCCCGTTTAAGAAAAGCAAAACTCCGTGTGGCTGAAAAGAAGCGTGTCTTGCGGGACAGCTTCGTCCGGCCTCTGTTCATTTCATTCGTTTGATTCAGCAGACATTTTTGGGGGGGCCCTGTTACGTCCCAGGAGCAGAGTGAAAAACGTGGTCACGGAAAGAGAGAGACTTGCCACGGTAGTTGCTGGTGGCTTGCGGGACACACAGAAGGGCAGCTGAGCCCCGGCGATCAGAGAAGGGCAGAAATGCCGGAGGGGGTTTGCAAAGGAGGGCGAGGAAGGGCGTGAGTGGGAGAGGCAGGGCCAGGTTGAGCCGCCATGAGCGTGATTCCAAGGAGCCTGGATTTTGTGCCGCGGGAAGTAGGGAGCCATTGAGGGTGGTGAGGGTCCGCAGTCGGCTGTTGGACCGGGTCGTATCACTGACCGATGCCGGTCAGCCAGGCGATTCTGTCACAAGCATTGATCATGGCTCAGGCATGCCGTCATTCGCTCTCCTCGCCATACCCGGTAAGAGGTGAGATTTTATTGCACTTCATTAAATCCCACAAAATGTTTGAACCGCCTGCAGCTCTGACCTTTCCGGCCTCTTGCAGGGAAAGGTCGCGCTTTTCCTTTTTGGGTGGGGGTAGGCGGACCACAGAAGGAATAGGAGCACGTAAGACCTCTGGAATGCATCAGAGGCGAGCCCAGCGAGAGCCTGTGACTCAGTCCCGCTTCTCCCCACCTCCAGGAGCACAGCCGCTGTGTCCACCAGAGCACTTGGAACCAGCACTGATTTTCCCCTCTCCTCTCTCTGCTTTCCTTCCAGACCTCCCAGCCGCAGCTGTCCACACGGGATGCCTCACATTTGCTTGAAACCATCCCTTGAGAGTCTGGTTGCTGTTTTTTCAGCGTGGCGCTAGGGATTTAGCGCAAGGCGTTTACGGGGTTTTTGTTGCTGCTGCTGCCGTTTTTTATTTATTTATTTTCTTCCTTTGAACCCGGGCCTTGCCCCGCTCCCGCTGGCATGATGGCCCAGTCCAAGGCCAACGGCTCGCACTACGCGCTGACTGCCATTGGCCTGGGGATGCTGGTCCTCGGGGTCATCATGGCCATGTGGAACCTCGTCCCCGGGTTCAGCGCTACCGAAAAGCCAACCGCTCAGGGGAACAAGACGGAGATAGGGAGCGGCATTCTCAAGAGCAAGACCTTCTCCGTAGCCTACGTGCTGGTCGGGGCCGGGGTAATGCTGCTACTCCTGTCCATCTGCCTGAGTATCCGTGACAAGAGGAAGCAGCGGCACGCTGAGGAGCTGGCGCACATCCAGCACCCGGGGGTCGAGCCTCACGCCCACGAGGAAGACAGGTGAGGCTGGCCACCCGCCCCGGACGGGAGATGGACATGCACACCCACACGTGCAGGGCTCAACAATGACGAGAACATTTTAGTCGAGGAGGCTTCCTCCCATTAACGCTTCTGTAAAACAGTTTATCATTTTACCGATACCTTTGTCCTTCGGTCCCAAAGTTTCCCAAATAATGTGGCTTGAATGCATTACAGGTGTGTCAAGATTTTGACACCTCCAGGGGTTCTGCATGGCTCCCGGGGTGGCCAGAGCCTGCACACGGGAAGCTTGTCCATTTACCCCAATGTCCTGTGTGTTTATGCTTCAGGTTGAACAGGTTGGGAAGTAGTGTTCTCTTTGACCCAAAATGCCACGAACAGATTTAAAAGATAAGTGGTAAATTGGGGAACATATGATAAAGGTTGATATCCCTAGTATAAAAAGAGCCCTTACAAATGAATATGAAAGAGGAACACATCAGTAGGAAAATGGACAAAGGACACAAACAAGCATTTCATAGATATTCACACTGTAGATGTTCAACCTCATTAGTCAGGAAATGCAGACAACCAACAAAAGGCATCGTAATTCCTTGGCTTTCATATTGGCCCAGACGGACTGCCCCCGGGTTTGGAGGTTTGTAGGGAAGTAGGTTGCTGACCGGAGTGTTGATTGACATAACCTTACTGAAGGGGCGTTCACAGTAAGAGGCCATATTAAAGATGTGTGCATCTATCAGTTCTCTTCCTAAGAGCTTATCTTTGGGAGACGATCGCACAAGTGCAAAGGGTTTTGTGCTCATATGTTTATCAGAGCATTGCTGAGAACAGCAAAGACAGGTGACAACCTAATATCCATCAGTCGAGCTGAAGTATGACATGCCCGTTCAGTGGAGTCCTACACAGCCATCACTGATCTATATTTGCTAATGTGGGTCCGTATCCACCACATGGAGGAAAGGAGGTTGTATATAACACAGCATGTTAGGAAAGGTTTTCATCACATCAAATGTTGCGGCTATGGAATTAGAGAAAGATCTGGAAAGGTATACGACAGAATGTTAACAGTGATTGTCTCTGGGTGGAACAATTTCGGATGTTTTTATCTTCTTCATTAGATTTTTCTGTGTCGTTTGAATTTTCAGTAAGACTGTCTTATCTCTATAGTGGGACGGGAGTTGTTTTTCTTTTGGAAAACTTAAACCGATTTTCTGAGAGTAAAAGATAATCAGGCATATTCTAGAAAACTTGGGAAATAGAGAAAAGAACAAAGAAGGAAATCAGTCACCCATCATTACGCACCCTGGCTGTGAGCTCACAAGTTCATTCCTAAAGGAGATGAGAGGAAAGCCCAGGCAAACAGTGAGGTTTCTGGTGTTGGCCATTATCCCCTATACAGGTTCAAGTGTAGGGTGCTGGAAAATGGCTATTGGCATTACTCCCTATAAACATGTAAAAACTGCCCTGACCTTCTGGTTTTCTCTTTCAACAGTCAAATGAGACTAAGGCTGAGGACCTGACCTATCCTTTGAGTCTAATGGTGAACGTGGAAGACAAAATTACAGAATAATTCGAGATACATGTAAATTTTACGTTCCAGATATTCCTTCTCTACCCAGGGACAACCATTTTGCTTCAAATTTGCAGCTGTTTCATGCATGTTTATGTTGTCTTTGGTCAAAGGATGCCCGGCTGGGCATCGGAATAGCCCACCCAGCATGCTATTAAGTGTGAGGCTAAAAGGCAAGGGAGGTTAACTCCCAGATGATATGGTGTAGTAGTTGAGGATGTGGCATTCATTTCCTGCCCTGCCACTTCTTAAAGGTATGACCAAGTCACTTAACCTCAATGTATCCATTTCCCCATCTGTAAAATGGGTATACTAATAGAACCTAACCCATAGTGTCATTAGGAAGATGACATCGGTTCGTATGTACTTGGGACAGTGCCTGGCTCATAGCCAACAGTTGAAGTGTTAGCTCTTATTACTTCTTGGACACATTTGTTGTTTACAAGGCTGGCATACGTGGTCCCAGTGGCAACATGGGATTTGGAGTCCATCTATTTGTGATTTTAAATGACTTGAGCGCAGGCTAACACTCCCGTGTCTGTGCTTGGTGTGTTGCAGCCAAGAGGAGGAGGAGGAGGCCTCCTCAAGGTACTACGTCCCCAGCTATGAGGAAGTGATGAGCACAAACTACTCGGAAGCAAGGGAACCGGACCAGAACCCCAGGATGAGCATCTCTCTCCCCTCCTACGAGTCCTTGACGGGGCTGGATGAGACAAGCCCCACCACAACCAGGGCTGACGTGGAGACCAGCCCGGGGAACCCCCCCGACAGGCAGAACTCCAAGTTGGCCAAACGCCTGAAGCCGCTGAAAGTTCGAAGGATAAAATCCGAAAAGCTTCACCTCAAAGACTTTAGGATCAACCTGCCAGACAAAAATGTGCCTCCTCCGTCCATCGAGCCTCTGACTCCCCCACCACAGTATGATGAGGTCCAAGAGAAGGCCCCCAACTCCCGGCCCCCGGACTGACGACCCCTCCCGGGCGTGTTCCCTCCTGTCACTCAACCTCCACGCCAACAGATCCCGAATGAAGCCACTCAGCCACCGTTGAGAAGCGGAGGGGCCCGGTGTGTACTTAGCAATTTGGACGGGGCCGGGGGGTGAGGGGTTCTGGGATTCAGGAGCGACGCTGCAGCCCCCAGGACCTCACATAGTAGGTGCATCGGAAAGAGCTGCTGCTTCGGATCTCATGATGCTGTGACCCCATCAAGGGATGGCACCGGCATCTTCCCCCCTTGTCCTTCCGCGACTCTGAATCGCCAGTGATGACACTCCTCATTCCAATTAGGAAAGGACACCTAGCAACTGGTTTAGATTGTGGTTCTGTTTTGCTTCCACTAGGACTGTTTTGTTTCCAAAAGAAGACAAGTTATGCCTTCGCTTTTTCCCTGGTACCCTGAACTGTGGGTAGGAAAGATGACCCGCTTTATAGAAAGGACATGGGCCCGTTTTGTGAATTAAGCCGAATGAGAGGCTGGATGATTACCCTGGGGTGAGACCCAGGTGGGGTTCTCAGAGCCCCTGATGCCGTCAGTTCTTCTGAGGGCCCAAAGCCTGAGGAGGCATAAGATCCTAGTTTGAATTGGTAGACTTTCCTAGTCTCTCCTGTGTAATGGCAGAAAAAGGAAAGCCGTCTGGGATGCTCCGTTCCTTCTAAAATGCCTTGCAACTGAGCTTTTTGTAATAAAATATTTTATATGTCACACATTTGGTGCTGAATTACTTTAGCAGTTCTTCCAATACTGACTTGCTTAGGGAGAAATCTCACTGATGAGAATAATACTAGCTAATATATCCTGAACACTTAGTATATGCCAGGCGCTGTGCTAAACACCTCACACATTTATCCTATTTTCAGCTGTACCCAAGCCAGGTATTACTTCCTGTGGGTTAGTTCACGAAGAATCAGGTTAATTAAAGGGCCCCATGTCACACCGCTAGGAAATGACAGAGCTGGGACTTGAACCTAGGCCTCCAGGGCCTGAGTTCTTCAACACTCCAGTGTACCGCTCAGTGGAAAGGGCTTTTTCAGACTTTGAATGAGGACCTGTGCTTCCCAAGAGCTGAGACTGTCCCCGTCAACCCACATGCCCAACAGAAAGTTCTGGGTATTTAGACAGCAGCTGTCTACCTGTCTAAACATCCTATGACAGCTCTTCTGAGAACTGGCCCAGATGGGCTGTATGATCATGCAGAGTGAGCGTGTCCTCGTGGAGAGGGCAGGGTGCCTACCTGTGGAGCCCAGGAGAGAAATTCAACAAACGAGAACATGCCGCGGTTGGCAGACTGCTGAGGCTGGGCTGAATGAGAGGACCGGGGACGTCGGGGGTCAGGGTCTTGACTGTGGAGTGGGAGTCTGGGAAGACAAATCTGAGTCCAAAGTTCCCTTCCTGGGACTTCCCTGGTGGCCCAGTGGTTAAGACCCTGCGCTTCCAATGCCGGGGGGCTCGGGTTCAGTCCCTGGTCAGGGAAGTTCCACATGCCATGCGGCGCGGCCCAGAAAAAAAAAAAAGTTCCCTTCCTGGTCCTGGCAAGCGTGGAGCGGGCTGCTGGGGGTCTGTGTAGCTAGGAGGGTGGTTAGAAGAGCACATTCTCAGGCCCTGATGTTTCCTAAAAGCTCCTGTGGGAGAAAAGGAGCGGCAATTAGGAAGTCAAGCACCTTCTTATATCAGAATTGGCAACCGTGCCTAAATTCCAACCTTTCATTTCCTTATGTAAATCCATCTATAAAAAGGGAGCTGCAATACCAGCGCACCGGGTAACTGCTTGGTGGCCTGGGATACCCGGAGGCCTGGTCTGGTCCCAGCCCACCCCTGAGCCAGCCTGTGCCTCTCCATGTATCTCTGGGCTGGACTTGCTATCCATTTACTCCTTTTTTTAAATACATTTTAAAAAATTTATTTTATTTACTTATTTATTTTTGACTGCGTTGGGTCTTCGTTGCTGCACGCGGACTTTCTCTAGCTGCGGCGAGTGGGGGCTACTGTTCGTTGCAATGCACAGGCTTCTCATTGCAGTGGCTTCTCTTGCTGAGGAGCTTGGGCTCTAGGTGTGCGGGCTTCAGTAGCTGTGGCACGCGGGCTCAGTAGTTGTGGCTCACGGGCTCTAGAGCGCAGGCTCAGTAGTTGTGGCTCACGGGCTTAGTTGCTCCACAGCATGTGGGATCTTCCCGGACCAGGGCTTGAACCCGTGTCCCCTGCATTGGCAGGCGGATTCTTAACCACTGCGCCACCAGGGAAGCCCCTCATTTACTCTTAATGCTTCCCCCTGATGAGGACAAACAGGAGGAAAAAAGAAAGGGCAATAGCAAGGTTGCTATTGCAAATGAGCTGAGAAATGACCTTCTAAAAGGGCTCTCGATCTGGCCTCTGGTAGATGTCTGTTGGGGTGTCTGCCCAGCCTAGACCTTCCTCAGGAGAGAAAGAAGTTTAGGGCTTGCAGTGGGCTGACTGGTGGCCCCAAAGATCTCAGGCTCTAATCCCTGGGACCTGAGAATGTTACCTTACAAGGTAAAGTTTTGCGGATAGAAGGATTTTGAGTTGAGACTATCCTCGCCCTAAATGCCATCTGTAAGTGTACTTTTAAGTGAGAGACAGTAGGAGATTATATACAAAGAAGAGGCGGAGGCAGTGACCACAGAGGCAGGACAAGAGTGACGCACCTACAAGTCAAGGGATGCCAGCAGCTTCTGTGGTTAGAGTCTTTTGAACTCCTTGGCTTTTCAGCTCCTAGGCTGTAAGATTTGAATCAGCAAATGCCCCAAGGAGAAAAGCTGCACCAACTGTCAAGCTTGTGTCTGTGTTTCCCTTCTCTCCAGAACTTGGCCCACATGTCTTGGTGTCTCTCTAACATTCAGATGCCAGCGAACAGATGTTTTCTTACTTTATCCAGGTTTTCTAAAATTTCTTTAGACTTCACCTGATCTTATGTTATTATTGAACTATCATCTCAATTACCCCTAGGAAGAAAATTTACAATTTTTAGAGAAAAGGGAACTGTTGGTAGGAATGTAAACTGGTGCAGCCACTGTGGAAAACAGTATGGAGGGTTCTCAAAAAACTAAAAATAGAACTACCACATGACCTCGCAACTCCACTCCTGGGTATAAATCCAAAAAAGACAAAAACATGTGTTTTCAAAAACGTATTTGAAAAGATACATGCACCCCAATGTTCGGAGCATCATTATTTACAATTATCAAGATATGGAAGCAACCTAAGTGTCATCAAGAGATGAATGGATAGGGCTTCCCTGGTGGCGCAGTGGTTAAGAGTCCACCTGCCGATGCAGGGGACATGGGTTCGTGCCCCGGTCCAGGAAGATCCCACATGCTGCTGAGTGGCTGGGCCCGTGAGCCATGGCCGCTGAGCCTGTGCGTCCGGAGCCTGTGCTCCGCAACGGGAGAGGCCACAACGGTGAGAGGCCCGTGTACCGCCAAAAAAAAAAAAAAAGAGAGATGAATGGATAAAGAAGATGTGGTACATATAACCAATGGCATACTACTCAGCCTTAAAAAAGAACGAAATTTTGCCATTTGCAGCAACATGGATGGACTTGGAGGGCATTGTGGTAAGTGAAATAAGTCAAACAAAAACAAATACTGTAGGATATCACCTATATATGGAATCTAAAAAATACAAAAAACGACCGAATATAACAAAAAAGAAGGAGAGTCACAGATACAGAGAACAAACTAATGGTTGCCAGTGTGGAGGGGGAGGAGGGGGCAGTACAGGGGTGGGGAAGTGAGGGATGTGAACTACTGGGTGTATGATAGGCTCAAGGATGTATTGTACAACACAGGGAATATAGCCAATATTTTGTAATAACTGTAAATGTAAAGTAACCTTTAAAAAGTATATAAAAATTGTTTTAAAAAGAAATCATATTGAAAATCGGAAACAATTTAAATGTCCATCAACAGGAAAATGCACATATAAATTATTGTATTTCCTTACATGGGAATCCTACATAGCGAGGAAAAAAAGGGGATGCCAGCAGCCACCAGAGCTGGAAGAGGCAAGGGATGGATTCCTCCCTAGAGCATCCAAGGGAGTTTGGTCCTTCTGAAAAACCTTGATTGCAGCCTAGCTGATGCTGATTTGGGGCTCCCGGCCCCCAGACCCATGAGAGAATACGTTTGTTGTTTTCGGCCACTAAGCTTGTGAGAATTCATTACCATGTTTAGCAAACCAACACGGGGCTCAATCTTCAACTCATTAGAGACCAGCCCCCGCTTTGATCTGAACACTTCTGGACTCTTCCTGTAAGGCAGGAGTGCTGTGGAAATTGCACGAAGGACCTTAGTTGTTTTGTACGTGTGGAAACAATCAAATAGAAAATTATTCACGTTGTTCAGAGAATAGCTCATGGATGTTTAGTACGTAAAATGTGGAGCATGGATGCACCTCCGTCTAAAAGGAAGGCAGGGAGAATGTTAGCCGGGAATGGTAACAATAGGCTGGAGCCCTGAGTAGTGCCTAGGAAGACAAGGAAGTTATCTGCAAAAGTAAATTAAAACCAAAGCAGGAGGTCACTTTCACCTCAAAATTCCCGAAGGCACACTCGTCCTGCTTGCTCACTGGTTCAGACTTACCAGAGCTCTCTATCTTTTGACTACGAAAAAAGCTAAAAAGGTAAAAACCAGAAGAAAGACCCTGGCCCTTCCTTTCCTCTCCACCGTGTTTTTGTTCTTAGGGTAAATATAAGAAAGGCAGAGACAGGGGAGAAAAATCAAAAGCCACCCACCTGTTCATGGGCCCTAACTGGCCCCAGGGCTATGAAAGAGCAAAGAAAATTCCCTCCTAGCACTCCCACCCCACCCAAAAGGAGGAATCTCAGCAGCCACGTTGGTGCCATGTGACCTCCGCCCTCTCAAGTCACAGCTGATAGGTATGTGTTCACCTGACCCAGGAGAACCAATCAGAAGCTGGGCTGGGCTAGGCTCATCTCTCCCAGGTCCTGGGTTGGGCAATGTGGTATCAGGGATTAGGGGGCCACAGGTGAGTGAAGCAGGGGACGTACCTCAGCACAGAGAGAAGCTGACTGCTGAAAGAGGCAGACATGAAGATGAGACCTCAGACATAGCTGTCTCCTGATGACTTTCTGGTCTTTGGTCCTGATCCCTTGGAAAGCCCAGGTGTACTTCTGCCCCTGGGTTCCACAAGAAATGCTGTGTCCTCCCAATAAATCCCCCTTTTAAGCTCGGATCCTAAATTTAGCCCATGTCCTTGAAGGTGGGCCCTGCCTTTGCATCATACCAGGCGGCGCTGGGCCCACAGTGGATACTCCGCCTGGTCTCAATTTTGATTTTCACTTTTCTCAGACCAGCTGCAGTTCTGAAAAGGGGAGCCACAAGCAGATGCTCGAGGTAAAAGGTCGTGCTGGAGCACAGCTGTGACTGCAGTGCAGAGCGCTGCCGGCTGTGTGTGCAGCGAAGTCAGCTGCATCCACCCCCAGATAAGTACTGAGCTCCACAGATATGTGCCAGGGTACTGTTCTGGGTTCTGGGGATAAAGCATGAAGCCCTGCTCTCCATGGGAAGGGTCCTTGCTTGGACAGTGTTTCCCAAAGTGGGTCCAATGGCCTCAGGTGACAATGACCATGGTCATTTTGGACTGGCTACTTGCACTGGATATAATAAACCTGAAAGCCACCAGGGAGCCATGTGCACAGAGAAAGCTGGTCTGCAAGAGGAGACTCATGAAGCAGAGGTTCACGGAGAAAACAGTCCTTCATAGAAAGAGATCTGGGTTCTCCTTAGCCTGGCCTCACTCACTGTCCTATAGGATGCCCCAGGCTACTTTCAATAAAGTCCTATCTTATGCTTAAACGAATTGCAGTGGGTTTCTGTTGCTTGATGCCAAATGTCCTGAGACGCCTTGGTTGGATGAACACGTGTGAGATGGGAAAGCTAAAATAAACCCGCAACCGTGGAGCAAAACTGAAAATGGGACACAGCTTTATCCCTGGAAATGGATGGATCAATCGAAACCACAGGCCATAAAGGGCAGTACATGAAGAGCCCTTCTGAGGATTAATGGTCTCATTCGTTGCCTTAGGGGCCCTGGCCAGGCCCATTTAGCTCCTAGGACAAGTTGTGCTGAGTATTTAAGTGTGGAGGTACAAAAGGACAGCCCCTGTTCTGTATGCAAGCGCAGAGGGCGAGAGATGGGCTTTCGATTGCGGAGGACTTTGTTTTAATCCAAGCACTGCTGCTTCCCAGAAGGATGATCGTGGGCTAATAATTTGATCCCTCGGAGCCTTCCTCTCTACACCAGCAAAATGGAGTTTCCTGATTTAGAGCACCTGAGGAAACCACAGACAAAGTGCCAAAGCTACACCTGACACAGAGTGGTGGTGGTGGGGGAGTTGCCACGTGGTGGCTGTGACTAGACCACAGTCTCCTGATGTAGAACTTGAAGATTCAAGCACTTCTCCAAGTGTGAGCCTCACACTCATTTCTGAAAACGTGTTTTGGGAAAATTCACCAGGCGCCACCAATAGTTTGCAAGGAATCTTCACATAAAGCCATCTCCAGGAAAACGGCAGCAGGGCCACGTAGGTAAGACCAGTTGAGGCAGCCCTGGGGTCAGCCTTGCACAAGGCTTGGTTCCTCAAGGTACGTGATGGCAACTCTCACGGCGTCCGTTTTGTTTGTTTTCAGTCTAACGCCGAGTTGTCTGTGTATTCAGAGCTAAGTGGCTGGTACTAGGAGCCACGGCCATCAGGATTCTAGCCACCGTCTTCGTGGTGAGTCCCCAAGCACAGTTGCCAGGATTTTAATGGGAAAATGTCCCTGATTAGCTACATTTGGGAATCTCCAAGTTGAACAAAGTCTATTCATTCAACACATTTTTATGGAGCACCTACTATGTGCCACATGCTAGGGATAATCTGCAAACAAATGGATCAAATCCCTGCTGACACAGAGGGCACATCTTGGGTAGAGGGGGGACATAAAATAAACCGATAAATAAAAATATGATGCAATGTCAGAAAATGAGAAGTGCTGTGAAGAAAAATGAGGCAGGGTAAAGGATAGATGAGAAGGGATCACAGATCTGGGCGATCAGGAAAAGTCTCTGAGGGAAATAACATTGCAGAAAAGTGACGAGTGAGCCACATGGATATCTGGGTGCAGAGAATTCCAGAAAATCTCTCAAATGTCTGTGCGCATTATGAATCTCCAAACAGGTGCTGTATGACGTCGCATTTCCCAAACCCATTTGGCCACAGAAACTCTTTTTCCCCACAGAGCATCTTCCAGGGTCAGCTTTCACAGAACACCCTGCAGGGAATGGTGATGGATCCAAATCTGATATTCTGCAGGGGGAGAAATGGGCCCAGAGCAGACAAGGGTTGTCCAAAGTCCTACAGCTCATTGATGAAGTTATCCATTAGCTTTCTCACTGTGTGGCATTCAGATCACAGATCACCAGTAAGGGCAAGCCACTAAGATGGCCCAGCTCCTGACAGCGGTGGCGGTGGGCAGCGGGGTAGAACCAAGTTCATGGGTCCAGGATGAGCCAGGTGCAGGTGCCTGGAACCTCCAGCTCAGACCTCCCTGTGTCCACTCCCCGACAGGGAAGCGTGTGCCTCTAATGGGAAGCCTGCACCCCCTCGTGACAGCCTCATGGCAGAGGAGTGGATGCTTTCCAAAGTTCTTGCCACCTGTGTGGGTGGTGGTTTGCAAGGCACTGTCAGACCATTCAGAAGCACCTTTCACGCTGAGCCGACAGGAGAAAGCCATTCCCCGGTTTCTTTGTAGCAATGCAGCTGGCCTAGGAAGCGATGTCCGAGAGTGCCTGAAGATGGGATGGTACGTGACAGCGAGCCACAGCACATCAGGCTCAGATCCTCCAATAACTGAAGGAGAGTAGTGGTCAGGAAACCTGCTCTCCTTGGACATTGCGAAGCAAGCTGACCCAGAGAGGGAGGGAAAGATAGGGAAATACGAGCGCACAATACATAGATGCAAATTTCTCCAGAAAAGCCACTAGAGAGAACACGTATACACGTGCCCCAGACACCTTTAAAACGTAGCCCTGGCAACAGGAGTTTCCTCGGGGCCAACCCGCCTGACTGCCATGTGTGTCATCAGACCCCTGGAACTCTGCACTTTCCAGGAAGGCAGTTAGGTGGATGACATGCTGATACAAGCCTACCAGCTCCCAGATGCAACATGTGACAAAACGTTCTCAACTTGCAGGGACACTGTTAAGGATTCAAGGCAACGCCAGAACTGAATGTTCTCACCTCAGATCAGTGGTTCTCAACCAGGATTGGTTTTGCCCCCCCAGGGGACATTTGGCAAAATCACAGTGGCCGGAGGGGGAGCTGCTGCTGGCATCTAGACTGTTTTCCTATCCGTCCCCAATCCAGAACTATAATATCAAATTCTCCATGGCATGATATAAACAGACTTCTCTTCCCTTTCTCCTTTTCTCTATCTCCAGTCCCAACTCTGTGCATTAAAACCTGGAATTTAATTGTAACATAAAAAATGTGGGAAAGAAAAGAGTCAGTAGTAGTTACAAACTCAAATTGATTTTGAGAAGTTTTAGATTATTTAAAAGCATCCTTGGAACTAATGGAGAGTGAATAACAACAACAAAACCAACTAGAATACAATTTGGGAAGCAAAAGTTATGGCAAAAACCCTTCTGGGCTATAGGTCTTCCTTATCAGAAAAAAGAACCAATGTCAAACAATACAGCATGCATCTCAGAGATAACCTAGGCTCAATACTGTATAACATTTGGGAGGTGCGTGGGAACTTTAAACGCAAGAAAATGTCCTTAGTGTTTATCCTCAAGATGACTTATTTCAGAATGCATCTTGATGATTATGTCCAGTCAAGGAAAATCATCAGCATCTACTTTAACAAAACACAAAAGAGAGAAAAATCATATAATAATGTAAGAGCAAGCTTTTTCCTTCACTTTTTGGGTAAAACTTGACAAGCTGTGAATATATGTGTTGGTAAGAGAAATTGTGTGAATACTTGATATAAACAAGTGAATAAATGTACCTGCCTGGGCTTCCCTGGTGGCGCAGTGCTTAAGAATCCGCCTGCCAATGCAGGGGACACGGGTTCGAGCCCTGGTCTGGGAAGATCTCACATGCCGCTGAGCAACTAAGCCCGTGCGCCACAACTACCGAGCCTGTGCTCTAGAGCCCGTGAGCCACAACTACTGAGCCCACGTGCCACAACTACTGAAGCCCATGTGCCTAGAGCCCGTGCTTCGCAACAAGAGAAGCCACCGCAATGAGAAGCCTGCGCACCGCAACGAAGAGAAAGCCAGTGCACAGCAAAAAAGACCCAACGCAGCCAAAAATAAAAATAAATGTACCTGCCTTATCTAAATGCTGCCTCTTTCAAAGCTGAACAGCAACCACAAAAAAGATAAAAGCTGCATTTTTTTTTGTTTCTGACAAATTAGTTGTCTGTTTTAAAAATCAGATTCAAAGTATGAGCCCACAAATTGACTGTTTGATTAGGAAAGGACACACCATTCTAGCAGTTGCCAGTGATAAATTCATTTTAGCACCAAATGGGTTCTTTTAAATCAGCACAAAAGCATCAGAGAGAAAGATTCAGGAATGCACATCTCACAGGAGATGCTGTGAGCAGAAGAGAGCAATAATTTGAAAGGTAATGCTAAGTTTATTGAAAATATCCACTCAACCAATTAAAATGGCAAAGAGGAATTGGGACCAAAAAAATCTAACTGCTATTTACGATAAAAGTTGATTTTGATGTTTATTTCCCGAGTTTAAAAAAAAATAAATTTAAGACCTAAGAGTTTTCCATTGACCTGAAAGCAGTAAAAATTGTCCATTCATCTTCCCTCAGGCCAATAATAGAAAGGTCTCAAGCGGCAGAATAGGAGCCAGAAATAAGATTGAAGGGGAAACAGTAAGGAGATGCACATCAAATGACTAAATTCTATGTAGGTTAAAAACAGACCATCTCATCATGAGAGATTACTACAAGCAACTCTATGCCAATAAAATGGACAATCTGGAAGAAATGGACAAATTCTTAGAAATGCACAACCTGCCAAGACTGAATCAGGAAGAAATAGAAAATATGAACAGACCAATCACAAGCACTGAAATTGAAACTGTGATTAAAAATCTCCCAACAAACAAAAGCCCAGGACCAGATGGCTTCACAGGTGAATTCTATCAAACATTTAGAGAAGAGCTAACACCTGTCCTTCTCAAACTCTTCCAAAATATAGCAGAGGGAGGAACACTCCCAAATTCCTTCTACGAGGCCACCATCACCTTGATACCAAAACCAGACAACGATGTCACAAAGAAAGAAAACTACAGGCCAATATCACTGATGAACATAGATGCAAAAATCCTCAACAAAATACTAGCAAACAGAATCCAACAGCACATTAAAAGGATCATACACCATGATCAAGTGGGGTTCATTCCAGGAATGCAAGGATTCTTCAATATACGCAAATCTATCAATGTGATAAACCATATTAACAAATTGAAGGAGAAAAACCATACGATCATCTCAATAGATGCAGAGAAAGCTTTTGACAAAATTCAACACCCATTTATGATAAAAACCCTGCAGAAAGTAGGCATAGAGGGAACTTTCCTCAACATAATAAAGGCCATATATGACAAGCCCACAGCAAACATCATCCTCAATGGTGAAAAACTGAAAGCATTTCCACTAAGACCAGGAACAAGACAAGGTTGCCCACTCTCACCACTCTTATTCAACATAGTTTTGGAAGTGTTAGCCACAGCAATCAGAGAAGAAAAGGAAATAAAAGGAATCCAAATCGGAAAAGAAGAAGTAAAGCTGTCACTGTTTGCAGATGACATGATACTATACATAGAGAATCCTAAAGATGCTACCAGAAAACTACTAGAGCTAATCAATGAATTTGGTAAAGTAGCAGGATACAAAATTAATGCACAGAAATCTCTGGCATTCCTATATACTAATGATGAAAAATCTGAAATTGAAATCAAGAAAACACTCCCATTTACCACTGCAACAAAAAGAATAAAATATCTAGGAATAAACCTACCTAAGGAGACGAAAGACCTGTATGCAGAAAATTATAAGACACTGATGAAAGAAATTAAAGATGATACAAATAGATGGAGAGATATACCATGTTCTTGGATTGGAAGAATCAACATTGTGAAAATGACTCTACTACCCAAAGCAATCTATAGATTCAATGCAATCCCTATCAAACTACCACTGGCATTTTTCACAGAACTAGAACAAAAAATTTTGCAACTTGTATGGAAACACAAAAGACCCCGAATAGCCAAAGCAATCTTGAGAACAAAAAATGGAGCTGGAGGAATCAGACTCCCTGACTTCAGACTATACTACAAAGCTACAGTAATCAAGACAGTATGGTACTGGCACAAAAACAGAAAGATCAATGGAACAGGATAGAAAGCCCAGAGATAAACCCATGCACATATGGACACCTTATCTTTGATAAAGGTGGCAGGAATGTACAGTGGAGAAAGGACAGCCTCTTCAATAAGTGGTGCTGGGAAAACTGGACTGGTACATGTAAAAGTATGAGATTAGATCACTCCCTAACACCATACACAAAAATAAGCTCAAAATGGATTAAAGACCTAAATGTAAGGCCAGAAATTATCAAACTCTTAGAGGAAAACATAGGCAGAACACCCTATGACATAAATCACAGCAAGATCCTTTCTGACCCACCTCCTAGAGTAATGGAAATAAAAACAAAAATAAACAAATGGGACCTAATGAAACTTCAAAGCTTTTGCACAGCAAAGGGAACCATAAACAAGACCAAAAGACAACCCTCAGAATGGGAGAAAATATTTGCAAATGAAGCAACTGACAAAGGATTAATCTCCAAAATTTACAAGCAGCTCATGCAGCTCAATAACAAAAAAACAAACAAGCCAATCCAAAAATGGGCAGAAGACCTAAATAGACATTTCTCCAAAGAAGATATACAGACTGCCAACAAACACATGAAAGAATGCTCAACATCATTAATCATTAGAGAAATGCAAATCAAAACTACAATGAGATATCATCTCACACCAGTCAGAATGGCCATCATCAAAAAATCTAGAAACAATAAATGCTGGAGAGGGTGTGGAGAAAAGGGAACACTCTTGCACTGCTGGTGGGAATGTGAATTGGTTCAGCCACTATGGAGAACTGTATGGAGGTTCCTTAAAAAACTACAAATAGAACTACCGTATGACCCAGCAATCCCACTACTGGGCATATACCCTGAGCAAAGCAAAATTCAAAAAGAGTCATGTGCCAAAATGTTCATTGCAGCCCTATTTACAATAGCCCGGAGATGGAAACAACCTAAGTGCCCATCATCGGATGAATGGATAAAGAAGATGTGGCACATATATACAATGGAATATTACTCAGCCATAAAAAGAAACGAAATTGAGCTATTTGTAATGAGGTGGATAGACCTAGAGTCTGTCATACAGAGTGAAGTAAGTCAGAAAGAAAAAGACAAATACCGTATGCTAACACATATATATGGAATTTAAGAAAAAAAAAATGTCATGAAGAGCCTAGGGGTAAGACAGGAATAAAGACGCAGACCTACTGGAGAACGGACTTGAGGATATGGGGAGGGGGAAGGGTGAGCTGTGACAGGGCGAGAGAGAGGCATGGACATATATACACTAACAAACGTAAGGTAGATAGCTAGTGGGAAGCAGCCGCATGGCACAGGGACATTGGCTCGGTGCTTTGTGACAGCCTGGAGGGGTGGGATAGGGAGGGTGGGAGGGAGGGAGACGCAAGAGGAAAGACATATGGGAACATATGTATATGTATAACTGATTCACTTTGTTATAAAGCAGAAACTAACACACCATTGTAAAGCAATTATACCCCAATAAAGATGTTAAAAAAAATTTTTTTTAAAAAACAAAAAAAAACCAGACCATCTCATTGTCCTGCTTCATGTATAGCTGAATTCTCAGATGTGTACATTTTTATATGTACTTCCTTTCACTGAAACATATAAGTAAGAGGAATATGATTTTATCTCTATGGACTTCTTCAAGTCAGGGTTTCTCAGCTTTGGCACTAATGACATTTGGTGCCGGAGAGCATTTATGTGAGGGGGGAGCCGTCCTGTGCACTGTAGGATGTTTAGCAGCATCCCTGGCCTCTACCTACTGGATACCAGTAGCTCCTCCCAGGTGTGACAATCAAAAATGTCTCTAGACATTGTCAAAAGTCCCCTGGGAGGCAAAATATTCCTAACTGAGAGCTACAGCTTTAAGTCTACTGGGGGGAAATGCAGTACGGAGAAGTAGAAATAAACAGTATCAGCTGGGTGGCAATTTTCATGTTTGTAAAAGGAAGATGTTGGTAACTGCATTCAGTCACAGGACTGGAAGAATCAAATGACTAAACTATAACGTTATATGTAATGAAAATGCTACAAAAGGGAGAGTTTTGAATAGGAATGGTGCTAGAGCTCATTTTGTCCAACTTCCTTGTACAGAGAAGGAAAACTGAGAGGCAGAGTTGTTTGTCTAAAGACCACACCAACGCAATACAAACATAGGTGGTTACAATTAAATACTGCGTAGTTTCCACCTGGAAAAACAAAAACACAGGCCCCAACCTGCATGAACCCCTGAGGTGGCATAGTATGAGCCTCAAACCAAATAATGAGTTCAGTGGATTAAAACACATCTACACTGTTTAAATCAAAGATTCCTAATGATTTTTTTTTTTTTTTTTTTTCTTTTTGCAGTACCCGGGCCACTCACTGTTGTGGCCTCTCCCGTTGCGGAGCAACAGGCTCCGGACGCGCAGGCTCAGCGGCCATGGCTCACGGGCCCAGCCGCTCCGCGGCATGTGGGATCTTCCCGGACCGGGGCACGAACCCGTGTCCCCTGCATCGGCAGGCGGACTCTCAACCACTGCGCCACCAGGGGAGCCCACTAATGATATTTTTTAAAACTCACTGGTCACTTTGGCAGTTGCTTCTTTGAATACTGACACATAGAAGGAAAGAACCAATCTTTTATTCTGCCTTTCCTGAACCAACTGTATTTTATGATAAACAAAAATGGTTGATGAAGGATTCTAGCTAATAATTACCAAAGGAATAACAATCAGAAAAAATTCACGACTCTGTGACCCCACAAGAAATACGGATCCAGGGAATGATCCTCAAAGGATGCTAAAACTATTAGGCAAAAAGTTGATGGATGAGCTCAAGTGCCCACTTACAAATGAATGGATAAAACAAGGTATATACACACAATGAAATATTATTCAGCCTTAAAAAGGAAGGAAATTCTGACACATGCTACAACATGGATGAACCTTGAGGATATTATGTTCAGTGAAATAAGCCAATCACAAAAAAAAACAAATACTGTATGATTCCACTTATATGAGGTCCCTAGCGTAGCGAGATTCATAGAAGTAGAAAATAGATGGGTGGTTGCCAGGGGCTGGGGTAAGGGGAAAATGGAGAGTAGTTGTTTAAGGAGTACAGAGTTTCGGTTTTACATGATGAAAAGCTTTTGGAGGTTGGTTAAACAACAATGTGAATATCCTTAACATTAGTGAACTGTATATTTTTAAATGGTTAAGATGGTAAATGTTATGTATATTTTACCATAATTAAAAATTAAAAATGTTAATTATTGGGGGAAAAAAAGCTGTTGGGGACTTTGTAATGGATGGCTCAGTCTGTTAGCACTCGACCTACAGTTCAATCTCAATATCGTTAAAAACGGGATGACCAGACATTATGTGCTCACTGTGCGATGCAGGACGGCTCACACAGCACCGCCTATGAAGGCGTCTGGACAACAAAAAGACTTTGATCTCCTCAGACCTCTAGATCTAACTATTAGTTTACAGGAACATGGGGAAAAGAGGAACAAGTTAACTGAAACCAAGAAGAAGTGATCAGCCAAATCCAGGATGTGAATGTTCTACAGGACAAAAGACCCAGTTTCTCCAACAAATCAGTGGCTGGGGGATAAAAAAGGTCAGGGGCGGGGAGTTGCTGTTACAGAATTAAAGACATTTCAGAGACATAACAACCAAATGTGATGTGTGGACCTTGTCTGGATCCTGATTCTAACAAACCAACAGTAAAAAAGATATCTCTGAGAGAATCAAGGAAATGTGAGCATGGACTGAATATTAGATGATACTCAGGAATGATTATAAGTATTTTTAGCTGTGATAATGTCAAGGCGGGGATAAAGTAAAGAAAAAAAAGTCCTTTCAGTTAGGATGTCTTTATGGGTGAAATGACACAACTTGCTCTAAATTAACCTAGAAAAAAACTCAAAAAGGAAGAAAAAAGAATGAGAGAACATTGGGAAAATGTTGAAGCTGGATGAATACATGGAGTTAATTGCACTCTTCTCTAGTTTTGTGTGTGTTTCCAAAATTCCATAATAAAAAAAATTTTTATGTAGGCAATCTCAAAGGAACATACAGACACACAACACAAACAGAGTGAGCTACAACCAAAGCGTAAGCAAATGAGGAAGCCATTTGCGTTTAATAAGTGCAGGAAACGGGAGATTAAGCCCTGGGCCTTTGCAAAGTGAGCTAACCGAGTCTAAGATGCCTGTATTAAGCTGGCATCCTCAAAGATGCTCTACACTCTGGCAAGAGGAGGGCTTAAAAAAATTTTTTTTCTGGACTTTCAGAAAGGGGAACCTATGAAAACCTATAGTTTTCAATGTGGCTCTGGAGGGGAAAACTAATAATGGCCACAATAATGATGATGACCACCCTGAAGGTTTGTAAACACGTGGGTCTAGGGCTCAAGTTTATAAACTCCATGTATTCAGTGAGAAAACTCCAAGCTGAGGAAATAAATGTCAGTGTTCAGAGGTTATTAGCATCCCCGGCATCCAGCTGAAACAAACAAAAAAGACTTCCGAGAGAAAAGCAGCCAGGAATCAGACCCCTCAGGATTCCCACAGATTAAGTTCAATCAAAATGAGATCACAGTCAAATTACTAAACATCCAAGCAATAAGTCCGTATGAGCCAGAGTAAGCAGAAACAACAAACAAGACATTGAGACACCCCCCCCCGCCACTCCGACCCAAAGACTTCAGATGTTGGAATTATCAGATAACAGATTCTAAAAATCACTATGTATTCAATACTTTTTTTTAAAGAAGGTTTTTAAAATGATCAAGGAATGAGACTATCAAAAATGGCCAGACGGGCTTCCCCGGTGGCACAGTGGTTGAGAGTCCGCCTGCCGATGGAGGGGACACGGGTTCGTGCCCCGGTCTGGGAAGATCCCACATGCCGCGGAGCGGCTGCGCCCGTGAGCCATGGCCGCTGAGCCTGCGCGTCCGGAGCCTGTTGCTCCGCAACGGGAGAGGCCACAACAGTGAGAGGCCCGGGTACCGCAAAAAAAAAAAAAAAATGGCCGGGCATTTGTCCTCAGGAGTTTGTGGGAGCACAGGAGAGCTATTTGCCCCTGTACTTTTGGCTCTTCCATTCTGGTGGGAAAAACAGATTTATTTACAGAATCAAATTATGCTGGCAATAAAAATTCAAGTGCTTCCAAGAGCCAGAGAGGAAATGTGAGCAGTGCATTGGGCAGGCAGAACATAGGCTGTATCTAAAGAGGGAGCCTCTTCTCAGCCCCAGCAGATTGTTGATCTATATACAAGAAGAGAGTCCAGGTATTGCCAGATTTTCCCATTTTCCCAAAAACAAAGGCATAAATCCAGATGTTAATGATCTGTACATGTCAGCTACTGTGGTAGACATCTGGTTTTTGTCACCTAATAACAATTCATCTCTCTTCTAAAATATTATGGTGTTACGATCCCCCTTTGGGGACAGCACCTTTCTTCTAGTCTCAGTCCAGTTTCTCAGAGACGGTGTTGATTCCACCTCTGGCTGCAGGGATGGGCATGTGGCTCAAGCTCAGCCAATCACAGCAGAGCAGTCTCCTGGGCCACAATAATCGGCTCAGGAATGGGCCTGTGACCCACCCAGAGAAAATGAGAAGCAGTGAGGCCATTGGGGGAAGTTTAGGAGAAAGACTCTTATCCTTCCCTATGGAATTCAAAGCTGAGAAGATATAAGGGCTGGAGCCTTGGCAGCCTTTTAGTGACCATTATACAGAGATTCTGTCTAAGGTTGGATCCACATGGTTAAAAGAATCCCTGAGAGCTGGAGAGAGGCCAAGGCCTCATGAAATCATCTGAGCCTGAACCCAGAGGTTCCCTCTAGACTTTTCATTTTTGGTAACCAGTGAATTTGCATTCATGCTGAAGACAATTTGAATAGGTTTCTCTGTCACTCCACAGAAAGAGGCCTATCCCTTCAGCAACTAATTAACAGTCTTTTAACACACTGGGAAAGCCAGACAAACATATCTGAGGGCTGACCATGGACCTTCAGTTTGCAATCTCAGCACCTGGCCACCCCTCTCCTTCTGTACTACTGTACCTAACTTCTCTTATTACTCATCTTCTAGCCTCCATTCCCACTGCTCCTTCCTTGTACCATACTCTTCTCTCCCTGCTCTACCTCCTGAAATCCTACTCATCCTTCAAAACTCAAGTCAAATGGTTCCTTTTTTCTTAGCACCTTTCCTGACAACCCCGCCCTAAGCCCTACCCCAGGCAGAAGAAGATACCTCTCCCTCCATTCCCAGGCCCCTCTGACCCCCCGATGAACACTCAGCCCTTCTGCTGAGGATCCTAATTACCCAGCAACATTCCTGTCCCCCCTGCTTCTTGACCGTGATCCAAATTCAGACCCAGATTAGAAGGGATGATATTTGAGGCTTAAGTTTCAAAAAACAGACAGTTCTTAGGAGAAGTCAGAAAACATGGTGAAAGATGAGGATGTGAGTAAGGGATTAGAAAGAAAAGAACAGTTGTTCCGGGGAAAAGAGAGGGTCTATGTGGAGTGCAGTGAGGCAGGAGGAAAAACTGGACATATTTAGACCAAACGAAATGATTCAGAGGAAACCTGAGAAGAAATGTCTAGAGAGGCATGAGGTTGATCTGACTGGAAAGGAATATAAAAGATGTGTGACGGGAATGACCCAAAACAACAATGACAAAATGCCCAAAATAGGTGCACTGTTCACATGAGAAAAGAATGCAGACAGCAGCAAGACGCTGAGAAACCTCCAGAAAACAAGAGAGAAGGTGACAGAGGATGAGGTCATCTCAAACCAGATAAACTGGAAGGCTTTCTATTGATTGAAAGGGTTTTTTCAAAAGCTAGGGCTCATGTTGACTTGCCACTGATGGAAACTCAGGACACCGAGGCCTTCTGGAATTTTCTGTTCAACAGACAGACACAGGGAGGGTCCCAGGAGGCCATTTGCTAGATGTACCAAAAAAGCTACCATGGGTCAAAGGTCAAAACAAGCAAGGTGTCAGTTTATGAGCCACCCCAGGCAAGCACTGTCTCGCTTTTTACTTCTAAGGACCATGGGACCTTGTCCACAGTTCCCATGCCTCCTACCCCGGGACCAATTCTTTCTTCATGTGATAAAATACCTAAGCCGGACAGTATCCAATCACAGCGGACCTGAACCTTTGTTGGGGACATATCTGGTTGAGGCTCTGGGCCCTCTTCCCAGAAAAATGCACACAGCCTCATACACAACAAAGTTTCCTTCCCATTTAAGCAGCTTATACCCGCCCTGGGGCCCATCTCTTGAACAATAGTTCCTAAACTCATTCCCTTAATCAAAAAGACATTTATTGAGTGCCAGCTACCTGCCAGGTACTGCTCCGGGCACCAAGGATACAGGGATCCTCGCCTCGTGGAGTGGACCTTCCAGTTTGTATCTGAGCCCTCAAATAATCAGAATGTCTGGAGAAGCGGCCCAGGAATTCAGTGATTCTGACATGGGGCCAGAATTAGGCCCTGTCGTCCCAAAGAGCCCCAGCTCAAACACCCCTTCTGTAAGGAGAGAGGGGAGGAGTGTATTTAAAGCATGTGCTCTAACTGGGAAGCTCATAGCCTGCTGAGGGAGTGTAGAGGGTACCTGCGCTTGGGGAAAATGTTTGGCAGAATCTCGTAAAGCCGGACGTATGTGTGACCCAGAAATTCTACTCCTAGATATATACCCAAGAGATATGTGCACATGTGCATACCAAAAGGTATACACAATAGCCCCCAATTATCCCTGGTGTTCACATCTCTGTGTCCCCTCCCCTTGAGGGTGGGCAGGACTGTACCTTATTTCAATCAGTAGATACTGCAAAGGTGATGGGGATGTCGTTTCTGTGATTATGTTACAGAAGATAGCAACTTCCATCTTGCCTGGAGACTCTCTCTCTGGACTCTCACTGGCTTTGATGAAGCAAGCCACCTTATGGAGAGGCCCACATGGCAAGAAACAGTGCAGGATCTCTGGCTAACAGCCAGCAAGGAAGTGAGGCCCTCAGACTAACTAACAACCCGCAGGGAACTGTATCCTGCCAACCACCACATGAACTGGAAAGTGGATCCTTCCCCAGCTGAGCCTCAGATGAGACCCCAGCCCTGGCCACCTCCCTGATTGCAGCCTGGGAGAGACCCTGAGCAGAGAACCCAGCTAAGCAGTGCCTGGATTCCTGACCCACAGAAACTGTGACATAGTGTGTGTTTTTTGGAGCCGTTAAGTTTGCCATAATTTGTTCTGCAGGAGTAGATAACAGAGTGTAATGCAATGCAGCAGTGAGAATGAATGAACCACAGCTACATCAGACAACGTGGTCGAATCTCACATAGTCGAGTGAAAGAAACCAGGCAGCAAATGGAATCTGTAAGATTCCATTTACATGAAGTTCAAAAGCAAGCAGAACTAATCTATGATTGGAAGTCAGACAAGCGGGAGGGGGTAACCAGAAGGGAGCACAGGGAGACTTCTCGGAGGGGCGGGGGCGGGTGGTGATGTTCTGCTTCTTGATCTGGGTTCTGGTTAGGGTAGGTGCATACACTTTGTGAAAATTCTTCAAGCGTACACTTATCATTTGTGCTCTTTTCGAGATGTATATTATGTTTTGAAAACAAAAGTTTACAAAAAAGACAGTATGCTGGAGTCAAACAGCTAGGGTTCAAGTCTTGGACCTATCACTTACGAGATTTGTAACTGGGCAAGTTACTTGACTTTTCTGAGCCCGCTTCTGTAAAATGGGTTGGGCTAAGAATTAAATAAAACAGTGCATGGCATAGCGGCTGGTACCTAACAAGCCTCAATAAATATTAGCTAGTTTGGTTAACCTCATTCATAATGGTTCATTGTTAATCTCAAAAAAAAAAAGTAGTGGAGGTTGACTTGCCTGGATGCCTGGGAGTCGAATTTACAGAGTTGTCCTGCAGGTGCCACCCCACAGAGACCAGCTGGATTCTCAGAACCCCTCTAGCAGTGATCAGGGGGGAGCTCAGCCTGCCTCTGACACCCACACCCAGAAAGGTCCCTGGGCAACAAGCAAGATGATATGCAAGTGTTCAGAGGTCAAGTTTGCTCTGGGTTGGGACTGAGACGATGCAAATCAAAGTTCTCCGCAGGATGTTTGTGATCGGGTTGAGATGGTGCTGTCCTCCCACATCATCAAGAAAACAACAAAAACAAACAGACAGACAGACAGCAATGCGGACATTCACAGAAGGAGTCTGTGGTATCGCGGGAACAGTTTAGTACTTCACACATATTAACCCATTTGATCTTTACAGTCAATGCTGTTATTACCTCCATTTTACAGGTGAGAGAAGTGAGGTACAGACAGAATAAAACAAACAAACAAACAAAACCAGGCCCATCAGAGGTGGGATCAGCACCCTTCATCTGCAGTTTTCACACAGAACATACAGACTGGCCTCCCTGGCAAAGCATTTTTTCTTTTTTTCTTTTTTTTTTTTTAGAGAGAGTGGCTTTTTGTTTTAATTTTTTTTAATTAATTAATTTATTTTATTTTTGGCTGTGTTGGGTCTTTGTTTCTGTGCGAGGGCTCTCTCCAGTTGTGGCAAGCGGGGACCACTCTTCATCGCGGTGCGCGGGCCTCTCACTATCACGGCCTCACCCGTTGCGGAGCACAGGCTCCGGACGCACAGGCTCAGCGGCCATGGCTCACGGGCCCAGTTGCTCCGCGGCATGTGGGATCCTCCCAGACCAGGGCTCGAACCTTCGTCCCCTGCATTGGCAGGCAGATTGTCAACCACTGCACCACCAGGGAATCCCCCTGGCAAAGCTTTGATTTGCAAGAGATGAATGTCCCAACCAGCCTTGTCTCTATCTGAGAAAAAACCTGGGTGTCTTCTCATTTTCTGACAGGGGAAGCGGGTGAGCAGAGCTGCAGAAGGCCTCAGTTACCAGCTGTTATTTTGTGGTTTGAATTTATTTTTGTGAACCTGTGTGTGTGTGTGTGTGTGTATAAAAACCTGCATTTCCTTAGCCCATAGGGTCAGGTTATTAATGGACTGTGGAGCCTCTAGTGGCCCTTTGCTCTCCCATTTTTCACCCTACTCAACAGCTTAGCTACTTCCTGCTCTTCGAGCACTCCCTTTCTCCTGTTCCAGCTCTTTCCCTGGCTCTCTCTTACCCCTTAAAGGCTCGGCAAGCTCCCTACCTCTTCTGGGCCAGAGGCCAGCATTCATTTCTTGTTGGAATGCAGGAGACAACAAGCAGGTCTGGGGAGGGGGCACAGTGGATGGGCTCTCCCAGTCAAGGACAGCCCAGGGAAGGTATGCGGCTGAATGAGATTTTATGGGGCAGAGGTCCTGCAGGAAAGAAGCCCAGTGGGTGGCAGGAGAGGTCCGTGGCAAGCCCCAGCTACCCCCTCCTGGCCTCAGCCCCCTTCCCCTCTTGCTGCAGCCACTGCCGAAACTTCAGGACAGCCGGAAGCCCAGATTGTTCAGGGCTGAGGGAAAGCAGGTGGTGAGCATGGGTGTCTCGTGGCTGTGACACCTGTCACCTGTAGTCCCGGGGGAAAATACCTTCCCATCACAGTCATCTAGATTCAAATCTTTTTCTGGCTGTGCCACCTTGGGCACATACCTCCATGTCTCTTGATCCTTATTTTCCTGTTCAAGTGGGAGTGATTTGATAGAAATAATACCCATCACGACATTTTTGAGTGCTTCTCTGCTGAGCTCACTGTTCCAGGTGTTTCACACACACCTACTGCCCCAGGTTATGGTGAGGATTAAATGAGATGGTCCACAGGAAGGACTGAGACAGTGCCCTGCAGGTGGAAAGCCCAGAGTTAACATCACTCGCTCCAGTATTATGAGGACAGCTGGGAATGACGAAGCTGGGACCTGAACCCAGGCCTTTCAGACACCAGCATTCTGATGCTGACGGAGATACAGTACAGCCTTGGTAGCCACGCAGAGCTCAATAAGATTGATTGATTACAGGCATCACCAAGGAGCCCATATAATCTAGAAACCTCTTTTTTTTTTTTTTGGCCATGCCGTGTGGCTTGCGGGATCTTAATTCCCCCACCAGGGATTGAACCCGGGCCACGGCAGTGAAAGCACCAAGTCCTAACCAGTGGACTGCCAGGGAATTCCCCAGGTGGCGTATTTTTAACACCCCATCATTGCAAAGTACAACTCTCACTCAGCCCAGGACATGCTGTTATAAAGCCATGAGTTATTGGGGTATTTTATTTTGTTTTTGAAATTTAAGTGGATGACATGGAACTGGGTTTTAAGACTTTCACACACCCTCTGAGATGACTGTGGCATCCTGTGGGGAGCGGCAGGATACAATCAAGAGTTGGCAATTTCTGCTCCAGGGAGTCTGAATGTCAGCTTTGTTCTCCGTTTAGTATTTCATCATTGAGAGGTGGACTAATGGCAAATATGCTCTCCCAAGCCTATCGGGGGCCATGGGCTGCTCCGGCTCCAGGCTGGCCTGGATGGGCTCCGTAGGGTCTGGCTGGCAGTGAGCAGGGTTGTGTTCTGTATTCATGTTGATGACACTGAAGACAAGCATGGAGATGGGGGTGGGGCTGGGGAGGGCCATGGCTACAGAAGCCTAGGTCCTGGGGTAAGGACAGTTCAGCTCAGCAGCTCAAGAGGTAGGAGGCAAGGCTGTGGGCGGGTGGCAAGGGCTGCCCCTGTTCACTCACTCATTCATTCATTCAGGCACTGTTCTAGGTACTGGTGATACAGTAGTGAACAAAAGAGAAAAAAAATCCCTGCCCTCATGGAGCTTAAGTTGGAGGGCAGGGGGGTGTTGGGAGTGGGGAGACTGACAACAAATAAGATAAGGAAACTAAATAAATAGCACATTAGAGGAGTGGTAAGATGAAGGGAAGAGCAATAGAGTGAGGTGTTTATTTTGTTTTGTTATTCGTGTTTTTGGGGGATTTTTTGGTTTTTTTGGTGGCACCATGGGGCTTGCAGGATGGACCAGGGATCGAACCGGGCAGTGAAGGCACCGAGTCCTAACCACTGCACTGCCAGGGAATTCCAAGACCATTTTAAATAGGGTGATATTTGAGTAAAAATCTAAAGGAGCTGGAGGAGATCCCTGGGGGAAGTGCCTGGTAGGGAGAAGAAACAGTAACTGCAAAGGCCCTGAGGCAGAAATGTGCCTGGAGAGTTGAGCCCGACCCTCTCTGTTCACCTGAAGTTACCACTCAGGGCCCCAGCCTCTGTGGTCACTCCTCATACTTTCCTAGGGTCTTTCTGGTCGAAGGAAACTAACCCAGGCAGCACCTTCCAGGCAGACTGAGGGCCTGGAAGAGATTTCCAGGGACAAGTTCTGGGAGGGCTCTGCGATTCAACTGCAGGGTTGAATAAATCCTGAGGTTTTGCCAAGCTTTTAACAAGGAATTTGCAAGAATGCAACAAATTCATTCCTGGACCATGCTCCAGAGCTGCTTAATCAGAATCTCTGAGGTCTGTGCCAGGGAATGTGCATTTCTAAGAGCCTCTAGGCATGTGGGAGCATCTTTACCGTATATTCCATCCCATATCGATTTCCATGATTTTCCTCTCTTATATCTTCTTCTAATTGACTAGAGTGGAGTCTGCCATCTTTCATCTTTCTTAGATGAATATTTTGAGTTTGTCTTGGGGCACCTTGTCAGTCATTTCCTGCCAGGGAAATGAGGCATTCTGTAGGTAGTCAGCGGGGCTGTTCTGCTCCCAGACCAAAGGGGTTGATCTGAAAAAGGTGACATGGGGTGAGGGGAGATAGTTGGGATTTGCATGTCTTCTCCACACGCTCCTTCCCCCCAGTCCCGTGCCCATGGGGGGTGCGGGGGGGCTTCTTAAGGATCTGATCCAGGTCAACACTGGGGCCACCGTCTGACACTTGTAGGGACTCAGGTGATGTTTGTTGAAGTAAAGAACACATGAATGAATAAACGTGAGTTTTGACAGGGAAGGACAGGAACAGTAAGGTTGTGGGCTTGTAAATACCCTTTCCCTAGCACGTGGAAGAATCTTTCATTCTTTCAAAATTGTTCCTTCCACCCCACCCATCTCCCATCTCCACCCCCACCACCAGAAGTGATGGTCCCCCTAGCTTACTCTATTTTCTCCTCCACAACCGAGAGAACTAGAGATTCGGGTGGGACGGGGATACTAACCTCCAAGCTTCTCGTGGTTCAGCTCCATTACCCTCCCACGCCTGACCACCCCCTCCTCAACGCACCTAGCCTAGAGCTAAGGTCAGTAGGAAGGATTCTTGAGTCTGCTCCTTCCCCGCTGTAAAACTTTGGGCTACTTCTGTGAACACTGAGCCTGTTTCCCCATCCTTGAAACGGGGCTGGGGGCCTCTACGCGGCAGGTCGGGGAGGGCTCGCGGCGCTGCAGCGGGCTGTAATTGGCCGGGTGCTCCCAGCGCACCGCCCCTCGTCCTCTGGCGCCGCGCACGCCACGCCCCTCACCAGCACGGCCGGCTGGGTGGCGTTGCCGTGGCGACGCGCGTACACAGGCCGGGCGGGCGCGCGGGCTGTGGGCCGCCGGCTGAAGACTCCGCGGGAGTGCGGCCGGGAGGCCTCGCCCAGAGCGGGCCCGGCGCCTCCCGAGCGGTCAGGGCTCTCGGCGGAGGACGAGGCGTGGGCTTCTTCCTCTGGCCAGGTGAGAGCGGCGCGCGAGGAGGCGGCGGGCGGAAACCTGGGCCGGAGGAGGCCAGCCCTGCGAGGTCAAGGGCGTTGCGGTAGGCAGGGGACCCGGCCCCACCCGAGTCCGAACTCTCTGATCCAGGCTCGGGTCGCCAGGAGCACCCCCAGAGAAGGTGCCCCAACACCAGCCGTTCCTTCCTAAGTGCAGCCCCTACCTCGCCCCCCAAGGTAGCCGGCACGGGAGCTTTAGGCCTCTCCTGGGCACCAGCTCTTGGATGTCCTGTGGGTATAGCTGGGATTAAGAGAGGAACCCCTGTTTCCCCTGATTTATGGACAACACCCACCCAATGGTCAGAGACACACACACACACACAGACACACACACACCGCCCCTTACCTGAACTCTCCTTCTTTAAGGAACTTTGAGGCCACTGTAAACCTCAAAAGGAAGTTCGCTCCTATATCCCAATTCTGAGCCATCCAAAGTGGTCAGGGGGAATGCAGATCATTGAAGCTCTTGCTCTTTACCGTGGCTGGTGCTCCATGGCACTGAGTAAGAACGAATTCACAGAGCTAAACACATTCAAATTACTTTTACAGTGTTTTCAGGCAAGGAAGTGATGCACAGGGCAAAATTAAGGTGGAGAAATATTGTCCAATCCAAAAGCTAAAGAGATGGAATTTAGGTTTTGCAAGGAGTCATCTAAGATAGATACTGACAGGAAAAATGAAAGGTAGTTACTATCAAAGCTTCCTAGCCAGCTGGCTGTACTGACTTGCTTTGAGGTGTCGTTTGTATTTTCATTCACTCAGCAAGTGTTTACCAAGCACCTACTATGTGTCAGGTGCTGCCCCCCCACCCCCCCCTACCCTGGAGAAGGGGTAATGCCCAGAACTGGCAGGAACTGCAAAGGGTCTGACGTTTTACCCTGTTTGAAAGTTAGTAAGAGCCTGCCCAGCTTATAGTTACTGGCAGAAGACAAGAGACTCCTGGGCCAGAAACAAAGAACTTTATTACTCACAGCACAGCCGACATAACAGGCAGCCAGAGCTGCATATGCACATTGGTTCCTGTTGCCCTGAAAGTCCCTCGGGGTGGTACAGACAGCCAGTGTGGATGCTGTGCCCACAGTGGGTCTGTGTGCCAGGTAAGGAACTCCAAACTTAGGAAACTGCAATCTTTGAAAGGGGCTGCTAGCAAACCTGCCCAACTTTTGCCCCAGAAGGAGCCGTTATCTTTATTATAAACATTACCTATATCCTCCCAGGCTGTTTGCCATACAAGCCTCCTCGGAAAGTTAGTGCAGGACAAAATCTTTCAATGCCTTTGCTCTGAAGATGGGTACAAACACAAAATACCCACAAAGAATCGCTTCTTAACAAAATGAACACAGTTCTGGTTTCCCAGGAACATATATCTTAGTGAAAGAGAAACAAACAGCAAGCATAACTAAATAAAGGAACAGAACATGTCAGAACGATAAGTACAAGGAAGGAAACACAGAAGGGGAAAACCAGCAGAGGAATAACATGACTGAGGGTGCCTTTAGCCAGAGTGGTCAGGTGGTTGCCCCAAGGGGGGACGTCTGAGCAGAGAGAAGACCCCAGCCTTGGGGACATCTGGGGTGAGAGCTAAAACACAAATATGCGCATGATCCAAGTTTAAGTTTTAGATTAGTGTCATTTCCTGTGGTTTTCCTGCAGAAGAGACATTTCTTGAAAGTTTACATTTTAGATTAATTCGACTTGAATGTGTTGCTTGATAACATGGTTCTCTGCAATTGAAGATTAATAACTGAGGGCAACAGAGCATGGTTCTTTGGGAAGAGGAAATGTCTTTTCCCCTATATACGTGACAGCGAACTTAATAAAATTTATTTCTCATTATATGAAAGCATATATATATTTTTTTTTTTTTTTTTTTTTTTGCGGTACGCGGGCCTCTCACTGTTGCGGCCTCTCCCGTTGTGGAGCACAGGCTCCGGACGCACAGGCTCAGCGGCCATGGCTCACGGGCGCAGCCGCTCCGCGGCATGTGGGATCTTCCCAGACCGGGGCACGAACCCGTGTCCCCTGCATCGGCAGGCGGACTCTCAACCACTGCGCCACCAGGGAAGCCCGAAAGCATCAATATTTGTGGGACATCCACAGGCCTCAAAGTTTACAAATATAAACTATCCTGCTTGTTTTTATTTCTCTTACCCTCAGGTAGGGTCTCATCTTCCTTTCAGAGGATAGAATGCTGGTTTCAAGGACTTTCTTTTATTACATGTCTCAAGTGTCAGCAGACAGTGCAATTCCCCCACCCCTACTCTGCCCCACCAGCAACAATGGAGGTTTGTACACTGGTTACATGCAAAGGCCCAGAGCTGTCACACACTTACTATTGTGTGACCTTAACTTCTCTGAGTCTCAGTTTCCTCATTTGTAAAGCTGGACAATACTGGCACCTACCTCGCAGGGTTGTTCTGAGGATGAAAAGAGGCCATGTGTGTAAAAGGATAGCCCAGTGCCTGGCACTTAGTAGGGATTCAGTGATGAAATGATGATGGAAATGTTGATGGAAAGCAGAGCCAGACCAGAGACCCTCTACGGTCACACCTAGATGATTTTTGTTTTTATCCACAGTCTAACAACTTCACACTTCAGTGATCTTTCAGTTGAAAAGAGACTTCGGGGACTTCCCTGGTGGCTCAGTGGTTAAGAATCCGCCTGCCAATGCAGGGGACACGGGTTCGAGCCCTGGTACAGGAAGATCCCACATGCCTCGGAGCAACTAAGCCAGTGCGCCACAACTACTGAGCCTGCACTCTAGAGCCCGCGAGCCACAACTACTGAAGCCCACGCACCCTAGGGCCCGCGTGCCACAACTACTGAGCCCACGTGCTGCAACTACTGAAGCCTGCACACCTAGAGCCCATGCTCCACGGCAGGAGAAGCCACCGCAATGAGAAGCCTGCGCACTGTGAGGAAGAGTAGCCTCTGCTTGCCGCAACTAGAGAAAGCCTGCATGCAGCAATGAAGACCCAACACAGCCAAAAAAAAAAAAAGAGACTTTCTTAGACATGGCATTGAGATGGATCAGAATTCAAATATCATGTGAATTATCATCAACATCTTGGAACCTACTGAAGTCACTGAAATTTTTATGTTTTAAAAAACATGTATAGGGCTTCCCTGGTGGCGCAGTGGTTGAGAATCTGCCTGCTAATGCAGGGGACACGGGTTCGAGCCCTGGTCTGAGAAGATCCCACATGCTGCGGAGCAGCTAGGCCCGTGAGCCACAACTACTGAGCCTGCGCGTCTGGAGCCTGTGCTCCGCAACAAGAGAGGCCGCGATAGTGAGAGGCCTGCACACCGCAATGAAGAGTGGCCCCCGCTTGCCACAACTAGAGAAAGCCCTCGCACAGAAACGAAGACCCAACACAGCCAAAAATAAATAAATAAATAAATAAAATTTTAAAACATGTATAGGATTTACTTTGAAATGCATTAAAATATAAAATGTATAGATGGGTAGATATGTGATAAAGCAAATATAGCAAAATGTCGATTGTAGGATCTGGGTGTTGGTTATATAGAAGTTCACCATCCACTTCTTTCAACTTTTCTGTGTGTTTGACATTTTCATAATAAAATGCCAGGAAAAGATACGTACAGGGTCTTGACCGTACAGCCAAGCTATAATCTTGATATTTTGTCTTTGGAAATCATTTTTTTTTTCAACCTAAATATATGAAGGAATGTAGTGACTTAAAAAGAAAGTATCTTCTAATGCCTATTTCCTTGATGACTGACTCTTCCGCACTTTAGGAAGCTCTGTAGAAGCTGGGGTTCCTTGAGTCAAAGTTCAGAAGCCCAAGATTAATAACAGTCATAATCACAGTAGGACAAATGGGTGTTTAGTGTAGCAATCACCATTCTAGATGCTTCACATTTAATTCTCACAAAACTCTTTGGGATACAGAGTATTATTAGCCCCATTTTACAGATGAGGAAACAGAGGCATAGAGAGAGAATAAGTAACTCACCCAGAGTCACAGAGCTAGTAAGTGGTGGGGTAGTAACACTGAGCACTTGATTCTGTCAGATAACTAACCCCAAACTAAGCTTAATGGGAGGTGGAGAGCGGTTATCAGTGGAATTCAGATTTGTTTGGTTTTTTTTTTTTTTTGCTACTGCTTGTTTGTGCTCTGAGTTACATAAAGGATGTCCTCTTGTGATCAGAACCAAGCTCATCAATGCCGGATATCACTGTTAAAAAGACAGTCTTTAAAATGTGCGGAATTCTAATTGTGATCATTGTTAAATCCAGCTATCCACTCCTACCTCTGCTGACTTCTCCTCTGGACATTATGGTGTGTTCCATTCATTCTAAATATGATATTGAATAATTAGAGGACTGTATTTTTCTAACAGAATTGTTTTCTGTAAACCTTTTATAGGGGAAGCAGAGAGTATGAGAGCCTATCTAAAGAGCGCAGAAGGCTTTTTTGTCCTGAATAAAAGCACTACGATTGGAAGGCATGAAGATTCAGACCTTGTTTTAGAGGTAAGACCTCTTCCTACCCAGTCCCTGACCCTCCCTGCCCCTCACGCCACCAAAAGTCCTTACTGTTCTGTGGACTCCAGTCTCTTCTAAAGCACAGCCTCTGGCTAACAGTCCCAGCCTTCCTCGGTGTGCCACCAATAACTAATCCCCACATGTGCTGGGTCTCCCTGGCACATGTGGTGTGAATGAGCACAGTGCAAAGTGCGATGGGCCCTCTGTCCTTTGCTGACTGTGTCTGCAGGGTCCCACCCTGATGGCGCAGTTTGGAAGCTGGTCGTAGAGCTGATGCTTGACCTTCACCTGCTCCGCGTCTGGCAGCCACGGCCACCTGAAGTGCCCAGCTTGAGCAATGGCCTCTTGCCCTTTCCAGAGCTTCTGGAGACTGTGGGCCCCTCAGAGCCCTCCCCCGCCCCCACACCTCCAAGTAGTAAATCAGGGTAAGCCCCGGGCATGGCCTCAGCACTCTCTCATTTCATTTCATTCTCTGAATTAGCTGTGGCTTGGTCCACAGTCCCAGCTCATTGACAGCCAAGGAAGTTGGAAGAAATTGTAAGTAAGAAATTATAAAAACAGTGGCTTTGAGCCTTTTAAAATTTTGAAAGGGATTAAAATATTGAAGCGGAAAGAGAAATGCAATGGAATCCCTTTACGACTGTGAAAGGCAGACCTCTCTCAGACTTCACTCGACAGATTTTTTAAAACTTTATTTTGAAATAATTATAGATGCACAAATCGTAGAGAGAATGGCACGAAGCATGTGTGGAGTTCTGTGCCATTTTACCACGTGTGGATTTGTGTGTGGCCATCAAAATATAGAAATATTCCATCATCAGGGATGTCCCTTGTGATACTCCTTTTATAGTCACAATTCCTCCTCCCACCATCGTCCCCACGCCCCGAAAACCACTAATCTGTTCTCCGTCTCTATAATTTTCATCATTTATGTATGACCTTTGCGATTGATTGTTTTTTTTTTACTCAGTGTAATGCCCTTGACATCCATTTAGGTTATTAGCTTGTTCTTTTATTGCTGAGTAATAATAGTCCACTGTATGGACGTATCACCTATATTTGACCATTAACTTTTTGAAGGACATTTTGATTCCATTTGGGGCTATTACAAATAAATCTACTATAAACATTTGTGTACAGGTTTCTGTGTGAACAGAAGTTTTTATTTCTCTGCGATAAATGCTCAGGAGTATGATCGCATGGATTAACATATACGTTAATATATATTCGGTTTGTAAAGAAACCGCCAGGCTTATCCAGCGTGGCTGTACCATTCTTCATTTCCACCAGCAATGGATGAGACACATCCTCACCAGCAATTAGCATAAACACTGTTTTTCATTTTAGCTGTTTTAGTAAGTGTGTAGTGGTATCTCATCATAGTCTTGCATTTCCCAAATCGATAGTGATGTTAAATGTCTTCTCATGTACGTATTTGCCGTCTGCATATCCTCTTCGGTGAAATATCTCTTCATGTCTTGTAAGCATTTCTAATCGAATTGTTTGGTTTTTTACCATTGAGTTTTGAGAATTCTTTATGTATTTTAGATGTGAGTCCCTTGTCAGATAGATGTTTTGCAAATATTTTCTCCCATCCATAGCTTATCTTTTCATTCTCTTAGCAGAATATTTCACAGAGCAAAAGTTTTAACTTTTGACGAAGTCCAGGTAGTTATTTTTTTCTTTTATAGATCATGCTTTTAGTGTCATGTCTAAGAACATGCCACCAGGTCCCTGACCCTGAGGATTTTCTCTTATGTTTTCTTCTAAATGTTTTATAGTTTTATGTTTATGCTTTTTTTTTTTTTTTTTTTTTTTTTGCAGTACGTGGGCCTCTCACTGCTGTGGCCTCTCCCGCCGCAGAGCACAGGCTCCGGATGCGCAGGCCCAGCGGCCATGGTTCACGGGCCTAGCCGCTCCGCGGCATGTGGGATCTTCCCGGACCGGGCCACGAACCCACGTCCCCCGCATCTGCAGGGGGACCCCCAACCACTGCGCCACGAGGGAAGCCCAAGTTTTATGTTTAAATCTATGAACATTTTGGGTTCACTGTTGTTTATGATGTGAGATTTAGGTCAAAGTTCATTTTTATTGCATGTGGACATTTAGTTGTTCCAGAACCATTTGTTGAAAAGACCATCCTTTCTCCATTGAATTGCTTTTGCAGGTTTGTCAAAAATAATCTGGCCATACTTTCTATGGGGGCTATTTCTTAGTTCCCTATTATGTATCATGGATCTATGTGTCAGTCCCTCTACCATTATGACACAGCCTTGATTACTGTCGCTATATAAGTCTTAAATCAGGTAGAGTGATTCCTCACACTTTTCTTTAAAAAAATTTTTTTAACCTATTCTAGTTCCTTTGCCTTTCCATTTCCATTTTAGCGTAAGCCTGTCTGTATATACAAAATATCATGCTGTAATTTTGATTGGAATTGTGTTTAATCCTATATATCAATGTGAGAATAATTGATATACATTGTCTTCCAATTCATGAACATGGTATATTTCTCCATTTATTCAGTGTCTCTCATGAGTGTTTTGTAGTTTTCAGCATATGAGTCCTGTACATGTTTTGTTAGATTTACACTTAAGTATTTCTCTCTTTTTTTTTTTTGAGTGATTGTAAATGGTATTATATTTTTAATTTTGGTGTCCACATGTTCATTGACAGTATATAGAAATACAGTTGATTTTTGTATGCTTCTTGGTATCTTGCAACCTTAACTGCACTTTCTTATATAAGGGCTTTTGTAGATTTCTTGGGATTTTATACATAAACAATTACGTCATCTGCAAATAAGAACAATTTTATTTCTCCTTTCAGAAAAGGAGATGTGAATGCCTTTAATCTTCTTTTCCTTGCTTTATTTCCCTGGTTAAGACTTCCAGGACTCTGCTGAACAAGAGCAGTGTATAAATCCTTATATTCGCTTGTTCCTGACCTTAGGGGAAAGCAGTCAGTCCTTCACCGTTAAGTACGAGGTTAGCTGTAGGGTTTTTATACATGTTCTTACGAAGTGCGAAATTTCCCCCCTTATTCCTCGTTTTCTGAGAATGTTTATTGTAAACTCAACAGATTTAAAGATAACTCCATGAACCTCCCCATGAGATTCTCCTCCATGATACGGTCTCCCTTCAAGGACACAGGAAATCTGTGCAGTGTGCAAAGTGGGAGGAAAAAGAAGAAGAAGAAGCACTGTAGTTTCTTCTTTATCCTAACAAGGCATAGATTTGGGGTAGTTTTATTTCCTGTCTGGCTAAAGTAGAGACAGAGATCTCTGTTTTGAACCTGACTATGATATTAGAAAACTGTAGTAATTTTTAAAAGCACAGGCTTTGGAGATAGACAGACCTGGGTTTGAATCTCATTAGGCTACTTTGTGGCTGAGTGACTTCAGCCAAATTACTTAATCACTCTGAGCTCCTTTTCCCTGTCTGTAAACCCCTTACCTCACAGGGTTACTCTGAGGATTAAGTGAGAAATGCACATAAAGAGCCTGGCATGTGGTGCTCAGTAAATGACACAATGATCATTATTATGGTCTCATAAAACAGAGACTGAGAAGAATCCTCAGAGGTGCACAGGGTTGAGATGAGGATCCACTGACATTAATAAGCCATTTGGAAAAGGGAACCAATGAGGACAGTTATTAACTAGACAGAAATTGAGTTGCATTCATTGTATAAAAATAATTGCTTACTGCTCCTCGGACTTAGCTTAAGAAATACGTCACTGGGCTTCCCTGGTGGCGCAGTGGTTGAGAGTCCGCCTGCCGATGCAGGGGACGTGGGTTCGTGCCCCGGTCCGGGAAGATCCCGCATGCCGCGGAGCGGCTGGGCCCGTGAGCCATGGCCGCTGAGCCTGCACGTCCGGAGCCTGTGCTCCGCAACGGGAGAGGCCACAGCAGTGAGAGGCCCGCGTACCGCCAAAAAAAAAAAAAGGAAAAAATAAATACATCACTGCTGCCAGCTACAGTCACATTGATTTATGAAGGAATCAGTTGCATTTCCAGAAGCACGAGCTCATTTGGGCTCCCTGGAGGACAGCTGATACATGAATTGCCAAGCGTTTTGGGGATAGACTTTTGATGGGCGCTTCTGTCTTCTCTTAGACAAATCATCTTCCCAAAGCTTAAATGGGAGAGGAGATTTGCTCTGAAGAGGGGTGTGGGGACATGGGTCCATTTTGAAGAATTTTGAAGAATTGAAACCTACAGACATGTCAACATTTTCCAGTTTTATAAAACAAGGTAAAAGTTGCCCCTCTGCTGACTTCATTGGGCCTTTCTGATCAGAAGAATCACCCCTGATCAGCTATGAGCCATCCCGAGGAATAATTCAGTAGTCAATTTATAGTTTATGTTACTGAGGCCACTAGAGGTCATTCCACTAAATAAAATTCAGGGATTTATATTAATAAAAAGTCATCCTTGCAATTACCCAGAGGTTACATCTAGCAAATAAAAAAGACTGTTTGTTTTATTTGCCTGGATCAATCCTAAAGAACAGGCAGTCATGCTTCTAAAGATTTCTTCTCATCAGCAAGGCTGACATGTTGTTTTGACTATTGGTATCGTAGTATTTCAACATCATTTACTCTTTCCGATAATGGAAGGTAGTTACATGCTTCTTGTTTTTAAAAATTGGGAGAAAGGAAAATATAAGGAAGAAAATAAAAGTCACTTGTAATCATTTGGCTCAGGGAAAAATCAATATTGATAGTTGCAGGGTTTTACCGTCCAGACTTTTTTTCTATATCCTGTAAGGAGTTTGTTTCCCTAAAGGCAATAGGAAGCCTGTTTATAGCCAGGCTAGTGAGAACTGTTTATAGTCAACAGTGATAACTGTTGTTATCACTCATTATTTGCACAGTATTTACCCAGAGCCTCAGCACCAAGCCAAGTCTAGGGGTACAGCGATGGCAGAACTGGACATGGTCCCTGCAATCAGGAAGCTGCCAGGAAAGAGAGAAATAAGTCAAATGATCCCACAAAGGTGTGACTAATTCCATTCCAACATTGGGGCTGTAAAGGAAAGGAATATGGAAGACAAGGAGGACTTAACTAGACAAAAGGAGAAGGGAGTGGCATGTGCAAAGGCCCTGGGGTGGAAGAGTGTATTGTGAGCCCAAGGGACTGAGAGAAAACCAGGGCGTCCAGAGTCAGAGTGGGAAGGAGGAGGGCTAAGTGACAAGTAGGCCTCCTTCATGTCACCATAAGGGTTTTGATCTTTATCTGAAAAGCAATGGGAAGAAGGCTTGAAGGATGGTAAACAAGGGGGAGACCTGCCAGTGAACATCCCGGCTGCTGTGTGCAGACGAGCCATCAGGAGCTCTATTCACTGTCTCCCCTCTGCCATCTTACATGGCTCAAAAGCCTCAGCCTTGCCCATTTCACAGCTAAACCTTGCGAGTTATAATTTATATGATTTGATGTGCCTTGTAAACTGTAATTTTTAGAGTTGGATATGGCTGTTATTTAAACTCTGCTGAGAAAGGGGCTCAATTCTTCCAGAATGAAGAAACACCAAGCCAGTGGTTGTTGGATTTTCCATATGTTTAAGAGTGGTTGTTAAACATGAACTCCTAGACATTCTGACCCAGTGGGTTTGGGGTAAGGCCCAGAAATCTTCACATTTATATGCTCCCCAGGTTCAGGTGGGGGGAATGGAGTCCCCTGGAGTTGGTTCCAGGACCACACTTTGAGAACCCCACCATCAGTGTTCCCTCCCTCTCCCTTCTTGATCAGCAGAGCTCCTGCTTGTGTGTGTGTGTGTGTGTGTGTGTGTGTGTGTGTGTGTGTGTGTGT
>NW_021703774.1:169323644-169458229 GCF_005190385.1 Monodon monoceros | reverse complement strand
TGTGTGTGTGTGTGTGTGTGTGTGTGTGTGTGTGTGTGTGTGTGTGTGTATTATTTCAATAAACCTTGTTTTGAGGAAAAGAGAAGCGAAGGTTAAACAATGAAGGGCTGACTGACCCTACCCCCTCCCCAGGGACTCCCCCAGTCCCACCCTGGGAAGGTTCCTGGATCCCTAGAAGACTGAGCTCTAGGACAGCCCAAGTCAGCACAGGGCTGCAGCTGGGAGGGTGGAGATGGAGGAGAAAAAGAAAGAACAGACATGACAGGGGGATGAAATGCTGGTGTCCGCACCTCCACCCTCGGTGGTCAGTGTCCTGCCAGCCGGCTCCTTTCTCATGGGTGGAGCCATCTCTCCAGCCTGGGTCAGCCCTTCTCGCGTGGGATCTGAGGGTCGTGAAGCCAGACTGAATCTCACACACACACACCAGATACCATCCAGCCAGATGACTCTCGTCCCTTTTCCTGGCCCCTGCCAGTTCTGGGCTGCCACTCAGAAAAGAACCAGAGCCTACATCATAATCTTGTTTATTATTATTAAACAAGGCTGCTGGGATTGTCCTATTATTTGCATCATTTCACGGACGTGCAGGTATGTCTGCTCTGTCAAAGGACGCATACAGCTCTAACTCTGATGGGCATGGCCACATTGCCCACCAGAGGTTTCCGGATGTGGTGTCCTGCCAGCAGTGGACGCCCATCTCCCACTCCCTCCCCAGCCTAGGGTGCTGACCACCCATTGGATCTTCACTGATCTACAGGGTGAAGTATGGTACCTGTGTCATTTTAATTCACATTTCTCTTATTCTAAGCGAACACCTACATTTTGAGACATAAGGTGACAGGTGGACTCTCTGTGGGGAAATCCACGGAATGGAACAGGCCTGGGAGGGTGCACTTGCTGGCTCCCCATCTGCATCCCACTTGTCCTCCCGCCTGGGTCGTGCTCCCGTCCGCCCCCTCACCCCCACCTCACCCCTGGCTTCTCCCCAAGTGCTCCTCGCTCTGGGGGTTCACCTGTTTGCTCTCGCCAGTCCTCAGGGAATGTTTTGTCCCCGGTTTGGGAACTGGCGGCTGATTTCATTGGTCAGTTCCCGCCGGAGCAACTGATGGACCTAGTTTCTCACCGGCAGGTGGAGGGCTTCCAAGAGGAAAAAGTTCAGAGGAAAGGGCTAGATCGTGATCTCATTTTTCTCATTTTTTTATTGTGGTAAGACATGCATAACATAAAATTTACCGCCTTAACCACTTTTATTAAGTGTGCAGTTCAGTGGCATTAAATCTGTTCACAGTGTCGTGCAGCTGTCACCCCCATCCATCTCCAGAACTCTTTGAATCTTGCAGAACTGAAACTGCACCCATGAAACAACTCCCCGTGCCCCCCCATCCCAGCCCCCGGCAACCACCATTCTGCTTTCTGTCTCTATGACCTTGACTACTCTGGGTATCTCACAGAAGTAGAATCATAACAGTATTTGTCTTTTCGTGACTGGCTTCTTTCACTGAGTATAATGTCCTTAAGGTTCATCCATGCTGTGGCATGTGTCCAAATATCCTTCCTTTTTTAAGGCTGAATAATATTCCATTGTGTGGATTCACCACATTTTGTTTATTCATTCATCTACCAATGGACATTTGGGTTGTTTCCACCTTTTGGCTCTTGCAAACAACGCTATGAACGTGGGTGTATAAATATCTCTTCAAGCCCCTGCTTTCAGTTCTTTGGGATATATACCCAAAATTAGACTTGCTGGATCATATGATAATTTTATTTTTAATTGTTTGAGGAACCGCCATGCTGTTTTCCATAGTGGCTGCACCAATTTACATTCTCACAACAGTGCACAAGGGTTCCACTTTCCCTGCATCCTCACCAACACTTGTTATTTCCCTTTTTTTTTATAGTAGCCATTCTGATGGATGTGAGATGAAAGAAAGATAATAATCTTTTGAATAGCATACGTAATACAAACAGCTACAGCATACATTTATGGACTACTTACTGTATCTCACATGGCTTTATACATCATCTATGTATGTTCTGTGTATATATTTATAGAATTATATCCTCAAAACAAATCCTGTGCAGGTGAGAACTACTATTATCATTATTATCCTCATTTGATGACATGGAAATGGGACTCAGAAAGGTTAAGGAACTGGCCCAAATCACACAGCTAGTCGGGGGAGGTGGGGCTGAGTTTCAGACTGAGCTGACTCAAGCTTCTAAAAAAAGAAGCTTCACTTTTTGAGTGTAAATTTAGCTTTGGGAACATCTAATATCTAAATTGGAAATTCTCAGTTAACTGCGATAACAAAATAATTGACTAAGCTAGGGAAATTCCACCCTGTGGAATCCAGAATGGGGGTTGTCAGTGAAATGTGAGATGAACGTTCTCGTGATCCTCATTCATGCAACAGGCTGAGGTGGCGCCATCTAGTGGGGGATTTGGGTAAAGAGGAAACGTTGACCTGGTGCTTTCCCAGGAAGAGGAGCATTGGGGCTGTTAAGTGGGGGCCCAGCAAGAACCACTACTCATCTCTCCAATCCAGCCAGAGTAAGTTCTCTGCTTATAAGGACTGGTGGGATTAGATTAGTCCCACCTGGATAACCCAGGATAGTCTCCCCCTTTTTTTTAATTTTTTTTTTTTTTTGGCTGTGTTTGGTCTTCGTTGCTGAGTACAGGCTTTCTCTAGTTGCGGCGAGCGGGGGCTACTCTTTGTTGCGGTGCACGGGCTTCTCATTGCAGTGGCTTCTCTTGTTGCGGAGCACGGGCTCTAGGCGTGCAGACTCAGTAGCTGTGGCACGTGGGCTCAGTAGTTGTGGCTTGTGGGCTCTGGAGCGCAGGCTCGGTAGTTGTGGCACACAGGCTTCGTTGCTCCGCGGCATGTCGGATCTTCCCGGACCAGGGCTCGAACCTGTGTCCCCTGCACTGGCAGGTGGATTCTTAACCACTGCGCCACCAGGGAAGTCCCCAGTGCTCTTTTAAGAGCACTGCTTAGTAACCTTGATATCTGCACAGTCCCTTTTACCACATAATGGAGCATATTCCCAGGTTCTGGGGATCAGGGCATGGGCATCTTTGGGAGACCATTCTGCCCACCACATTAATACTACCACCTGACTGGACCGTTGCTTTGGGACTGGTCTGAGAGCCTTCTGGAGGAATCAGTAGGATCAATGCCACAGGCCATGGAGAAAGATGGCTGGATGAGCTGGAAGGTGATAATACCATTACCAAGAGGGGAAGAAGCAGGATTGGTTGAGTGAGCACCTCAACATCCAGGAAGCAGCCAGGCAGTTTGGGGCCTGGAGATGAACCAGGGGTTGGAAATACACATCTGCGAATTGAGGGGGTGGTACAGTGGCCCCAGCCCGTGGACAGAGGGAGGAGGAAATGGACATCTGAGGGGAGAGCAGCCCGGCGTGGAGACCTGGAAGCAGTCAGAGAGGTGAGGGAGCCAGAGAGCTGTTGCCAGGCTGAGGGTATTAATAACAGAGAGAGCTTGCTTTGTGCCAGGTACTGTTCTTGGCACTTTCGAGTGTATTAACTCATTTCATCCTTAGGAGGTTAGTGTTGTTTGCCCCCCTTTACAGATGAGGGCGTTGAGGCACAGATAGGCTGAGTATCCTGCCTGAGGTCACAGAGGGAGGCTGGGGCACTGCGAACCACGCTCGGGCAGTCTGATTTCAGGACCAGCCTCTCCTGAGGCCTTGCCGGTCCACAGGGCTCTCCCGGGGAGACCGGGGAGGAAGGATCCAGCTGACAGGGAAGCAGAGAAGCTTCTTCTTTCCTTCCACTCCCAGACTCGTCGTCTCACCAGCGCCTGGCCATTTCCTCATTTCCTTATTCTTTTGAAAACCCCATTTTTTTTACTATTTCTGCACTACATCCCTTTCCTGAGGCAGTGGGGGGATGGGGCTGGGGGATGGGATAACCAAGAACCAAAAGGTTAAAAGAAATAGATAACACACACACGCACACGCACACGCACACACACACACGAGTTAATTTCAAAAATGTTATCCCTTGGGCTTCCCTGGTGGCGCAGTGGTTGAGAGTCCGCCTGCCGATGTAGGGGACACGGGTTTGTGCCCCAGGTCCGGGAAGATCCCACATGCCGCGGAGCAGCTGCGCCCGTGAGCCATGGCCGCTGAGCCTGCGCGTCCGGAGCCTGTGCTCCGCAACGGGAGAGGCCACGACAGTGAGAGTCCCACGTACCGCAAAAAAAAAAAAAATGTTATCCCACTCCTTTGAACATTTCACCAAGCAGTACCTTTTGTCAATCCTACGAAGCCCAGCTTATCAAACTAATTTTTGCTGCTCAGGGAGCAACTGAAGAGAAGCAAAGAACCATGCCCCAGGCTGCACAGCTGGAAGGTAGCAGAGGTGGGACTTGAACTCAAGGCTTTCTAACTCCAGAGCCCATCCTCTTGCTCTTAATAGAGAACATTTCACATTTGCCATATGTTCTCTCCTAAGGGCTTTTGTATGTATCATTTATACGTCACCAGTAACTTACAAGACTGTCCTTTCGTTACCTTACAGATGAGGAAACTGAGGTATCACTTGCCCAAGGTCACCCTGCTAGGAAGTAGGAGAGCTGGACTCGAGCCCAGTCTAATAACCACCACATTGTCCTGCTTCCCCAACCCCTGAACCATCAGGCCACGTGCCTCTCTCTGACAACTGTGTCACATGTCACAGGGAGGCCGAGAGCCCGAGGAGGCCCCCGAGGGCAATGGCAGTGGGTTGAGGACCCAGCGGGAAAGGAACGCTCTTGAAGCCATTTGACAATAAAGGACAGGAAGGGGGAAGGGGAGGCGTTTCTAGGCCGAGGGGGTGGTAAGCACGTTCACAGGTTAGACGGAAGTTACACTGTCAAGATGAGGATGCTAAAGCAGAGATGGTTGAGGAGAGGGACCAGACCAGGGTGGGGTGAAGGCAGGACCACCCGGAGGCCCTTGGCAGCTAAGAGAAGCCTTGAAGGTCCCATCTGAGAGCTTCTCCATGCCTGGGAAGTCCAGGTCCTGGCGGGGGGCTGAAGGTACATTCACAGGGGTGTGGAGTGATGGACGGGAGTTTCATGAAGGGCCTCCACAGGGAGTGGGCAGGGCTCAGAGAAACCACAAAGGATAGTGCAGGGCCCAGAGCTAGTATGAGTGAGGACTGTTCCCACCCCCAGAGCTGAGGGTTGAGGGGCAGGGGCATTTCCTGGGACCCGGAGACCCCGAGGGCTGGGTAGAGTCCTCTGACGGAAGCTGTGTGGCCCCACAGAAAGGAAGCCAGGGGAGTAAGTACCCCAACCTCTCTCCTCCCTGCTCTGACCTCTAACCCCCCATTGGCCAAACCCAACCAGAAACCAGAGGCAAGGAGCCCATCAGCCCATGATGTAGCTGCACAGGTGGGCCTGCTGGGCAGAGGGCGCCGTGGAAAGGGATGGAGGAGGGTCAGGAGAAGCAGATGGAGGATGCCGGCAGGTGCAGGAGGTGAAGACCTAGGAGGCTGTTTTCAAAGTAGAATGAAAAGCCTAAGAGCAGGGACTTGCTGGCTGGGGGGCCCAAAGGGCACTGGGCCAGCCTCAGGACAGGAGTGTGAGGGTGGCAGGAGGGTTTGGGGGCCGGGATGGACTTGAAGGAGCTGGTGGGCTTGAGCAGGGCCCAGGCTGGGTGAGTGTAGGGCATTACCCACAGGGAGGGGAAGGGGAGCAAAGGCTATGTGACTCAAGGAGAGGACGAGAGAGAGGATAAGGAAGGCCGGGATCGGGAGGTTATGGTCTGAGATGGGGCTTCCCAGTTCCAGGTGATGCAGGGTTGAAACCTAGCTCCAAAGGACGGTTCCAGGTACACGTCGAGCCTCAGCGACAGCGTCAGCGAACCTCAGGGCAACGTCATAACTAAGTCAGCTTCCCGGGGAGGCTTCCTCAAAGCACAGGAGTCATCAGAGCAGAATGGTCATTGTTAATAGATGTTTAAACATCTCAATATTTTATGGACTCACTATATACTTTTAAAAGATATTTAAAATGCAGGAGCCTTTAAAAAATGCACTTGCTTTCTATATTAGGTCCTGCCTGTCTCCTCTCTCATTATTAAATCAGTCTCTACTCTGAAAATCACAGGGTACAAATCAAAGGTGCAGGTTTTGGAATTAGACTTGGGTGCAAACCCTGACATTGCCCTGTGCCAGCATCTTGATGTTGAGTGAGTCACTTCATTTTAGCCACTTTTTAAATCGTGGTAAAATACATTTACATTTTACCGTCTTAACCACTTTTAAGTGTACAGATCAGTGGTTGTAAGTGATTCACATTGTTGTGTAACCAGTCTCAGAATTTTTCATCTTGCAAAACTGAAACTGTACCCATTAAACAACAACTCCCCGTTTCCCGCTTCCCCAGCCCCTGGCAGCCCCCATTCTATTTTGTTTCTACGAGCTTGACTACACTATGTACCTCACATAAGTGGAAGCATACAAAATTTACCTTTTTGTGACACTTATTTCACATAATGTCCTCACGGTTCATCCGTGTTGTAGTATGTGTCAGAATTTCCTTCCTCCTACACTGAATAATATTCCACTGTATGGATGGACCGCATTTTGCTTATCCAGTCATCAGTCAGTGGGCACTTGGGTGGCTTCCACCTTTTGGCAATTGTGAATAATGCTACTATAAACATGAGTGTACAAATATCTCTTTAAGTTCCTGCTTTCAGTTCTTTGGGGTATATACCCGGATGTGGACTTGCTGGATCATATGATAATTTTATTCTAAATTTTTTGAGAAGCCGCTATACTGTTTTTCATATCAGCTGCACCATTTTACATTCTCAGCAGTGCGTAAGTGTTCCCCGAATCTACATCCTTGCCAACACTTGTTATTTTCTGTTGCTGTGTGTTTGGGTTTTTTTGTTGTTGTTGTTGTTGTTTTGCGGTACGCGGGCCTCCCACCGCTGCGGCCCCTCCCACTGCGGAGCACAGGCTCCAGACGCGCAGGCCCAGCGGCCATGGGTCACGGGCTCAGACGCTCCGCGGCACGCGGGATCCTCCCGAACCGGGGCATGAACCCGCGTCCCCTGCATCGGCAGGCGGACTCTCAACCACTGCGCCACCAGGGAAGCCCTGTTTGTTTGTTTTTGATAGTAGCCATCCTAATGGGTATGAGGTGGTATCTCACTGTGGTTTTGATTTGCATTTCCCTAATGACTAGTAATGTTGAGCATTTTTTATATGCTTGTTGGACACTTGTATATCTTCTCTGGAGAAATGTCTATTCCAGTTCTTTGCCCATATTTGATCAGGTTATTCGGGGGGGGGTTTTGTTGTTGTTGTTGAGTTATAGTTCTCTATATATTCTTCATATTAACCCTTTTTCAGATTTGTGATTTGCAACTATTTTCTCCCATTCTCTAGATGGCCTTTCACCCTGTTTATTGTGTCCTTTGATTCACAGACGTTTTAAATTTTGATATAGTTGAATTTATCTATTTTTACTTTTGCTGCCTATGCTTTTGGTATCATATCCAAAAAAGCATTGCCAAATCCAATGTCATAAAGGTTTCCTCCTGTGTTTTCCTCTAAAAGTTTTATAGTTTTAGACTACGTTTAAGTCTTTGATCCACTTTGAGTTAATTTTTGTATATGGTGTAAGGTAAGAGTTCAACTTAATTCTTTTGCAGTCTTTCCCAGCATCATTTGTTGAAAATACTGTTCTTTCCCCATTGAATAATCTTGGCACCCTTGTCAAAAATCATTTGACCATATATGCAAAGTTTTATTTCTGTGCTCTCTATTCTCTTCTATTGGTCTATGTGCCTGACCTTATGTCAGTATCACACTGTTTTGATTACTGTAGCTTTGTATGCAGTAAGTTTTGAAACCAGGAAGTGTGAGACCTCCAGCTTTGCTTTTCTTTTTCAAGATTATTTTGGCTATTTGGGCTCCACTGAGATTCCATACGAATTTTAGGATGGATTTTTCTATTTCTGCAAAAACTGCTATTGGGATTTTGATAGGGATTGCATTGAATCTGTAGATCCTGCTGCGTAGTAATGACATCTTAACAATATTAAGTCTTCCAACCCATGAATACAGGGTGTCTTTCCATTTATTTGTGTCTTTAATTTCTTTCAGCAGCACTTTGTAGTTTTCAGTGTACACATCTTTTACCACCTTGGTTAAATTTATCCTAAAATATGTTATTCTTTTTGATGCTATTGGAAATGAAATTATTTTCTTAACTTTCTTTTCAGATTGTTCATTGTGAGCATATAGAAACACAACTGATATTTGTGTGTTGATTTTCTATCCTACGATTTTGCTACTGAATTTTGTTTATTAGTTCTAAGAGGGTTGTGGTTTTTCATGGACTCTTTAGGATTTTGTACATGTAAGATCATGTTGTCTGTGAATAGAGATAATTTTACTTCTTCCTTTCCAATTTGGATGCCTTTATTTCTTTTTCTTGCCTAATTGCTCTGGCTAGGACTTCCAATACTTTGTTGAATAGAAGTGGCAAAAGCAGGTATCCTTATCTTATTCTTGATCTTAGAGGAAAAGCTTTCAGTCTTTCACCTTTGAGTATGATGCTACCTGTGGGCTTTTTCATATTTGACCATTATTATGTTGAGGTAATTTCCTTCTATTCCCCGTTTGTTGAGTGCTTTTATCATGAAAGAGTGTTGCATTTTGTCAAGTGCTTTTTGTACATCAATTGAGATGATCATTTTTTTCCTTCTTTCTGTTAATGTGATGTATTATTACATGGATTGATTTTCATATGTTGAAACATCAAGTCTGCATTCCGAGAATAAATCCCACTTGGTCATAGTGTATGATCCTTTTAATGTGCTGTTGAATTCAGTTTCCTCATATTTTGTTGAGGATTGTGGTATCAGTGTTCATAAGAGATATTGGTCTGTAGTTTTCTTGTAGTGTCTTTGTCTGGGTTTGGTATCAAGGTAATGCTGTCCTCTCACTTCACCTTTTGAGTCTCAGCTTCTTCATCTCTAAGATGGAGATAATAATAGAACCCCTGTTTAGGGCTATCATGCAGATTACATGAAAAAAATGCACACAAAATGCTTCAGCAGGGCCCAGTTCACAGGAAGCCCTCAAAATATGTTAGATGATGATAAGGATAATAATAATAAATAAATAACAGTTCATCTCATAGTTGGACAGCTCAGTAGGATGGAGCTCATACAGTCAGTCTGTATTAGCAGCAGGGCATCTGCCCCGTAGTAGCATTTAGCAATTTTCCAGGTAAAGGGAGCAAGTGATGGTATAGGGCAGAACTAGGAAGCTGTCTCCTGGCCTAACACGTGGTAGAGGCTCACCCAATTTTGTGGAGTCATTTAAAACTTCCTGCTTGCTTTGATTTCTTAATAATGGCTTGACAGTTTTTGAGGAACTGAAAGTAGTGAAGCCTGGGAAGAGAAAAACAAAATGTAACACAGAATTTCTCTCATTCATGGGTTATCAAAGGTTCAAAGGACACAAAGATCAATGGGAATGGTGATGAAGATGATGTGGGTGACATTTTCCAAAGAACTAATGTGTTTTAATTTTTTTAATACTTTATTTTTTTGAACAGTTTTAGGTTTACAGGAAGTTGAGCAGAGAATACAGAGAGTTCCCATATATCCACCCCTCCAATACACACAGTTTCCCCTATTATTAACGTCATGCATTAGTGCGGTACATTTGTTACAGCTGATGAAACAATATTGATATGCTATTATTAACTAAGTCCATAGTTTACATTAGGGTTCTCTCTTTGCGTTGTACATTCTTTCGTTTTGACAAACGTATAGTGACAAGTATCCACCATTACAGTATCATAAAAAATATTTTCACTGCCCTAAAATCCCCTGTGCCCCTCCTCTTCATCCTGAGCCCCAGAGCCCCTGTGCCCCTGGCAAACACAGATCTTTTACTCTCCTTATAGTTTTACTTTTTCCAGAATTTCATACAGTTGGAATCATACAGTATGTAACCTTTTTAGACTAGGTTCTTTCACTAAGCAATATGCATTTAAGATTCCTCCATGTCTTTTTGTTATTTGATAACTCATTTATTTTTATCACTAATATTTCATTGTATGGATGTACCACAATTTGTTTTTATCCATTTACCTTTTAAAGCACATCTTGGTTGCTTCCAGTTTTTGGCAATTATGAATAAAGATGCTGTAAGCATGTATCCAAAATAAATGAGTCTTCATGGATATAGAGAACAGACTGTGGTTGCCAAGGGGGAGGGGGTTGGGGGAGAGATGGAGTGGGAGGTTGAGGTTAGCAGATGTAAGCTGTTACATATAGAATGGATAAACAACAAGGTCCTACTGTATAGCACAGGGAACTATATTCAATATCCTATGATAAACCATAATGGAAAAGAATATTTTAAAAAGAATGTATATATATGTATAACTGAATCACTTTGCTGTACAGCAGAAATTAACACAACATTGTAAATCAACTACACTTCAATAAAATAAATAAATAAACAAAATAAATGAGTCTTAAAAGTCAACAATAAGAAACCAAACAACCCAACTTAAAAATGGGCAAAAGAGCTGAACAGACACCTCACCAGAGAAGATCTACAGATGTCAAATAAGCATATGAAAAGATGTTAAACATCATATATCATTAAGGAATTTCAAATAAACATGAAATACCTCTTCATTTATTTAGACTACTTTGATTTCTTTCATCAACATTTTGTAGTTTTCTTCATATACCTCTTCATATAGCTAAGTATTTTGTTAGATTTATTCCTAAGTACTTCTTTTTTTTTTTTTTTTTGGTGCTAATGTAAATGGTGTTGTGTTTTTAATTTCAAATTCCGCTTGTTCATTGTTGGTATATAGGAAAGCAATTGACTTTTGTATATTGATCATGTATCCTGCAACCTGGCTATAATTGCTCATTAGTTCCAGGAGGGCTTTTTGTCGGTCCTTTGGGATTTTCTGCATAGACAATCATGCCATCTGCAAAATGGGCAAAAGATCTGAACAAACACCTCACCAAAGAAGATTTTTTTTTTCCTTCCCAATCTATATATCTTTTATTCTCTTTTCTTGCCTTGTTGCATTAGCTAGGACATACAGTACAATGTTGAAAATGAGTGGTGAAAGGGGACATCTTCGCCTTATTCCTGATCTTAATTGGAAAGTTTCTAGTTCTAGTTTCTCACCATTAAATATGATGTTAGCTTTAGGGTTTTTATAGATGTATTTATCAGGTTGAGGAAGTTCCCCTCCATCCCTAATTTGCCAAGAGTTGTTGTGGTGGTTTGGTGGTTTGTTAATTTATCATGGGTGGGTGTTTAATTTTGTCAAATGCTCTTTTTGCATCTACTGATATGATAATGCGATTTCTCTTCTCTACGCTGTTGATGTGATGGATTACATTAATTGATTTCTAAATGTTGAACCAGCCTTGCATACCTAGAATAAATCCCACTTGACTGTGGTGTATAACTCTTTTTATACATTACTGGATTCAATTTGCTAATATTTTGTTGAGGATTTTGCATCTATGTTCATGAGAGGCCTGCAATTTTCCTGTTTTGTAATACCTTTATCTGGTTTTGCTATTAGAATAAGTTTGGCCTCACGGAATGAGCTGGGAAGTGTTCTCTCTTCTTCTATTTTCTGGAAGAGATTATAGAGAACTGGTATCATTCTTTCCTTAATGTTTGATAGAATTTATCAGTGAACCCATCCAGGCCTGGTGCTCTCTACTTTGGAAGGTTATTCATTATTGATTCAAATTCTTTACTAGATACGAGTCTATTCAGAGTATTTATTTCTCCTTGTGTGAGTTTCAGTAGATTGTGTCTTTCAAGGAAATGGTCCACTTCATTAAGTTATAAAATCTGTGGGCATAGAATTATTCATAATATTCCTTTGTTATCCCTTCAGTGTCCATGAGATCAGTAGTGATGCCATCGCTTTCATTTCTGATTTTAGTAATTTGTATCTTCTCTCTTTTTTTCTTGGTTATCCTGCTAGAGGTTTGTCAATTTTATTGATCTTTACAACAAAAAAAAAAGCTCTTTATTTTGCTGATTTTCTCTGTTGTTTTCCTGCTTTTTATTTCATTCATTGCTTCTTTTCTTCTGCTGTGGTAGGCTTATATTGCTCCTCTTTCTCTAGTTTCATAAGGTGGAAGCTTAGATCCTCTTTTCAAATGTGTGCCTTCAATGCCATATATTTCCCTCCAAGCACTGCTTTCACTGCATCTTGCAAATTTTCACAGGTTGTATTTTCATTTTCATTTAGCTCAAGATAAATTTTTATTTCCCATGAGACTTCCTCCTTGACCCATCTGTTATTTAGAAGTGTGTTGTTTAATCTCCAAATATTTGGGGATTTTCCAGCTGTCTTTCTGGTATTGGTTTCTAGCCTAATTCTGTTGTGGTCTGAAAACATACTTTGCATAATTTCTACTCTTTTAAATTTGTTGAGGGATATTTCGTGGCCTGGAACGTGGTCTGCTTAGTGAGTGTTCCATGTGAGCCTGAGAAGGATGTGTGTTGTTGTGGGATGAAGTTGCGTGGTTGCCAGTTAGATCCAGATGACGATAGTGCTATTCAGTTCAACTTCATTCTTACTAATTTTCTGCCTGGTGGATCTGCCCATTACTGACAGAGGGCTGTTGAGGTCTCCAGCTACCATGATGGATTCATCTGCTTCTTCTTGCAGTTCTTTCAGTTTTTGCCTCCCATACTTTGATGCTCTATTGTTGGGCACATACAATGAAGGATTGTTATGTCTGCTTGGAGAATCGACCCCTTTATGTATCGCCTCTCTTTATCCCTGATAACTTTCCTTCCTCTGAAGTTGGCTCTGCCTGAAATTAATAGAGCTACTCCTGCTTTCTTCTTGTGTTTCAGTATTTTAAGTGCCAAAGTGTTTGGTAGGAATTTGCAAAGTGGGTAAAGGCACAGTCATTTGAATCGGGCAAACCTGGGAGCAAGCCAAGCGAGTCAAACTGGCTGACTGTGGGCACACTTAATCATTCTATGCCTCAGTTTCCTCATCTAAAAAATGAGTAACTATTGGACCTACTGTACAGCACAGGGAACTATATTCAATATCTTGTAGTAACCTGTAATGGAAAAGAATCTGAAAAAGAATAGATATTATATATATGTATAACTGAATCACTTTGCTATACACCTGAAACTAACACAACATTGTAAATCAACTATACTTCAATAAAAAATTAAACTTTTTTTAAATGAGGAAGTATCCCTTTGAATTATTGTGAAGATGAAATGGGATAATGCAGTAAGCACTTAGCAAATTTCCTGGCATTTGTGTAATTGCACATGATGTGTAATTAAAATATTCTACTAATATATGCGGTTATATTATTATCTATTCATATAATATAAGCTATTGGTTATAATTATATTGTGGGACGTTAGTATAGATTTCTAAGTCCAAGTACTCTCTATGAAAGCTGGATGAGGCACCCTGAGAAGAGTAACTTAGAAAATAATTGCAAAGTCTCAGGCTGGAGTGGATGGCTCATAGGCAGTGTCCTGAGAAGACAGAAGACTTCACACGTGCCCTGCAGCCCATAGTACAGGGCGCCGGGGCCAGGGAAATGTGATATTTCCTCCTTGGTGCCGAGTTTTGCGCATTCTTCTTATTAAAGTGGTTACACAGGAGGTTTCTGACCCCACTGACAATTCACTGTCTGGGGTCTCTCTCTTTTGGGGGAAATGTGGTCACACCAGGGCCCCTATTGAAAAATAGATCATCTTTGGTTAGATAAATCCTGATAAGCTTTTAAGAAGCAACAGTAATAATTAATCACATGGGAAAAACCTTCATTGTACACCAAGGCTTTTAAAAGGTAGTTATAAAACTATGTTTTGTGGTGTGAGCTCAATTGTGTTTAAACTTTTTAAAAAGATTGTAAGCATAGAAAAAAGACTGGAAGGATGTGAACCATCGTGTTCACAGTGCCTGCCTCTGGGGGACGGGAGTCTAAGTGATTTTAATGTCTTCTTTGTGTTTTTCTCTAGTTCTCATTTTCTGCATTATTACCAAAAAAATGTTATTTTAAAAATGAATAGAACAAACAAATGAAAACAACAGTTATTACAAAACCTCCCCTTAACTTTAACACTTGCAATAAATGGACAGTTGTCACTTGCCAACTGACCTTTCTGGTTTGTGTTGGGCCATTTCTGCTGTCTTGCCATTCAGGACAACCAAAAGGATACTTGCATGGGATCAGAGAACTATAAAGTGGCCAATTCCCCCCGAGTTCCCTCTTACCTCTGTGTTGCCTGACTCCCTACCCGAAAACTGGGCATCTATTCTGGGTCTGCTGTCAGGGTCTGGTGACCCTCCACTCACTAGCTGTGTGGCCTTAGGCAAGTCACTTAACCTCTCTGACCCTCAGCATCCTCCTCTTAAAATGAGGATTGCAGTGACCATCCAGCCAGATGAAGTGGTTAGCACATTGGGGCACCCAGTGTCAGTGGCACTAGTAAACATTAGGGCCCCCCTTGTTATTCCTGTTTTCCTGGCTCTGACTGTCCCCCTTCTCCATTTCAGTCTGCAGACATCGACAACCATCACGCGCTCATTGAATATAATGAGGCCGAGAGCAGCTTTGTTCTCCAGGACTTCAATTCCCGCAACGGCACATTCGTCAACGAGTGCCACATTCAGAACGTGGCTGTGAAGCTCTTACCCGGAGACATCCTGAGGTTTGGGTCCGGAGGGCTGACCTATGAACTGGTCATCGAAAACCCAGCCTCGGTGAGTCCAGGCCCCTGCGGGGAGGGGGTGGGGTGCAGAGGCGCCGTGTTGTGTCACCTTCCGTGCAGCCTAGAGCTCAGATACGGCCACAGGTGGAGTTTGTCTGGAGCGCGTCGTTCTGCTTTCGCGATTCCGCGAAGTTCAGACCCATCGCGTGGGTGCCGGGGGAGAGCGAGTCCTCGCGCCCTCTTCTGGGCATTTCGTGGAATTACATGCAAGAGTTGCCTAGCGACCAGCCCGGAGCGAGAGCATTTTCCTGAAAAGGGAAGCTTGGCGAGGGGAGGTGGAAAGCAGGTGTGTGCTTTTGAAGATGCAGAGATGGATGCTTCCTTTTTAGGCAGATCAGTGCTCTGCAACTTCCTAGCTTTGCGGCCTCGGCCAGGGTTCTCTGCATGCCTGGGTCTGGGTCTTCTCAGCGGAGCAGGGCGTTGAGAGAGTATCTATGTGTAAAAAGTCAAAGTCTCTGGCGGGAGTAGACGCTCGAGGCCTGACAGCTGTTATCACATCGGATCAGAAAGGTTCCCGGGATCAGGACCTAAAGTATGGCCCCAGGTTAAGCGGAACGTAACCCAAAACTCGCCCAGCAAAGCTCAGTCACAAGAAGTGTCTGGTTCAGTAGGGAGGAAGGATGGGGGCTGGTTAGCAACACAGTCCTGGGTCAGAACCCCAGCTCTGCCACTGGCCTACTCGGTGTGCTCTTGCACAAGCCATTGGACCCCTCGGAACCTCGGTTTCCTCATCTACAAAATGGGGCCAACGACAGCAATGACCTTGCAGGCTTATCTCGAGGGCTAAATGAGATGGTTATCATTGTAAAACTCCCAGAATAATGCCCATTCGTGGTAAGCACGCAATTAATACCTGCCATGTGTGCCCCAGAGAGACGGTGTGTTAACCTCACTCGCCAGCCCAAGAACGCTGCATGGACTGAGACCTCCGAGGCTTAAAATCCTTTCTGGGACGAGGCTGGGTATAAATAAATAAAGTTTAGGGAATCTAGACAGAATCCTGGGGTGTGGGTCCCCTAGGCAGCCCTAAATACTCACTCAGAGAAGACCAGCAGCATCCCTCAGGCCACAGGGCCCGTGACGCCGCATCCACCACGTTTGGCTTTGAAAATCTGGGGCAGTTTTCTCCTGCGGCTGCTCAGACCCATTTTCCTCCTTGGACCAACATTAAAGTGTGCTCACTCGTGGGATGCACTGGGGTCCACTGGCCTCCCTGAGGAGGGGCTCCTGACCCAGCAGGTGTTGACATGATCAGGGACTCTCAACATGGGTTCTAAGGATCCCCCTCATCAGAACCACGTGGGGAGCAGACCAACAGTGCAGGTCTGGGCTTCACCCCAGGCCTGAGGACTCATACTTAGGATTCCCAGATGAAATACAGGACACCCAGTTAAATCTGAATTTCAGATAGCAACAAATAATTTTTATGTACCGGTGTGGCCCAAATATTGCAAGGAACCACTTATGCTAAAAAAATTATTTGGTGTTTATCTGAAATTCAGATTTAACTGACACCCTATAGTTTATTATCTATTTATTTATTCACTTATTTATTTATGCGAAATCTGGCAACCATACACATCCTCCCTGGGAGAGGGGCCTGGGAATATGTATTCTCACAAGCTCCCTGATGATTCTGATTCCCAATAGTAGGGAAACCCAAATTTAGAATCATTTGTATGGAACACTTACAGAATTTTTTAGGGATCAAAGAAAAGGGGATTTCAAACTCCCAAGCCTGAAAATCCAAGTTCGCGAAGTTTGATTCAATGTGCCCCAACATGTCTGATTACAAGAATTTTTCAGGAGTGTTCAGGAAAATTACAGGTTCCCAGGCCCCCTCCCTGGGAAGTTCTGACTTTGTGGCTTTGCCCGTGGGGGGAAGAAGAGGGGGAGCAGCAAATAATATCTGCATTTTTTTCTTTTTTTTTTCCTACAAAGATATTTATTGAAATATTATTTATAGGGGCATAACATTTGAAACCTAAGTTTCCATCAAAAGGGGGCATTGTTAATAAATTATAAGGAGTTCGTTTATATATGGAATACTGTTCTGCCCTTTGAAAACACAGCTTTATTGAGATACAGTTGACATGCAATAAACGGCACAGGTTCCAAGTCCGTAAGTGGATGGGCTTTGACATATGTGTACACCTGGGAAACCGTAGCCACAATCAAGACAGTGAACAGCTCCTTCATCCTCCAAAGTCTCCTCCAATCACAGCACGTGTTGTTTGCTTGCCTGCTCTTAACAGCTTCACTGAAGCACCATTTACAGAAACTTCACCCATTTTAAGTGTCCAATTCAGTCAATCTTAATACATTTACGGAGCTGTGCAGCCATCACCACAACCTGCTTTCTGAACATTTTCATCCATTTCTATCACCCCAGACCTCGGAGAAACCTTGGAGGTACTTCACTTGGGGGTTTGTTTTTAACTTTTAATTTTCAAAATTGTGGTAAAATACACATAAAATTTATCATCTTAACCACGTTCAAGTGTACAGTTCACAGTGGCATTAAATCTATTCACGCTGTCATGCAGCCGTCACCCCCATCTATCTCCAGAACTTTGTTCATCTTCCCAAACTGAAACTCTATGCCCATCAGATAAAACCCCCTGCTTCCTTCCTCCCCTCCCACCGTGCTTTCTGTGTCTGTGAATTTGACTATTCTAGGTGCCTCATATAAATGGGATCTTACATTGTCCTTTTGTGACCATCTTATGTCACTTAGTATGATGTCCTCATGGTTCATTCCAGCTGAATAATATTTCATTGTATGGATTTTGTTTATCTGTTTATCTGTTCATCCATCCATTTTGTTTATCTGTTCATCCATCCATGGCCATTTGGGTTGCTTCCACCTTTTGGCCATTTTGAGTAAGTTTGTCATGAACATGGGTGTACAGATATGGAATGGGGACTTTAGTTGACAAGGTGCTTCTTATATAATTGTGGGAAACAGTGCTGACGACCTCTAACCTTGAGTAGATAAGACGGAAGAAGATGCTTTGTAAGAGCGGCAGGAGGAATCACTGATGTGAACAGCTAAGCGACTCACCTGCCTTCCCTTATTTCACGCTCACAGCAACCCATGAGATGGGTTCTCCCGTGATCCCCATTTTACAGACAAGGAATCCGAAACTCAGAGAGGTTAAGTAATTTCCCCAGGGCCACACAGCTAGTCAGTGCAAATTAAACACTATCCCCACTTGCGGAAAAAGGAGGGGAGAAAACCATTTAGCCTGATGCTAGCTGGAGCAGTAGCCTTGACTGGTTTTCACACAGAGGAAAGCATACTCTCACGGTCACTCGAATATACACGGATTTTTTCAATTCTTATTCAATACACGTACTTGCACGTTGCTTCATTCCTCGGGTGACTGCAGGCAGCAGCACAAGTGTTGCCCTGGCCTGTGCCCAGGGCACTTTGCAGGACTCTCCCCAACCCCATCTTCTCAAAAGTGCTCTCTGCCGGGGCGTCCCCAGCTTGAGAAGCTTCCATCCGTGACGCACTTATTCATGGAGGGGCCCTTTGCAGGGCCCGCGTGAGGGCGGCCTGTGGACTGACTGACACGTTCCTACAAATTCCGCTTCCTGATGACCCCAACCTGCTAGCTGTTTAAAAGAAGAGAGAGGGCTTCCCTGGTGGCGCAGTGGTCGAGAGTCCGCCTGCCAATGCAGGGGACACGGGTTCGTGCCGCGGAGCGGCTGGGCCCGTGAGCCATGGCCACTGAGCCTGCGCGTCCGGAGCCTGTGCTCCGCAACGGGAGATGCCGCAACAGTGAGAGGCCCGCATACGGCAAAAAAAAAAAAAGAGAGAAAGAAAGAGGGGAAAAAGGGAGAAATATTGAAGAGCATCTCTCATCAAATATTTTGAAGCCCAATTTTTCTAAGAAATTCGTGGGAAAAAAAAAAAGAGAAAGAAAGAGGGGAAAAAGGGAGAAGTATTGAAGAGCATCTCTCATCAAATATTTTGAAGCCCAATTTTTCTAAGAAATTCGTGGCCCTCTTGCTTCCGGCATGTTCTTGTTTCCAATTGATTTTGGGGTCCCTGGTGAGGGCGCTGTGTTTCCTCCTCGGGTGGAGTTTCCACGGAGGACTGCCCTGCTCTCATACAGCTTAAGTATGATGAGAACTTAACCGACAAAGAGTTCCCAAATGAAAGCACTTATTTCAGGTTTTGTGGTGACCATAACCAATAGAGGAGGGTGTGACAGCGTTTTATTGGGGGAGGGGGGTGAGGTGCGGGGCGGTTAGGAATCCAGATGTGTTCGCAGGTGTCACAGTGGTTAGAGCACGTGCCCTGAGGTCAGGCTGACTCCAGCGCCGTCCCAGCCCTGCTCTTGTACTGGCTTTTATACTGGACGTGCACAAATCGTGTGCCTCTCAGAGCCTCGGTCCCCACTCCTGTAACAATAGTTCCTACCACCTGAGTGACCGTGGTATTCAGTGCGCAAAGTACGTAAATTGCTTAGTCCAGCGTCTGGCACCTAATAAGCACATGATAACCCTCAGCTTTAGAGTCAAGCAGCCCAGCATGGAGCAGCCAGGATGCCTCCTTTGTACGTGTCCTTCTGGACAGGGGAACCTCCCCAGACCTGCCCCCACTAGCACATAAATACATTTGCGGATAAATTACCCATAGAACTACATACAAGATAGAAAAATATAAAGAAAAACTCTTGTTCGACAAAGTACACTGGCAGCCAGGATGTGCCCAGGACCATACTTTGTACATCATAGCTCTCTCATCAAAGTATTAGCTAGGGCTGCCATATTGCACAACTCCAGGGTCACCATTCACAACGTGGTCCATGTGGATGGCGCCCACTGAAGCTGTGCAGGACATAACCCGCAGGGCCGTTTGCAATGCCCTGAAGCAGCCGTTGATTGATACCATAGAGTCTTGGCACCAGGTGTGGGAAATTGAAGTCATAAGGTCAGGTGTGCCTGCCGTATTGTGGGTTTTGTTTGTTGTTGCCTTTATTCGTGCTTTCTGAGCTCTGGGAAAGGAGGTGTAGAAACAAGCTGTGCTAGTCACAGTGGCGCCGTTCTTACAAGGCAGCTGAGTAAGGAAACCCACGTCACCCATATGTATAAATCATGTCTTTCTCTGTTCTGAAATACGGCAAAACTGAGGGAAATGGCCAGAATAAAAAAGGAAGCCAGGCGCCACAAATGACGTGCCGAGTTGCTCCATGAGGGGGTTGACAGCTCCTTGGCAGCAGCCCCCATCCCCATGATCCTGGATACTGTCTTCTGTCCCTGCAATGTCATGACGTCCTGTCTTGAGAGAAGAGCGCCCTCTGTCGGCCGATATTCCTTGCTGCTTTAATGGGGAAGCTCTGCAGAACACAATCGAGAAAGCAAGGGCTTTGGAGTTTGATGGACCCAAGTTGAAATGCCAGCTGCAACTGACTTTACCTTTCTGAGCTTCAATTTCCAATTTCTGCCAAGGAGCTACTCATTAATCCCAGGTCCTCTTTCCCCCTTCAGTTTTTTTTATAGAGGTCCCTGGGACCACCCCTATCATGGCACAAACTGAGGCTCAGAAAGTTCCAGCGACTTCCCCAAGGTTAGGCATCAGTCATATAGATCCAGAGCCAGGATTAAAAGCCAGCTCTCCTGAGTCCCTTGGAGGCTTTTCCTAATAGCACGAAGCATCGTGGGGCCGTGAGAGCCCAGGCAGGTCCTCACTGCCCAGCAGTTAAGGAAGTTCTTGCAATTCCCAGTCCAACCTGCAATTTCACACGCTGACAGGGGATGATTCATTATGTGGGTAAAAACGAAAGCCACTGATAATAGAAGAAAATGCATTCTCAGTTATCTGGCTTCCTTGCTTGTTTGGTTGGCTCCACTAACTTTTTTTTCAGCTGCACCAACGCAGGATCTTAGTTCCTCAACCAGGGATCAAACCTGCACCCCCTGCATTGGAAGCGTGGAGTCTTAACCACTGGACGGCCAGGGAAGTCCCTGGCTCCACTAACTTCTTTTTCTTTATTTTCTTTATTTTATTTATTCATTTTTGGCTGCGTTGGGTCTTCGTTGATGCACGCGGGCTTTCTCTAGTTGCGGCGAGCGGGGGCTACTCTTCGTTGCAGTGCGCAGGGTTCTCATTGCGGTGGCTTCTCTTGTTGCGGAGCACGGGCTCTAGGTGCGTGGGCTTCAGTTGCTGTGGCACACGGGCTCAGTAGTTGTGGCTCGCGGGCTCTAGAGCACAGGCTCAGTAGTTGTGGCCCATGGGCTTAGTTGCTCCGCGGCATGTGGGATCTTCCTGGACCAGGGCTCGAATCTCTGTCCCCTGCATTGGCAGGCGGATTCTTAACCACTGCGCCACCAGGGAAGCCCATCCACTGACTTTTTACCAGGGATATTGCTGCCGTTCCTGGACAAATTCAGTTGCCCCCTTTCTTCTTCTTTTTTGGTGATGATGATAATACCTGATGGCTAATGTTTTATGCTCATTCATTATGGACCAGGAAGTGTTCCAAGCATTTCATGTGCACTATCTCACCCACTTCTCACAGACTAAGAAATGGCTGTTATCATCCCTATTTTTTACAGACAAGGCACAAAAATAACACACTCATCAGGGTCACAGAGGAGGAGCAGAGCAGGGAGCTGGACCAGATTCCGTGTAATGCCAAATCCCAAGTTCTTAACCAGAGGTTGGCAAACTATGGCCCAGGGCCAAATGCAGGCCATCGCCTGTTTTTGTAAAGTTTCACGGGAACACAGCCATCCCATTCACTTCAGTATTGCCTACGTTGTCTGCTACAACGGCAGAGTTAGCTGGGCAGATCATATGGCACGCAGGGCTGGAAATATTGACTGTGTGGCTCTACAGAAAACGTTTACCAGCCTCTGCCTGTAACACTGGTGCTGTGCTGCCTCTTTCATTTCACTTGGTTTCTGAAAGAAGAACTGAAAATAGAGGGGGAGCTGGGGAGGAAGAACTCACTCAGATTGAGCCTTACTGCGTGCCGGGAAATGTGCTGGTTAATAGCTTAAGTTTACTGAGGAATAAGAAAAAACAGACAAGCTGGAAAAATAAATTTTGAACAGTCTTTTCAACACCTCTTTAAAAAAGAGCTGGAAATATGTGGTTCTAAATATACGTACACATATATATGCATTTGCTTATATAGTAATAATATAATTACATGGACAGGTATCTGATACATATACTAGACATTAACATATTATATATACAACAGATGCATATTATAAATGTTCCCTGTTTCTTCAACTGGAAAGTTTTCTTTTAAAACTGTGGAATGTTGGGAATTCCCTGGTGGTCCAGTGGTTAGGACTCAGTGCTCTCACTGCTGAGGGCCTGCTGAGGGTTCAATTCCTGGTCAGGTAACTAAGATCCCACAAGTGCACGGCGAGGCCAAAAAACCAAATAAATAAAACTATGGAATGTCTTCTCTGGGTCACTTTTGAAGCAGAAATTTGGGGTTTGTAGCCTGAAGCCTGCTGTAGCTAGAGAACTATTTGTCTGTCAAAGTCTCTCTAAGCAGCGTTTTACTACTTGTCTTATGATCGGTTCCTTGGTCTTAAATCATTCTTCTCTGGAGACGCTGCTTTACTTTTATACGTTTAAAGGTAAATTTGGTGCATGATTACAGTCTGGTGGGTTTTATCTGAGCATGTCATTACCTTTAAAACAACTTTCATTCTAAGTACATAGTGATGCTTATGCTAACGTCTCCATAAGCATACTGTCCAGGAAATGTTATTGTTTGCAAGTGTCAGAAAACCAACTGAAACTAGCCTAGGCAATAAAAAAACAAACAAAGCTCATGTAACTGAAAAGGCCAAACGCTGCAGCTTAGGCCCAGCTGGATCCAGGCGCCCAAATCATGGTCAGGAATCTGACTCTTTCTTCCCTGTTAGCCTCACAATCTCAGACAGACTCTTGCCTCACCTGTAGGAAAGTGGCCCCCAGCAGCCCCAGCACCCTACAAAGTAGCAGTGGCTTGGATCATGGGGCTTCCCCTGAACCAATCACTGAGGCCAGGGGCAAGGAATATGCTCTGATTGGCCAGGCCTGGGTTATGGGCTCACCCCTGGAGTGGAAGGGTCAGAGTTATATGGACTCGGGATTGTCAGGGAAAGGGTGTCTTCCTCGCAAAAAATTAAGGTGCCCGTCCAGAAGATGGAAAAAATGGATGCGGGGTAGGCAAAAACAAAGAAGATGTCCATGACATTAGGAAGCATTCCTATTGCCTAAGTGGAACCTTCCTAACGGGATTTGCCACTAGGGATCTGGGGGGAGGAAAATGACGAATAATCCACTTTTCCATTGGAAAAGTCCCAGGCCAGTCTCCAAGGAAGCAGAGTTGCTCATTTCTCTCCTCTGGTGAACAGGTGTGATGAGAAGCTCAGAGTCGGGGCCTTAGTTGTTCATCCCCAAGAAGGGTGGCGTTTCCACGTTCCTGGGACCTCTGAATAGGGCCCGTTCTTGAGGAAGATGTGGCTTTACTGTACCCGGGGTTGAGAAGCCGGCAACTGAGTGAATGACCAGAGACCATGGTGCCCTTCACAACAAAACCTCTTTCTGGTCAAGCTCTGTCATCTCCTACCTGACCTTGTAGGATTTCCTCTACCCTGTGCTCTTACAGGTCCCGTGGGGACCTACTGATGTGATGAGGAATCCTGAGGCTGGGTGTTTTATATCAAAGGCGATTTCCCGAGACCAGTGAAGTGGAGGGCATGGGGCAGCAGACAGCCTCAGGCTCGGCATCGGCAGCAAAAACTCACACAAAAGGACCCCTGAGGCTGTGTGGCCACCAGATGTCTGCAGACGATGCAGGTGACATCAGGGGAGGTGGAGATGGGAGCGCGGGCTGAACCCTTAGCATCCTGCTGAGACAGAACTGGGCCGCTTCCTGCTTCCTCTGGCAGACCACACCCTTTGTTACCAAACCAGAGCCACATTGCTCCTTCTCTTAATTTAGTTGATGATCATTCATTCATTCATTCATTCCGTCTCTCAACCTGGCAAGACCGAATTGAAGTAGGGCCAAGTCCAGGGGTAGCAAAAGCTATCTGCAAATATCCGGCTGTTTTCTCATTAGATTCTATTTCCCATTTTATGGACTGACCAGGAAGCTGATTAGAACTTGAAAGGAAAGGAAAAACCGTAAGATTGAAGATTTACAAGAAAATGGGGGCTGGGAAAAACCCAAACAAATGACTTTTCTGAACAGCTCAAAGGGACTTAATTCTTTTAAGTTCCAAAACCTAAAAATAATGTATAACTTGGTGGTTCTGTGTTCTAAATGTATAATCCTGATTTCTCACACTGAAACCCCGTACATAATTTACCCTTGTCTTGGGGACTTAGAATTATTACCCCTCTCTGAGTTACGGTGACACCCCGGGAGCTGTTGAGATAAAGGCCATTTGTCCTGGCACCAAGTAGCCCCCTCTCCTGGCTTCTGAGATCTACTGGCCACGTTTTATAGTCTCCATTCTGTCTTTCCAGGTCCATGGCTCCTCCATGCTGTGGTCAGTGTGCCTGCTTGGCACCATCACCCCTACCCCCCAGGCCCTTCCAGACCTCCACATCTCTGTATGTTAAATTCTTCTGTAAAGAAGACGGTCTCTTCTCCCTCCTTTACGTATTTACTCACTAATGTATCTATGTCAGTATGGACTCATGTATACTTATTTTACACTTTGAGTTATAATCCAATACTCATTAACTATTTCATCGCTCAAATTCTTCCAGCCTTGGCCACTGGGAGCTCTTTCAGGTTGGTTGCTGTGTCCTTGAGCATCTCCCCACCTTTTCGTTTTGGGCACTTCCTTACTCTCTGCTGTTACGAGATGCGCCAGGCTTAGCATGTATTTTCCCCATCCCAGCCCCAGAATCAAAGTCCTTTTTATTTACACTCTGTTTGCCAAATGTTCAGCTCAGTCAACGAACACCTACCATGAGTAGCAGGCACTCTGCTGGGTGCCAGTACAGCCAGTGATTGGCTGGTAAGTATTTGATGACCAGCTCTCTGGAAAAAGTAAAGTACATGCATGCATAGCATAAGGTTTACTGATATAAAGAATGTGTAGCACAGTCTTTCCACATAACAAGAAATACAGTACTCTTTCTTGTAAACTCTATATAGCCAGCTGAGTCTCACAGAATGCTTTCATTGACTTTAGCTGAACTCTTGTATCCACAGCCAATTTCTCATTGCAGTTGACGAATGAGAGAGCTCCCGACCTGAGCTCTGGTGGATATTCTGGGATATTTTGGATTTATGAATAATACAAGTGAGAAAAGAAAGACAAAGACATTAGAAGAACATCACACGTTCATCAGTGACATGAGTGACTTTTCTGCTGCATCAGATAATTTTCAAATACAGGAAGAACGTTTCCCCGATTTTTTGTTCTATTCATAACATAATGGCTAAGACACAACATGCTTTTTTGTATAATCTGCATTGTTAACATTTTCTCCATTACCGTCTTAAGTCTAGGCAATCAACAAAACAAACAAACAAACAAAAAATCAAGCTCTACATGAACCACCATTATTAAACCTATTTGTAAAAGTTTTTAAAAATCAAGCCCTGATTTATAACGTTTCCTGATTTCTATGGTGTAATACGCCCTCCACGGTCAAGTTCAAGCTCCCAATGACACATCCCTGAATACGGAGATGGAAAGAGAGGTGTGGTAACACATCGCTATGTAGCATTTCCAACAGACACATATAGTAGAGCGAAATAACCTCAAGAGCATACGTAATAATAAAATAGAGTAAAATAATTAGGAAGGGGTGAGTTAAGTTTGTATCACCTTTGTTTCTGATATAATTTAATTGTAAATTTATGTAAGTTAATTCTTATTAATGGCTGTGTTTATCAACCAGTTGGCAAAATTCCTGGTCATTTAACAATCGGTTCTCTGGGCGGGTACCAGCTGGCCCCAGCACTCCTCTGGTACAGCAGTGAACATACCACAGGTCTTCCCGGATGGAGGCCGGGGTCCTCTGAGCTGCTTCCAGGGCATGGCATGTACCAGACGAATAACACTTCCATAAGACAGTTGTCAGTGTTCCTAAAAAATCCCGTTTCTAAGTAGCCCATGCGATGTCTTGTGGTTTTTCACACCATCTAATGCTCATTTCCTTTTTTTAACTTGGAAAGTATCCTATCATTCACTAACCAACCATCTAAGATCTGTTTGTGAGTATGGAAAGCAGGTAATAAATCATGACTTCGAGTAACCTAGAAGTCCTAAGAGCACAGGTATTGGAGTCAAATAGTGTCACCGCTTCCTGGCTGTGAGACCTTGGGCAAGTCATTTAACCTCTCTGAGCTTCAGTTTCTTAATCCACACAATGAGGGGTAAAATGCCTCCTCCAAGATTATTCTGGAGATCAGATGAGACCACATGCGTTAAGTGCCCAGCAGAGTCTGTGGCACATCTGTGGCTTCTCTACACAGTGGCTCATAGCCGTTGTATTGTCCACAATTACTTACAAATGGCAGAGCAGATAACAAGCTCTCCAAGGGCAAGGTCTAAGTTTCCACCTTCTCTGCAGGCTCCAGGGCTTCCTGGCAGAATTCATGTGTACTGTAGGCACTCAATGTGCAAACTACCTTGAATTTTTTTAGGGTCTCCCATTCAACCTACACTCTTTACAGGGTTAGAAGCAGATGTTGGAGAAATAACACAAAGAACAAGTAGATAATATGAAAAAAAATGGATAGTGATTTCTTGAGTAAATCATTGACCCGTGTTTATTAAAGCTAATATAAATTCAGCCGTGGATGTGGTCATGGTTAATCCAGGTGGTTGACAACCTGCTATTTTAAAGGTAGTATGGAAAAGAAGTCAGGAGTATAACATATGCTACCTCAAAAACAAAACAAAGAACCCAACCATGGCAACATACCATACGGTCAGAGAACAGACACAAAGAAAGAGAAAAGGCATTAGCATGTATTTTTAAATTAAAGTTTCTAAAAACAGACTTGGGGACTTTGCCGGTGACACAGTGGATAAGAATCCACCTGCCAATGCAGGGGACACAGGTTCGAGCCCTGGTCCAGGAAGATCCCACATGTTGCGGAGCAACTAAGCCCGTGTGCCACAACTACTGACCCTGCGCTCTAGAGCCCACGAGCCACAACTACTGGGCCCGCGTGCCCCAGCTACTGCAGCCCATGCGCCTAGAGCCCACACTCCGAAACAAGAGAAGCCACCGCAAGGAGAAGCCCGTGCACCACAACAAAGAGTAGCCCCGGCTCGCCGCAACTAAAGAAAGCCTGCACGTAGCAACAAAAACCCAACACAGCCAAAAATAAATAAAATTAAATCTAAAATAAATAAATAATAAAAACAGACTTGTTGATGACTGACCTTGACCCCATGCTTCCTGTACACCCCAGAGCTGGCTTTTGATGTGAGTCTTTTTCTTATGTTTGCTTTTCTCCCTGCCTGTTTCATTGTAGTTACCAGCAGCAATTTCTGAGAAAACCTTGACCTTCCCTGTGATAGAGCAAGCCGGCAAACTAGAGAAAACCAACTTTAACCATCCAGCTAAAGCTACCCTCAACCAACACACTTCAGAGAAAAAAGAAAAACCCAAACTTTATTTTTTAATTTTTAAACCCGAAGAGCTTGGAGTCTCTGCTGCATTTACACATCTTTCGCTCCTTCCCCCTAGGGGCCCTATCGTTCAGGCTCTGTGTGCTGCAAGCGACAGAAACCAGCTCTAGCCGGCCTCAGGGATAGAGCACTTCAAGGTAGCACCCCAGCCAGGGCTCAAAACCAGCTTCCTTATCTTCCCCACCATGTTCACAGCAGCATAGTTACAATAGCCAAGAGGTAGAAACCACCCAAGTGCCCATGACGCTTAATGGATAAACAAAATACACTCTAAACTGTACGATGGAATATTATTTAGCCTTAAAAATGAAGGAAATTCTGACATGTTACAACACGGATGAACCTTGAGGACACGATGCTAAGTGGAATACACCAGTCACAAAAAGACAAGTACCACGTGATTTCACTTATCTGAGGTACTTGGTACTTAGAGTAGTCAAATTCATAGAGACAATGTTGGTCACCACGGGCTGGGTGGCAGAGGGAATGGGGAGTTGTTGTCTAATGGTGATAGAGTTTACGTTTTGCAAGACGAAAAAGTTCTGGAGATCCATCTCACAGTAATGTGAATATACTTAACACCACCGAACTATATACTTTAAAATGGCTAAGATGATAAATTTTATGTTGCAGGTTATTTACCACAATTTGAAAAATAAATAAACAGCTTCTCTCTCTCCATGTCTGGGCTCCACTCCCTCATGCTGGCTGCATTCTGAAGTCCCGCCAGGTCACTCCAGATCCTGGTGTCCAGCCAAGTCTTCTTGCGTCTCCTTGGCTCTGATTGGATCACTTGCCCCACCACTGAACCAATCAGTATGGCCAGGGAGTGTGATTGGCTGATTGCTTAGCCCCACCCACAGCAATGGGCCGACAGATTGGGAGAGAGATTCCTGGAATTTCCAGAAGAGCCGGGTGGGTTGTAGCCTGTCCACTACAGCAGTGGACCACTTGAGGCGTGAGATATGACCACTCCCTTTAGCACCCTGGCAGTTAGTGGGCAGTGAGGCACATCTACCTGAGCATCCCAGCACAAAAGGGATTTCCTCGGGCTTCCCCGGTGGCACAGCGGTTGAGAGTCCGCCTGCCGATGCAGGAGACACGGGTTCGTGCCCCGGTCCGGGAGGATCCCACATGCCGTGGAGCGGCTGGGCCCGTGAGCCATGGCCACTGAGCCTGCTCGTCCGGAGCCTGTGCTCCGCAACGGGAGAGGCCACGACAGTGAGAGGCCCGCGTACCGCAAAAAAAAAAAAAAAGGAATTCCTCCACACTACCCGTGGTCTCTAGATTTGTTTTCTAGCAGGCGGGGGTAAAACATATTCAAATTTCCCCCTTCCCACCTTCAGCCCTTTCATTCGATAAATCTTTATTAAATAGATGAGGAAAGGTTATAGAAATGATTGAGGCAAGACAGCCCCAGAGGAGAGGACGGGAAGGGATAGGATGCATGGAGAAGTTAGTGCAAGGCAGGAGCAGGACACCTCAGCTTCTGAAAGGAGAGAAAGGAAGAAAGCTTAGGTGGAGACCGAGGTGCCCACACTGGAGAGAAATTCGAATCTTCACATAAGGTAACAAAGTTCTGGAACACTGCCAAGTCCGTTCCTGAAGCAGGTTTCAACAGGGCCAGTGTCATCATAAATGCTGGGCCAGGTGTCACCAGGCAATTGGAGTTTGATTTTCCTGAACAGTATTCTCCCTGACTCCAAAAAAGTCTTCAGGGGAATTCACCGGCTTCTTGACTTGGCTGGGAAAGACTGTAGCTAAAAGACTGGTGTGGGAACCTGAGTGAGTGGAGAACCTTCCTCTTGAATACAATCCAGCTGGAGCTATAGGAAGTTCTGTCTGCCAGCGCTCCTATTTCGGAAGCATTCTGTCCTGTTTCTCATTATGTGTCTCCGGTCTGAAGAAAGCGAAACGTGGCCCGCCACAGGCAGCAAACCTTTGAACTTAGCTTCTTACTTGAAAAGTGTGTTTTTTTCTGCCAAGAGACTGGGGGCGGGATGGTGGGGGGGCAGAGGAGGGAGAGAGAGACAGAGAGGGAAAGAGCTTTCCAGAACCCCAGTCCCACCACCCTCTCCACCACCACCTGAGCTTGGTGAATTCCTTAACCTCTCCATGCCTCATTTGTAAGCTAGGAATAAGGAGAGCTCCTCCCCTGCAGGGCTATTGTGAGAAATCGGTGAGTAATTACAATAAATGGTAGCATTCACGATGTCACGGTTTAACCACTAGGCTCGGGGTGGGCCGGCCACAACAGCATTAACCAAGACAAAGCCAGGTGTCAGCACCTCTCAGCATTTGCTTCTCCCGGTTTAGATGGATTTTGATGTGCTCTCTGTTGAAAGTAGCTACAGACATCTTCCGCTGGGTCAGATGAAAAAAGGTTCCCTCGATAGATATTTATGGAGCGTCTGCCAAGAATCAGATGTGGCTGATGTTGAGAATCACAGGTTAATGAGCCAGCTGGGGTGCCGGCCACCCCAGAGCCCTCGGCTTTGGGGAACAGACGGAATGGGAGTGCCAGAGAGAGAGACAGTGTGGATGTGTGTGTCCTGGAGAGCTCATTCATTCTTTCAACCAGTATTTAAGGACCTACTCTGTATGTGCCAAGGGTTTATTCTAGGAGCTGAGGATACGGTGCTGAGCAAGGTAGACAAAAAGCTCTCACCCTCGAGCTCAGAGGTGGCGTTCTACCAGCTCAGACGCTCACTACCACATCTGTGATCCTGGGAAAGTCACTAGGTCTTGCTCAGCCTCGGGCTCATCACAGAGCATCAGGGGTATTAAACGAGGTAATGCATGCGAATCTTTTGACTGGGTGCCTGGCACGAAGGCTGCACCCAATAAATGGTGGTGCAATAGTGTGCAAGGTGACCCATGGTGGGGACCACCATCCCAAATTTGGGGAGAGTCTGGGAGGGCTTCCTGGGAGAAGTGACTTATACGCTGAAATCTAGGGCAGCAATTATGTCGCCGGGACAGAAGGGTGAAGACCACCCCAGCTGCTCGTAACCTCCCCTGACCCTCTTCTCTGCCCCTGCAGGTCTCCTTCCCATGGGTGAGGGGCCCAGCACCTTGGCCAAGGCCACAGCCACCTCGGGCCACCCAGCAACCGAACCAGTCACCCTCACCACCACAGACCCCCTTCCACCCGGGCATCTGGCCAGCGCCAGTGCAGAGGAGCTGGTCCCCGGGATTCCCCGGGCCCCCCATGGTCCCACCTGCCTCCCACAAGCGGCCCGTGAGTGCCAGCGGGAAGATGTTCTCCTTCGTGGTGGACAGAGCCGCCCACAGGGTTCCCATCATCAAGCAAGGTACTCATGGGTGCTTCCGTGGCGGCTTAGGGGATGGGCTTTTGGCTAGGAGGATGGGTCTCGGTTTCTGCTTTCCCCCTTTTTTAAAAAAAAAAATTTTTATTGAGGTACAGTTGATTTACAGTGTTGTGTTAGTTTCAGGTATGCAGCAAACTGAATCTGTTAAACATATACATGTATCCACTCTTTTTTAGATTCTTTTCCCATATAGGCCACTACAGAGTATTGAGGAGAGTTCCCTGTACTATCCAGTAGGTCCTTCTTAGTTATCTATTTTATATATAGTATTGTGTATGTCAATCCCTCTCTTCCAATTTATCCCTCCCCCCTCTTATTCCCGGTAACCATAAGTTTATTTTCTACATCTGTAACTCTGTCTCTGTTTCGTAGATAAGTTCATCTGTACCTTTTTTTAGATTCCACATATAAGCGAGATCATATGATATTTGTCTTTCTCTGGCTTTTGTTCTCTGATTCTGAAGTAGAACATAATCAATTGTGAAAAAATTGGGGTAAGCAGAAAGTTAGAAAACAGTAAAAGATAAGCTGTCACGCCTATCACCGGAGTTCTCCCTGTTGACTTTTTGGCACAAACTCCTCCAAGACTGTGCTCTGCCCATCTGCAGACGTCAGTACCTCTGTGGTGAGTGTGTGTGTGTGTGTGTGTGTGTGTGTGTGTGTGTGTACGTATATATGAATATATATGAATGTGTGTCAGAATCTAAATTTATATACTTTGACTCAGATGTACGGACATATTGGTAATTGAAATCCCTCTTGCCTTAGGAGGTTTTTAAATATTTTATTACCATTTTACAGGTTAGAGGAGACTGAGGCTTATGGAGAAAATTACTTCTCCGGAGGTGATATATTCAATCTAATCTAAGCTCACACTTTTCAGTCAGATTTAAGGCTGGTTATCTCAGTGACTGTCACTCACAGCCTGGTCACTTTGGGGACACACAGCCATCAGGGTTTCCTTCGCCCCCCCTCCCCACCAGAAGGCCGCATGGCATTTGGGGAGGAGAATTCCTGTCTGTCACCATCCTCTTGGCCTTGCCAGCCTTACTGGCGGAGTAGCTGGGTGGACTTAGTCCCTGGCATGATTCCCAGGTTTCTCCTGTGGCCACTGGTGTGAAGGTCCCATTCTCTGTTTTCTGCGTCCCAGCCCCAGACCCCTCTGAGTCCCCAGGTCTCTCGATGCCTCCACACCCTTCCCTGGTCTCACTCAGGACCACTCACCTAGTCACCTCCCTCAGCCATTCAAATAATAGTTATTATTCTGGGCTTCCCTGGTGGCGCAGTGGTTGAGAGTCCACCTGCCGATGCAGGGGACACGGGTTCGTGCCCCAGTCCGGGAGGATCCCACGTGCCGCGGAGCGGCTGGGCCCGTGAGCCATGGCCGCTGAGCCTGCGCGTCCGGAGCCTGTGCTCCGCAACGGGAGAGGCTACAACAGTGAGAGGCCCGCGTACCGCAAAAAAAAAAAAAAAAAAAAAATTATTATTCTGAAATATACAGACTAAGGAGCAAATGAAAGGCATCTCTGCAGTTTACATCGTCGTCATCATCACCTAAGGAACGCTCATGTACCTACCACCCAGTTAAGAAATTACTCAGCCATTTCCCCCCAGCATTTTAACGTGAAAACGTTCAAACATACAGCAAAGCAAAAAGAATTTTACAGAGAACAGCTCTCCTCCTAATTCTACCGCTAACACTTTGCTATACTCTTTATTACATTTCTGTCTACCCATCCTTCTTGTCCTGCATTAATCCACCTTATTTTTTGATGCATTTCAAAATAAATAGCACACATCTGTAGTCCTCCCCCTAGATGTTTTAGCACATATACCATTAACTAGAATTCAACATTTTTTGTCTCCTTCATGTAAAATTAACACACAGTGTGTATTAGTTATCATGATTGCATAACAAATTCTCCCCAAACTTAGCAGCCTAAAGCAAAAATCAAACATGTGTTATCGTCTGTACGGTTTCTGTGGGTCAGGAATTTGGGAGCAGCTTAGCTGGACGGCTGTGGCTCAGGGTCCCTCGTAAGGCTGCAGTCGTCTGAAGGCTTGACCTAGGCCGAGGATCCAGTTCCAAGACGGCGTGCTCTCATAGCTGTCAGCAGGAGGCCCCAGTTCCTCACCACATGGGCCTCCCCAGAAAGTGGCTGGAGTGTTTTCATGACGCAGCAACTGCTCCTCCTGAGCAAGTGATCCTGGAGAGCAAGATGGAAATGGCAGCATCTCTTGTGACTAAGCCTCAGGAGTCGTGCCCTGTCATTGCTGCAGTGTCCTGCTGGTTACACAGGGCGTCACCCTCCAGTGTGGGAGAACACTACACACGGGCCTGAAGACCAGGAGGCGGGGGTTATCGGCAGTCACCTTGGAGGCTGGCTACCACAGCCTGCCCTCGGGTCCTCAATGATTCACACTCCTCCTCCTCTCTCCCGAGGCCCCCCAGAATCTCACCCCATTAACAGCATCAGCTCAAATTCCAGAATCTCATCAAGTCCAGGTACAGATGGGGCTCATGGGTGTAGTTCCTTAAGTTCAGCTCATCAAGTCCCACTTCCAGAAATCTGAAGACCGATGAACAAAGTGTCTGTCCCTCACACACCCAGCATGTATTGGTGGGACAGACATAGCATAACTGCTACATACACTCCTCTTGTTCCAAAAGAAGAAAAACAGGAAACACACAGGAGTCACTGGCCCAAAGCAGTTCTGAAATCCAGCTGGGAAAATATTGGCAGTTCCTTGATTGGGCTTCAGTCCAACTCTTGCCCAGAAATGACTTTCCAGGGCTCTTGGCTCTGCCCCCTGGTCCCTGAGTTCCACCTTCTGAGTCGTCCTACCTTTCCTATGAAAGGTATCACATGTATGTGGCTGCATAATTTTATAGCCTGCTTCCTGCCTGTAGAAGCTTGGAGGTCCAGACGCTTCTTTTACTTTTGTGGGTCTCTGTCAGTCTGAGTTGGCAGTGCGTCTTATTGGGGTTCATCCTACTAGGCAAAACCCACGCCCACAGATTTTTTTGACACAAGCCCTTCCACCATGGGCTTCTGCAAAGACTGACAAAGGACAGAAGCTTCTTAGAAGCCCAGTTCTTTGACCGAAGGGTTCTCTTGGACACTGCCCTGGATCTGTATTCTTACAGATAGATTTTACAACCTATCAAATCTATCTTACAGATAGATGTTTCTTACAGATAGATTTTACAACAAAGGATTTTACAACCACACCCTCAGCTTCTTCTCTAGACTGTGTTTTCTTGAGAGCGCCCTTGATTTGATCTTTGCCCAGAACCTGTTTCTTGCATTTCATTTGCCACCTGGAGAGGCAGGGAATTTTCAAGCCCAGAGCACTGCCCTGGTTTAACAGCCCTTCCTTTAACTGTCTGTCCGCCTCACATTTCACTATAAGTAGCAAGAAGTAACCAGGCAGCACCTTCCAAGACTCTGTCTGGGACTCTCTTTAGCTTGACCACTCAGCCTCACCACGAACATTTTCTACCTTCCTCATGACCACAGGCAACGTGTTATGAAACCTTCTGCCACCACCTAACAAGGATCCCTTAACCCCAGTAACATTTTCCTCACTTTCCTGGAAACCTTCCCTCACTGCCTCCTCAAAGGCCATCGGGCTTCTACTAAGACTATTCAGGCTTTCTCAAAGACTCTTGGCAAGAGTCCTCCAGCTTCTGCCCACTGTTCCATCCCAAACCACTCCACATTTTAGGGTTTTTGTTAAATTTTGCGTCACTCCTTGTGCCAAAACCTGTATTTGCTACTTATTGCTGCTTAACAAATTACTGCAGGATGTAATGGCCTAAAACAACAGTAAACATTTATTATCTCATAGTTTCTCTGAGTCAGGAATTTGGGAATGGCTTAGCTGGGTGATTCTTGCTCAGGATTTTTCATGAGGTTGCAGTAATGGTGTTGGCTGGGGCTGTGGTCATCTGGAGGCTTGTCTGGGGCTGGAGGACCCATCTCTAGGATGGTTCACTCACATGGCTTTTGGTAAGAGGCCTCAGTTCTTCACTAAGTGGACCTCCCCATAAGTTGCTTGAGTATCCTCAATGACATGGCTGCCGGCTCCTCCAGACAAGTGGTCCTAGAGAGTGAGGCAGAAGCTGCAATGTCTTTTATGATCTAACCTCAGGAATCAAACTCTGTCATTTCTGCAATATCCTTGGTTACATAGATAAGCTTTGTTATGGACTGAATTGCATTCCCCCAAAATTCATATGCTGAGGCCTCAATCCCAATATCGCAGAATGTGACTATATTTGGAGATAGCGTATTTAAATAGATGAGTAAGTTAAAATGAGACGATTGGGTGGGCCCTAATCCAAGGGCTGGTGTCCTTGTAAGAAGAGAGAGAGACGCCAGGGATGCACGTGCACAGAGAAAAGGCCATGTGAGGACACAGCAGGAAGGCGGCCGTCTGCAAGCCAAGGAGAGAGGCCTAACCCTGCCCACACCTTGATCTTGGACTTCTAGCCTCCAGAACTGTGAGAAAATGAATTTCTTTTGTTAAGACCTCCTGTGGTGCTTTGTTATGGCAGCCCAAGCTAACTAATATAAAGTCCATCCAGTATTGGAGAGGATGATGCAAGGGTCTGAATACCAGGAGACAAGAATCAGTGGGGCCATCTTGGAGACTGGCTACCACACCATGAAAGGTATAGATCTTGAGTGTGCTTACTGAGTTTTGACGGTCGTGTACACCTATGTAACCCGAATTCCTATCAAGATATAGAACATTACCATCACCCCAGAAAGTTCCCTCATGTCCCTCCCCAGTCAATTCCCAGCCCCAGGCCCCAGAGGCAACCACTCTTCTGAATTCTTTTCCCGCCATGGATTAGATATTCCTGTTCTAGAATCTCAAGTACACAGAACCATGTAGTACACGTTCCTTTGTGGAAGGCTTTTTTCACTCAGCATAGTATTTCTGAGATTCATTCATTTTGTTGTATGGATCATGTTCTGTTTTATGAACACATATACAGGGTTTTGTTTTTGTTTTTTTTAATGCATCCTTGGACACATGGCACATGGGCTGTTTCTTTTCTTTTCTATTTTTCACTCCGCCATTTAAATTTTTCCACTGTAATCACCAGTTTCTCCAGTGCCATGTTGAACTTGGGGCTTCTCTAAAGGACTTGCATTCCCCCTGGAGAAATGAAGGATGAGTCGTATGGCTTAGAGTCCCTCATATCTACCTGGGCTCTATCTCCTCAACCTCTCAGCCAGGTCTCATGTTTCCAAACGTTTGCCCTCATTCCCCTGACTCTCTCCCCATCCTCAGAAAAGGACTTTCATCTTCCCTTGTGATGGGGAGTTCCTTCCTGTCTGGGCCTCTCTACTCCACGCTTTAGAGAAAACTCTGTGCTCCAGTCCTCCATGCTGTCTCTTGACAGAAAAAACCTATTTTTAAGGGTTCCGAGAAAGCTCTTTCCTCTCTTAGCAAAGCTGGGCTCTTCAAATTAAATTGGTTTACTGTTAGACTGTCATCTTGCTTTAGACTTGAAAAATTCTATTTGAAAACCCAAAGCCAAGGACTTATTTATTGCAGGTCAGGTCAGGGTTTCTCAATCTTGGCACAGTGACATGTGGGGCTGGATAACTCCTTGTTGTGGGATCTGTCCTGTCCACTGTAGAATGTTTAGCAGCATCCCTGACTCCTACCCGCTAGAGATACCAGTAGTAACACCACCACCACCACCACCCCCTAACTGTGGTACTCAAAAATGTCTCCAGACATTGCCAAAAATCAAAACGTCATTTTGCCTGGGGGCAAAATCACCCTGTTCTAGTTAATACTCATCCTTCCTTTTCCACAAGGCAATAAACCATCAGCTCCAAGGCCAAATCGTAACGGCAAGAGCTCATGGGAGGTGGGGAAGAATTACTGAGAAAAGAAAATATGTGGAGTGACTTATTAAAGTAGCATCGTGATTCATATATATATATATTTTTCCCAATAATGGGATCATATGAACCTAACATAGGTAACCTCCTTTTTTTTTTTTGGCCGTGCCGCTCAGCTTGTGGGATCTTTGTTCCCCAGCCAGGGATGGAACATGTGCCCCCGCAGTGGAAGCACAGAATCCTAACCACTGCACTGCCAAGGAATTCCCTACCTGATTTTTAAAATTCAATAATATATCATAAACATCTTCCCACTTCAATACGTTTACTGCATAGTGGTTAAAAGCATAGGCTCTGAATCCAACAAACTTAGGTTCATCCCTTGACTCTACCACTTACCAGCTGTGTGTCCTTGAGCAGGTGACTTGACATCTCTGTGCCTCATATCTCTCACATATAAAATGGAGATGGGAATAATAATGCCTATCTCACTGGGTTGTTATGAAGACGAAATCGTATCCTGCCTGTAAGTGCTGAGCACAGCGCCTGGTGCGTAGAGAACATTCAGTAAATATTAAAATTTAAAAATTATTACCTAACCATGATTGTTATTTAACTTTTATTTACAACTTACAATGTCTTAAAGACACAGTTAAGGTGCACACACACTGCCCTTGCTGCAGACTGGTGATTATTGGAGAGCACCAGGACAGCTGGGGGTTGTTAAAATATTAAAGTAACTCCCCTGCCGTTTGGCCAACAGCTCACGCCCAAAAATTCTTAAACTGCCTGTGTCCCCGTATCCGCCGTCCCACCGCCCCAGCCCTCCCGACCCTCCCTGGGGCTTCTCCCCACTGGGACCTCTGAAGGATCCAGCAGCTAGAGTTAAGCCGGTTTGGTCATACATGGCCCTTAGGTTCTTTTTCATAAATAACAGTAGCCGGTAAAGAAGTTTGGGGCGGGTGAGGGGTAACTGCTCCAGCACCTCCCTGCCTGGGTGTAAGGAAAGCGAGTCTCAGAGCAAATTCTAGCCCCACAAAGACTTTCAGTAAACACACCTTCCCCAGTAAAGGGACCCCATCCATCAGCCTGTTCTGTAGGTTTGATGAAGTCCCCCCTCCGGCCATCATCTTTCAGGGAAGGGTCCCTCAAGACAGCCACGACAGGGTCGCAGAGACAGCCGGGGTCACCCCTAGAGATGGCATCAGACGCCAGAGCTCTAAGCTGAGACTGGACAGGGGCACAGTTAGGGTCAGACCCCGGGGCCCTCCCTGGGGACACAGGCCAGGCAGTACCTTCCTCCAGTGGGAGCCGATTTCTAGCATTCAGCATACCAGGTAAGAGGCCACCCTTTTACCAATAAGAACCCATTTCTGGCCTTCAGTTTGCTAACCAGGAAGACTCTAGGGGTCACAGCTGCCTCTGGACGGTAGCCTGTCTGATGTAATACTGCCCGGCCACACCAGGCCTGGGAACCACAGATTCTGGCAACTGACTGCCCCAGCCTGAAAATTAAATGACCGGCACACACGTAGCATCAAACAGACTATGCTGAATATTTAGAAACTAAGCCACAGGCCTGTGACAATCCTTGATGCGCCACAGGGACCCCCCAGAATTAGGCTGCATGTTATAGTCAAGCCTGCACCAGAAGACGATTTTTTTTAAATCTCTTTTCTCTATTCCTTTTTTTTCCTAACCCAGTTATAGATGTTGGCCGGAAAGGAGGTGTTTGTTAGGTCAGGAAGAAGGGGAACAAGGGGAAAATGTTCTGGTTCTGTGCTTTCTGCCACGGCAGCACCAGCCCCAGTGGCTGCTGAGCATCTGAAATTGTGGCCCGTGCGACTGAGGAACCAAACGTTTAATTTTAATTCATTTAAATTTAAAAACTGATATTTGATACAGTTATTGAAAGGGTCGAAGTCAGTCTGGAACATTTTGAGTTGGCGAATCGACTTTTTCGACTCTAAGTTTTTGTGGAATCTGAAAACAGATCAAGTCTTCCTCCTGAAAATTCAGTTTCCAAATTGAGATGTGCTATCAGTGTAAAATAAACCCCAGATTTCAAAGGCTTCATACCTCGAAGAAAAAGAATATAAAATATCTCCATATTTCTTGTCGATTACATGTTGAAATGATATTTTTTAATGTATTGGGTTAAATAAAATTTATCGCTAAAAAATTCATCTCTTCTTTTTACCTTTTTAACGCAACTACTAGAAAGTTGGAAATTGCGTTCAGTAGCTCGCATCAGGCACTGCTGCTGTAGTCAGTTAGGACTTAGCTGCTCAGGACCCAAGAGGGTCAGATGGGGGCAGTGAGCTTCAAATAAAAGTTTTCTAATCATGGACCTAGTTGGGGAGGTGGAGGGAGAGAAAATGGGCAGCTGCTGAAGTTCCAGGCCCTTCTGTTCCTCGCGCCCCAGGAAACACTGTGGCCAGGGCTGCTCATTCAACACGCAAGGCTGTGCGTTCTCCGGGGCACCACAGGCCATCAGCTATGTCCACTAGAGGTTCTGGGTTCCACAGACAGGTTTGAGACCTGGCTGGGGGGGCAGGAATCTTTGACTCTAAAATGCATAAATAAAAAATGCAGAAGCCAAATGAATAAATGATTGAATGAATGTCCACAAACATGACGGTGCGTGCTTCATTCATCATTAATGTTAATACTCATTAAAGTTTCATCACCTTTGAAAACAATTTCTTCAGTTTCTCACTTCACAAGAAGATAAGATTGTGCAGTGACTGTCCAGAAACCATAGTCACTTGGACATTTAAAATACCCTGCTTGGGCCCAAGTGATCTCACAAGTAGAATGATAGACATCTTTACAAAAGTTTCTACACCAATAAAAAAAAAAATGTATTCAGTGTTGGTGTGAGTGAATTGCGAGATGTCTGATGTGATACAGAGTGGAGCCCCCAAACATAATGCCATACTCCCCGAAAGTCATATAAACAGCCCTTGTAATATTGGGGTTAATAAGAAAAAAATTAGGAAAGCTTAAATGTCTATCAAGTGGATCCTAGTTAAATACGTTTGGCACACTTGTACAGTGGACCGCAATGCTACCATTGAAAAGAGCCCAGTACAGCTACAAATACTGACATGGGAAGATGTTTTTGATATTGTTAGCTGAAAAGTAAGCTGGAGAAGAATCTCTGTCATGTAAATCCATTTTTGTTTTTTGAAAAGATATGACTGCAATAAAAAAAAATATAGCTAACGTTTAGTGCTAAATGCTCTACATGAGGGGTCAGCAAACTTTTCCTGTAAAGAGCCAGATGGTAAATACTTTAGGGTTTGTGTGGGTCACATGGTCTCTGCTGCAACTACTCGGCTCTGCCTTTGTAGCTGGGAAGCAGCCATAAATAATATGTAAATGAATCACTGTGGCTGTGTTGCAATAAAACTTTATTTACAAAACTAGGCAGAAGGCCAGATTTGGCCACAGGGCCATAGTGTGCCAACCCCTGCTCTATATCATTATTCTAGTTAATCTCCAGATAGCCCTTTATAGCAGAGACTATCAGTGGTCCTAAATTATATATGTGGAAACTAAGGCTTAGAGAGAGTAAATGACTTGCCTAAGGTCATCAGCTCTTATGCGGCATAGAAAAAAGTCTGGAAAGAGACACATCACAGTGCATCAGTGCAGTTAACGCTGGGGAAGAGAAATGAGGCAGCTCTTACCCTTTCCAGTACTCCTGTAACGCTTTCATTGCATAAGTCTCATGAATGTGAAGGTTAATCTGAAAATATTCTTTAAGACTTTGGGGAAACTCACAGTCTCCTCTGCATTCTCTGTCGACCTTGTGTGTTAGTGTGGACCAACGCCATGGAACTGTCGGAACAATCAGTGGCCGAGGAAATTCCTGGGGCGGGGTTCTCCAGAGAAATTTTTGTGGACCAGGACCTGGCCCAGCACGATAAGGTGAGGGGTCTTGAGGAAGGACGGAGCTACAGCAGCAAGAGGGACCATGGAGAGATTGCCACTGCCTCTTGTTCACTGTGTCTCAAGGACTGCCTCTTTTTCCTACTTCCAAGAAACCACCTCTTCCTCCCAAGACATTCAGCCAGGTTTGGCCATTGCTCATTTTATCCCAAATAACATCTACAACTACAAGGTACTGAGCACCTACTGTGTGTTGGGCCATGTCCTGTGCACTTGACATTTATTAGCTCGTTAATCTTCACCAACTTCAAAATAGATTTTATCACCCTCACTTTGCAGATGAGGAAACTGAAGCTCAGAGAGGTTAAGTAATGTGTTCAAGGTTGCCCAGTGCAAGGAGCAGTGTTAGGATTCAAACCTAGGTCTGGTTAACTTCTCAGAGGGTACTTCTAACTCCCACACAGTAATCACTTGGTCAACCTTGAGAGATGGAACAGTGATGCAAAAACACGTTCCTAGCAGGAGCAAGTGAGCACTGAAGTCAGGGAGGCCTGTGCAGAGAGACTCGTTAAAGAACCAGAGAGGTTTAAAGCAGGGATGCGAGCAGAACAGATGGATTCAAGCCATCCTGGGAAGGGCCCAGGTCAATTTCTCCCCGCTTAGACATGACCTGAAAGTTACTCTAAAAGAAGCAGTCTATAATATCTCGCTTTCCTTAAGGGCCAGGGCCTGCTCCCACAGCAATTCTCGGAGTTTGTGAGGAGCAGACCTACCTGGGGCTCTTGTCAGACACGGAAATCCAAAACTTCAGGAGGCAGGGGGTTCCAACTCAGGCATCCTGGGACCAGACTCTGAAAAATGTTGCAGAAAGGTGAGAAGCCACTCTCAGATTCTGTATTTATCTCTGTGTAACAAGCCACCCCAAAACTTAGTGGCTTAAAACAGCAATTCATTATTCCCCAGAATCTATGGGTTGACCTGGAAGCTTCCTTTGCTCGCGTCCCCTGGCCTCACTCATGCAGGCTCAGTCAGCCGCTGGCTTGGCCAGCCTGGTGGTCTCCATTGGCCTCCTTCCCACATCTGGGGCCTCAGCCAGGATGCCTGGACTGGTGGGCCCCTTTCTGCATGTGGTTTTTCATCACAGCACGGTGGTCTCAGGGTTCCCAGGGGGCCAGAGCAGAAGCTGCACAGCCTGTAAGAACTTGCGTGGAGATCATGCAGCATCACTTCCACTCCATTCAGTTGGTTAAAGCAAGTCACAGGGCCAGCCCAGACTAGAGGGTGGGGAAATAGACTGGATGGCAAAGCTGCAAAGTATTTGTAGCCATTTTTCAACCTGCCTCAATTTTAACTTGGAAATATAGTGCAACCACTATAAATTTTTCTATTTATAGAAAATTTTTATAAGCCATTTATAATTTTTTCTATTTATAATAGAAATAATTTTTTCTATTTATAAGCCATTTATACCCTGACTTGCCAGGACTCCTTCAAGTGACAATAAACAAATTAGCTTGAGGGGGAGCATTCATTAGCTCATCTTATTGGAAAATTTAAAGGGCTGCTAGCTTCAGGTATGGCTAGATCCAGGAGCTTGAATGATGTCATCCGAACACCTCCCCACTACCCATCTCTCCCCTCTGTTTCCCTCAGAGTCTGGCTTTCTACATAAGGCTGGCTTTGTGTGTTAGAAAAGACAAACTCCGGCAAACAAGCCTACATATTTAAAGTTTGTGATCCAAAAGAAGGCAAGACCCTCTCACTCTGTAATCGATGTGTGAAATCTCTGATTGACCAGCTTGGGCCACAGGCACACGGGGAGGTGGGACAGGAAGGAGCAGGGCACATGACTGACAGTCCTACCCAGACCAGATGGAAGGAGGAATGCTCCCTCCAAGAAGGGCAAGGGGACCCTCACCAGGAAAGCAGAACCCACGGCTGTCCGCTGCCCTCTGCAAACTTCTTATATTCCAGCACTGGCACGGGGCCTGGCACTTAGCTGCTGCCCGATGAATGTTTGTTGCATGAAAAATGAAGCACCTGGCTGATGTGAAGCAGGGGAAACTGCCCAGGCGTAGGGAACGTGTCTGACGCTCTCTCTTGAAGTTTGGCCACCAGCGTTCACAAGGGCCCAAAGGAAGGCCCCTGGCAGCAGCTGGCAATGTCAGACAGGCTTTCTCATGAGCGAGACCCTGTCCTTCCCCAGGTCACGGAGCTAGCAGGTCGTGAGGCTGACTGGATGGCTCCCCTGGGAATGAGCTGGCCTAGAAATTGCCCGTTTACCTCCTCCTGTGGCTGCTTTGGAAAAGGCCTCTGGGGCACTTTTCTTCTTCTTCTTCAGTTTTTCTGATATTTTATTGATAACTTCTGGTGAGAAGTTTGGGGGATTTTTTTTTTCCTTTTTTGGAAAACCTAACAAATTCTTTGGCTGCAGAGCTTTTTCACTGGAGAGACGGAGGGCAGGGTTAATTATACCTGTGGGTAAAGTCTAGCAGCAATTTTGTTTTTCCAGCTGAAAGTTTACATGAGCCCACGCAAAGAAATCACCATTCCTGTCTCATTTACTTTCCAGATTCAGTTACCTGGAAAAAATTCATACATGAATAGCCAAAAGAGGCAGGAAGTACTAGAAGAGTGGAAAGGGAAAACAAATATTTCAGAATGTTTTAAGTTAAAAAAAATAACCCTCGTTATAGGCAGAATGTGGTCAAACAGAATGTTGTTTTCCTGATTACCTTTCCTAGGTCCCCAGTGTGCTAGGCTGAATATTATAAATGAAAATATTATAAGTAAACTTTCTAGCAACAGAAGTTCCCAAGTGGGATGGTTGTTCTTAATATGAAAGTATAATTCTCGGGAAAGGAAAGTTTCCGTACCTGTGAGGTATAGACATCCATTACAGGAGTCTGTATACAAGTACATCATTTTAACCAAATTCTTGTCTCTATGAGATTTTCCAAGCGACAGAGATAGCCTTGAAAGTCTGCTTTTTCCCTCCCTGCCTGCCCTCACCTTCCCAAAGAATGATACCATATTTTTCCTGTATTTCTTTAAATGGGCTCAGCCTTACACCCAGACCCACACCTAGTAAATTTCCCATCTGGCCTCCACCCAGGATGAAATAATTCTGCTGCTGGGAAAAGAAGTCAGCCGTCTCTCGGATTTTGAACTTGAATCCAAATACAAAGACACCGTGATAGCAAGCCTGCACAACGAAGTGGCCAACCTGAGCCAGAAGCTGTTGGAAACAGCTGCCTCCAGGCAGAAGGAGAGGGTGATCCCGCCCAAGTTTCAGGTTCCGCATGAAGAGGACGATGCCCAACAGAGAGAGATCCAGAGCTTGAAAGACCAGGTAGGGCTCAGAGACAAGTGGGTCGGGGCCTTGGGGTCACAACACAGGGTGACAGCTCTCAGGGAGAGCCTGGGCGGAACCACCCGGGTAGTTAGAAATGGGCAGTGAGCATAGCATGGTGGAGAAGAGTGCAGATCCAGGGAGTGGAGGGTTGGCAGGTTTCTAGCCTTGTAAGAACAATATTAGATTTGATTAAGTGCCTACGTGTTCAGGCCCTGGTGCAGGCACTTTTGGTGTATTAGCTTATTTATTTAGTTATTTATTTATTTATGGCTGCATTGGGTCTTCGTCGCTGCGCGGGCTTTCTCTAATTTCAGTGAGCAGGGGCTACTCTTTGCTGCGGTGCGTGGGCTTCTCATTGCAGTGGCTTCTCTTGCTGCAGAGCATGGGCTCTAGACGCGTGGGCTTCAGTAGTTGCAGCATGAGGGCTTCAGTAGTTGTGGCTCGCAGGCTCTAGAGTGCAGGCTCAGTAGTTGTGGCCCACGGGCTTAGTTGCTCCATGGCATGAGGGATCTTCCTGGACCAGGGCTCGAACCCGTGTCCCCTGCATTGGCAGGAGGATTCTTAACCACTGCGCCATGAGGGAAGTCCCCGCATTAGCTATTTAAACCTCAGTCTTCTGACACATGCCATTCTACAGATGAGGAGACTGAGGCAGGCTCAGAGATGCCCAGGAGCTCATTACAGCTTGCACAGCAAGTGGGAGGCAGTGATGTGATTTGGGTTCAGCTCTGCCATCTTGTACACCTCATCCTTTCACACCCACTTTGCATTTCCACCCAGCTCCTGTCACTTCAGTGATCACTTCTCACACCCACCCGGACCCAGCCAGAAAGAGCTGGAGATGGGGAGAAGGAACCCCACAGTGTTCCAAACACTGAGGCCTTTATCAAACCCTGAACGCAGCTGCTGGTTCATTTACAGGGAATTTCACCAAAAATTCTCCACCCAGAATGTCTGGATTTACCAGTCAACTTCCTTTCTCCTGAAATTAAATCCAAAAAAAAAAATTTTTTTTAAGTTTTAAACAACTACTTTAAAATTGGCCATTGATCTTGTACATAAATTATATCTCAACAAAGTTAATAAAAAAGCAATTGGTCATTGATGAATTTTGGCCTCAGTGCATAATTCTGCTTAAAACCGTAGTCAGATTTGGTTCAAGATGGCGGAGTAGAAGGACATGCTCCCACTCCCTCTTTCGAGAACACCAGAATCACAACTAACTGCTGAACAATCATCAACAGGAAGACACTGGAACTCACCAAAAAAGATACCCCACATCCAAAGACAAAGGAGAAGCCGCAATGAGACCGTAGGAGGGGTGCAATCACAGTAAGATCAAATCCCATAACTGGGTGGGTGACTCACAAACTGGAGAACACTTATACCACAGAAGTCCACCCACTCGAGTGAAGGTTCTGAGCCCCACGTCAGGCTTCCCAACCTGGGGGTCTGGCAACGGGAGGAGGAATTCCTAGAGAATCAGACTTTGGAGGCTAGCGGGATTTGATTGCAGGACTTCGGCAGGACTGGGGGAAACAGAGATTCTACTCTTGGAGGGCACACACAAAGTAGTGTGCGCATCGGGACCCAGGGGAAGGAGCAGTGACCCCATAGGAGACTGAACCAGACCTACCTGCTAGTGTTGGAGGGTCTCCTACAGAGGCGGGGGGCAGCTGTGGCTCACCAAGAGACAAGGACACTGGCAGCAGAAGTTCTGGGAAGTACTACTTGGTGTGAGCCCTCCCAGAGTCTGCCATTAGCCCCACCAAAGAGCCTGGGTATGCTCCAGTGTTGGGTTGCCTCAGGCCAAACAACCAACAGGGAGGGAACCCAGACCCACCCATCAGCAGACAAGCCGATTAAAGTTTTACTGAGCTCTGCCCACCAGTGCAACAGCCAGCTCTACCCACCACCAGTTCCTCCCATCAGGAAACCTGCACAAGCCTCTTAGATAGCCTCATCCACCAGAGGGCAGACAGAAGAAGCAAGAAGAACTACAACCCTGCAGCCTGTGGAACAAAAGCCACATTCACAGAAAGATAGACAGATGAAAAGGCAGAGGGCTATGTACCAGATGAAGGAAGAAGATAAAACCCCAGAAAAACAACTAAATGAAATGGAGATAGGCAATCTTCCAGAAAAAGTATTCAGAATAATGATAGTAAAGATGATCATGGACCTCGGAAAAAGAATGGAGGCAAGGATCGAGAAGATGCAAGAAATGTTTAACAAAGATCTAGAAGAATTAAAGAACAAACAAACAGAGATGAAAAATACAATAACTGAAATGAAAAATACACTAGAAGGAATCAATAGAATAACGGAGGCAAAAGAATGGATAAGTGACCTGGAAGACAGAATGGTGGAATTCACTGCTGCGGAAGAGAATAAAGAAAAAAGAATGAAAAGAAATGAAGACAGCCTAAGAGACCTCTGGGACAACATTAAATGCAACAACGTTCACATTATAGGGATCCCAGAAGGAGAAGAGAGAGAGAAAGGACCCGAGAAGATATTTGAAGAGATTATAGTCAAAAACTTCCCTAACATCAGAAAGGAAATAGCCACCCAAGTCCAGGAAACACAGAGAGTCCCATACAGGAGAAACCCAAGGAGAAACACACCGAGACACATAGTAATCAAATTGGCAAAAATTAAAGACAAAGAAAAATTATTGACAGCAGCAAGGGAAAAATGACAAATAACATACAAGGGAACTCCCATAAGGTTAACAGCTGATTTCTCAGCAGAAACTCTACAAGCCAGAAGGGAGTGGCATGATATACTTAAAGTGATGAAAGGGAAGAACGTACAACCAAGATTACTCTACCCCACAAGGATTTCATTCAGATTCGGTGGAGAAATCAAAAGCTTTACAGACAAGCAAAAGCTAAGAGAATTCAGCACCACCGAACCAGCTCTACAACAAATGCTAAAGGAACTTCTCTAAGTGGGAAACACAAGAGAAGAAAAGGACCTACAAAAACAAACCCAAAACAATTAAGAAAATGGTAATAGGAACATACATATCGATAATTACCTTAAACGTGAATGGATTAAACGCTCCAACCAAAAGACACAGGCTTGCTGAACGGATACAAAAACAAGACCCATATATATGCTGTCTACAGGAGACCCACTTCAGACCTAGGGACACATACAGACTGAAAGTGAGGGGATGGAAAAAGATATTCCATGCAAATGGAAATCAAAGGAAAGCTGGAGTAGCAATACTCATATCAGATAAAATAGACTTTAAAATAAAGAATGTTGCAAGAGACAAGGAAGGACACTACGTAATGATCAAGGGATCAATCCAAGAAAAAGATATAACAATTATAAATATATATGTACCCAACATAGGAGCACCTCAATACATAAGGCAACTGCTAACAGCTCTAAAAGAGGAAATTGACAGTAACACAATCATAGTGGGGGACTTTAACACCTCACTTACACCAGTGGACAAATCAACCAAACAGAAAATTAATAAGGAAACACAAGCTTTAAATGACACAATAGACCAGATAGATTTAATTGATATTTATAGGACATTCCATCCAAAAACAGCAGATTACACTTTCTTCTCAAGTGCACACGGAACATTCTCCAGGATAGATCACATCTTGGGTCACAAATCAAGCCTCAGTAAACTTAAGAAAATTGAAGTCATGTCAAGCATCTTTTTTGACCACAACACTATGAGATTAGAAATGAATTACAGGGAAAAACCCATAAAAAACACAAACACATGGAGGCTAAATAGTACGTTACTAAATAACCAAGAGATCACTGAAGAAATCAAATAGGAAATCAAAAAATACCTAGAGACAAATGACAATGAAAACACAATGATCCAAAACCTATGGGATGCAGCAAAAGCAGTTCTAAGAGGGAAGTTTATAGCTATACAAGCCTACCTCAAGAAACAAGAAAAATCTCAAATAAACAATCTAACGTTACACCTAAAGGAACTAGAGAAAGAGAACAAACAAAACCCAAAGTTAGCAGAAGGAAAGAGATCATAAAGATCAGAGCAGAAATAAATGAAATAGAAACAAAGAAAACAATAACAAAGATCAATAAAACTAAAAGCTGGTTCTTTGAGAAGTTAAACAAAATTGATAAACCATTAGCCAGACTCATCAAGAAAAAGAGGGAGAGGACTCAAGTCAATAAAATTAGAAATGAAAAAGGAGAAGTTACAAGAGACAGCGCAGAAATACAAAGCATCCTAAGAGACTACTACAAGCAACTCTATGCCAATAAAATGGACAACCTGGAAGAAATGGACAAATTCTTAGAAAGTTATAACCTTTCAAGACTGAACCAGGAAGAAATAGAAAATATGAACAGACCAGTCACAAGTAATGAAATTGAAACTGTGATTAAAAATCTTCCAACAAACAAAAGTCCAGGACCAGAAGGCTTCACAGGTGAATTCTATCAAACATTTAGAGATGAGCTAACACCCATCCTTCTCAAACTCTTCCAAAAAATTGCAGAGGAAGGAACACTCCCAAACTCATTCTCTGAGGCCACCATCACCCTGATACCAAAACCAGACAAAGATACTACAAAAAAAGAAAATTAAAGACCAATATCACTGATGAATATAGATGCAAAAATACTAGCAAACAGAATCCAACAACACATTAAAAGGATCATACACCATGATCAAGTGGGATTTATCCCAGAGATGCAAAGATTCTTCAATATATGCAAATCAATCAATGTGATACACCATATTAACAAATTGAAAAAGAAAAACCATATGATCATCTCAATGGATGCAGAAAAATCTTTTGACAAAATTCAACACCGATTTATGATAAAAACCCTGCAGAAAGTGGGCATAGAGGGAACCTACTTCAACATAATAAAGGCCATATATGACAAACCCACAGCAAACATCATTCTCAATGGTGAAAAACTGAAAGCATTTCCTCTAAGACCAGGAAAAAGACAAGGTTGCCCACTCTCACCACTATTATTCAACATAGTTTTGGAAGTCCTAGCCATGGCAATCAGAGAAGAAAAAGCAATAAAAGGAATACAAATTGAAAAAGAAGAAGTAAAACTGTCACTGTTTGCAGATGACAGGATACTATACATAGAGAATCCTAAAGATGCCACCAGAAAACTACTAGAGCTAATCAATGAACTTGGTAAAGTTTCAGGATACAAAACTAATGCACAGAAATCTCTTGCATTCCTATACACTAATGATGAAAAATCTGAAAGGGAAATTAAAGAAACACTCCCATTTACCATTGCAACAACAAAAAAAAATACCTAGGAATAAATCTACCTAGGGAGACAAAAGACCTGTATGCAGAAAACTGTAAGACACTGATGAAAGAAATTAAAGATGATACCAACAGATGGAGAGCTATACCACATTCTTGGATTGGAAGAATCAATATTGTGAAAATGACTATGCTGCCCAAAGCAATCTACAGATTCAGTGCAATCCCTATCAAATTCCCAATGGCATTTTTTACAGAACTAGAACAAAAAATCTTAAAATTTGTGTGGAGACACAAAAGACCCCGAAAAGCCAAAGCAGTCTTGAGGGAAAAAAACGGAGCTGGAGGAATCAGACTCCCTGACTTCAACCTATACTACAAAGCCACAGTAATCAAGACAATATGGTACTGGCACAAAAACAGAAATACAGATCAATGGAACAGGATAGAAAGCCCAGAGATAAACCCACGAATCTATGGTCAACTAATCTATGACAAAGGAGGCAAGGATATACAGTGGAGAAGAGACAGTCTCTTCAATAAGTGGTGCTGGGAAAACTGGACAGCTACATGTAAAGAATGAAATTAGAACACTCCCTAACACCATACACAAAAATAAACTCAAAATGTATTAGAGACCTAAATGTAAGACCAGGCACTATAAAACTCTTAGAGGAAAACATAGGAAGAACAGTCTTTGACATAAATCACAGCAAGATATTTTTTGATCCACCTCCTAGAGTAATGGAAATAAATACAAAAATAAACAAATGGGACCTAATGAAACTTCAAAGCTTTTGCACAGCAAAGGAAACCATAAACAAGACGAAAAGACAACCCTCAGAATGGGAGAAAATATTTGCAAAGGAAGCAACTGACAAAGGATTAATTTCCAAAATATATAAACAGCTCATGCAGCTCAACATTAAGAAAACAAACAACCCAATCCAAAAATGGGCAGAAGACCTAAATAGACATTTCTCCAAAGAAGACATACCGATGGCCAAGAGGCACATGAAAAGCTGCTCAACATCATTAATTATTAGAGAAATGCAAATCAAAACTACAATGAGGTTCCACCTCACACCAGTTAGAACGGGCATCATCAGAAAATCTACAAACAACAGATGCTGGAGAGGGTGTGGAGAAAAGGGAACCCTCTTGCACTGTCAGTGGGAATGTAAATTGATACAGCCACTATGGAGAACAGTGTGGAGGTTCCTTAAAAAACTAAAAGTAGAATTACCATATGACCCAGCAATCCCACTCCTGGGCATATACCCAGAGGAAAAACATAATTCAAAAACCGCATGCACCCCAATGTTCATTGCAGCACTATTTACAGTAGCCAGGACATGGAAGCAACCTAAATGCTCATCAACAACCGAATGGATAAAGAAGGTATGGCACATATATACAATGGACTATTACTCAGCCATAAAAAGGAACAAAATTGGGTCATTTGTAGAGACATGGATGCATCTAGAGACTGTCATACAGAGTGAAGTAAGTCAGAAAGAGAAGAACAAATATCGTATATTAACGCATATATGTGGAACCTAGAAAAATGGTAAAGATGAACCAGTTTGCAGAGCAGAAATTGAGACACAGATGTAGAGAACAAACGTATGGACACCAAGGGGGGAAAGCGGCAGGGGGTGGGGAATGGTGGTGTGATGAATTGGGAGATTGGGATTTACATGTATACACTGATGTGTATAAAATGGGTGACTAATAAGAAAAAAATAAATAAATAAATAAACATTTTTTTAAAAAGAGAGAGAGAAAAAAAAAAAAACCGTAGTCAGTGCTTGGGGGCCTTGGTTCTCTTGTTCTCTGTTTACTGTCTTTCCCTTCTGTAACCGATTCTAGGTACACAGTCTCAGTCCTAGAAATGATGCTCTAGAAAGGACACAGATTGTGTGTGGTGAACCTAGGAGATTCTAGCAGGAAACTGTAAGTTCCATGAAGGCAAAGGTTGGGCCCAGTAACCTTCTAGAACTCTGTTAGGACCGTGTCTGTTTGTTTGTTCCTTATTCATCCATCCACCCATCCGTCCATTCATTCAAATAAATATTTGGGGGGGCCTATCCCGTGCCATGCCCTCTTCCAGGCTCTAAGAATTCAGCAGAGAACAAGACAGACATGATCCTTCCCCCTGTTACGCTCTAGTGAGGGAGACAGAATAAACAAGTAAACAAATACGTGCTCTAATATTTAAACGAACTAATGACTCTCCTTCGAACCTGGTTTTGAAAAAACAATGAAAGTAACAGGTCCTATAGGAATTATTAGTGCAAACAGCTACCTTGACATGTAGCTGACATATTAATGAGCATCTTTTTCTTGAACTGAGCCCAATTTTGCTGAAATATTCCTTTCAGTTATTCTCCCATTTCAGAGCTTTCCTGAGAAAATGACATGTCTTTTTCAGGTACATGGAGGAGGCTGAATTATTCCCACATACCTTTGTTTTTTTGGCCGTACCACACGGCTTTCAGGATCTTAGTTCCCCGACCAGGGATCAAACCCAGGCCTCCAGCAGTGGAAGCACGGAGTCCTAACCACTGGACCGCCAGGGAATTCCCCACATACCTTTTTTTTTATAACTGAAATATTATGTGACTCAAGTCACAATTTGAGTATTGTTTAAAATGGCTGCCGATATCTGGGGGGGAAAAATGTTTTTTTACAAAGAAATTATCTAGAAATAATTACACTGATGCATCATGCTGTTGCCTCCCCTACCACTGGAGCTTCACTTATAACTGAAGGAGAATATTTTATAACAAGGCATATATGAACCAGAGGCTCCACTGGTTTGAACTCAAATCGAGTTTCATCCACTGACATTTTAGTTTCTTAACTATTCTACTACCTGCAGAGCATTCCACCAGAAGTGTAAGCCACATGGCAGGTTGATTTATCGTTCTGATTACTTTATGTGTTTTCCCTGGTCCCCGAAGGTGTGTGCATAATGATTTGCTCTCAAAGATCTTCGATCCGCTACAATGTCACTAGAAAATTCTTACCTCCATGTGCTCTTATATGCCTGTGCTAATTAGAAGCCAAATTATTATCTTGAAACAATCACTCCTCCTAACACTATTAACTTTCTGATGATTCAGTGCCCATTTTATTACACAGCTTAACAGACATTAAACATCTTGGAATTTATGCCAATTACAAACAATATGGATATTTATTTTGGTAGTAAAAGTATCAAAGAGGTTTGAGGACTCTTTGGAGTTTTCCAGCAATCCGAAATCCTAAAACTCTGACGCTTAGATTGACATATTTTAAATCTGTCAAAAGCACTGGAGTCTTAGAGGGGAACGTATGTTTTCCCTTCTGGAAGTTTGTCTCTGTGTGTTCTATCTCTGGTATCATGTAAATAAAAGCATTACGCTGAGAAGAGCTTACAAACACTTTCAGTGTTCCAAGGACCTTTTTTGGAAAAGTTGTATTTCCCCCCAACAGAGAAAAGTAAGATGTGAAAGAATTTTTTTACTCAAAGTTTCCAAAGCACAAACATGCAAAAATATAGCCTTGGGGAGAGTGGGGGGCAGAGTGGCCTGTGTCCTCGCGACTTCTAGCATAGACCCCCCCCAATAATGTCTCAGGTGCCCCAGGGAAAAAGAAGTGTAACTGCCCCAAGTGTCATAGACTCTGAACCATGATGGTGCATGAAATGAGTCAGAAAACTTGTGAGACCTTGACGCTTCTGTTAATTCTACCAGAGTAATAATGACAAGATTTCCAAGGACACAAACCAAGACCAAAGGCTGTGAGCGCCATCTGGTGGCCATGTCACCACACCCGAACCCCATTACCTGGGCATGCCCACCCCCTCCCCCCAACCTTTGTTTTTTTTTTTTTTTTAATGTGATGCCCGCAACCTGGTCTGATGGTAAACAGGGAAATTCCTGTATTTCTTCTTTTGGAGGGATTATTTTTATTTAAGATACTGAGTCCCTATTTACTCTTATAACATTTATTTTTAATTTAATGCAAGTTTTTAAGTTTAAAAAGGGAGCTGCTTCTACGAAAAATGCTCAGAAATTATAGTGGGGCTAGCCAAGAGACATGGGAAAAATAGTGAAAGTGGTATATGAATGACTGAAGTTTAGGAACTCTCTTAGGGTGGGGTTGCCAGATAAAGTAAGGACACCCAGTTAAATTTGAATTTTAGAATTTCGTTTTAGTGTGTGTCCCAAATATTGCATGGGACACACTTGCACTAAAATATTATTCATTATCTGAAATCCTATTTTAAGTGAACATCCTTTTTTCCTCCCCTAAATCTGGCAAACTTACCTTAGAAGAACAAAGAAATTGCACCCAGGACTTCCCTGGTGGCGCAGTGGTTAGGAATCCGCCTGCCAGTGCAGGGGACATGGGCTCGAGCCCTGGTCCGGGAAGATCCCACATGCCGCGGAGCAACTAAGCCCATGCGCCACAAATACTGAGCCCTCGTGCCACAACTACTGAAGCCCATGCTCCTAGAGCCCATGCTCTGCAACAAGAGAAGGCACTGCAGTGAGAAGCCTGTGCACCACAACAAAGACCCAACGCAGCCAAAAATAAATAAATAAAATAAATAAATTTATTTTTAAAAAAAGAAAAGAAATTGCACCCTTCTCCTTGTCACTTCCATTTTGATATCAAAACAAGCTAGCTCTTGTCCTGTCTACAGATTGTGTGGCATCTACACCCCAATAAACGTGTCCCTGTGGGAGTACTGAGGCCTGACACCTGAAAAATCACAGGGCAAAGGCCCACAGTGCACCCTGAGGTGGGAAAGGCCTGGCCACTCAGAATAAGCAGTCTGGCCGCATCAGACCGAGAGGGAGGGGGTTCCGGGCCCAGCTCTCTTTCCCGGCCTCTTGGGTACCTGCTCTGAGGAGGCCGAGGCCTGGCAGCTACTTTCGGGCTCTTACCAATGTTGCCTTTGATGGAGAGCCTTCCGCGCCCCGCGTGTAGACCTAGACCCCTGGAGGGGGGCCCGCCCTCTAAGGTGCTCACAGCAGCCTTAGATAGAGCCGGCCTGTGGTCCTGTATTTCCTCTTAATAACAACCACACTGGTGTTTAAGTGAGCCTGGCAAGGCTTACAAATGCACACATAAAGATTACCAACCACCTTCCCCAGAGCCAGACGAGGGAAGCTGAAGCTAAAACACCCCATGGGTAGTCAGAGGAGAGGACCGTCCCAGCTCATCCCCCTGTACCGTGTGCCAGGCATGATCTGAGCACTTGTACACATGCTAACTTATTAAAATACTTCTAACAATCCTATCAGGTTGGGACTACCATCACCTCACGTACAGACTGAAAAAAAGGAAACAGAATATGGTGTCCTCCTTGTGTTCACAAATTGGCAGAGACAGGACTTGAAGGCCACAGTCTGGCTCCCCAGTCCATGCCACACTTTACAGCCTCCGACTTCTCATGCTCATTCCTAGAGCCACCTGGGAAGGAGGAACCAGGCAACTAAAGACTGGGTTTGAATCACACTCCCCTTCTGACCAGCCGCGTGATCCCGAGCAAGGGACCTCGCCTCTCTGAGTCTCAACCTGCTCCCTTGCGAAATGGGAACATTAACGGGAACATCAGCCTTCAGCAATGCTGTGAGGAGTATCAGTGTAGCATGTGTGAATGGGCTTTGTAAACTCTGGAGTGTCCTGTGAGGTATAAACTATCCACTATTATCATTAGAGGGAGTTCATTTTATAACCTGCTCCTGCCTCTTGAACTTTGCTGTGCATCCCGTCAGTGCTGGATGATCTGGAACCAGCAGCTGGTCTATTTATGGCTGACAATCCCCAGGTCATAGGAAGACAGCGGCACCTGAGCCCCCGGGTGGCCACGGAGATAAGGTTCGCGTCTCGATGACCTATGACATGGTGGTCACTGAAGGAACAGGCCCCCTCCCGCCCCTTCCACTAGTTACAACTGAAAAGCTTGGTTTCCCCAACACCCCGACCCAAGATCAACCCGACTCTTTGCCCAACGTTGGAGAAGTACCGGCATGTCCTGCAGGCCTGGCTGGCCCCCTCTGACCGTGTGTTGCCTCCTTCCACAGATCAGTGCCCTACAGCAAGGCTACAGCCAGGTGCTGTGCCAGACCCTGTCTGAGAGAAACTTAGAAATCACATCCCTGAAGAACGAGGCCGAGAACTTAAGGAGGGAAACCGCCATCACATCAGGTGAGGCCCTTCTGCATTCGGGCCCCAGGGCTTCTGCCCTCCCCCTGCAGACATCACCAGTCAACCACCACACCTGTGCCCGTGACCTGGGTGCAGCCTCAGGGATCACCCGTGTCGGTGCATTAGAGTTCTCCCCCAGTGGAGGTTTCTTGCCACCCAGTTCCGAGGGCAGGGCCTGATAAATATTTGAGAGAATGTTATCTCTTGGCTACAAGGTCTCCTGAACACTGGCCCCACCAGGGAGAACACAGTTTGCCTTGTGGCTTGGGTGATTCTACAAACCAGCCTGAGTGCCAAGTAGAGCGTGGACAAAATGGGGTCACTCTTTTAAGGCACCCTTTGTCTCACCCATTTCAGCCGAGTGCACTTGGGCCCAAGTGAAAACATTTTCTAATTTTATCAGAGGTGGTTCCCTGATAAAGGGCTTGGGTGGGGAGAGGGGCAGCCAACGCACAGCTGTGGCTGAGCTTCGATTCCCTGGATTCCTTCATTCCTTCAACATGTTTATTGAGCACCTACTAGGTGTCAGGCCCCGTTCCAGGCTCTGGGGAGGGAGAGCCAAGCAAGACAGTCAGATTCCTGTACTCACAGACTTGGGAGGGGGTGACAGACAATAAAAGTAAACGGATGAATAAACAAGCCCACTTCAGAGAGCAGTGGTGCTGTGGAGAAAATAAACTGTGTGTCGTGGTGGCCAGTGCTTCAAGGGGGGAGGCCAAGGGAGAACAGCTTAGTGGGTATGCAACCATGGAACTCAGGTGGGGCTTGAACCCGTGGGCTGGGACTCGAACCCAGTCAGAACCCACTATCTTTTAATCGAGATCTCACATCTGGTCTCGGGACTTAATAAAGCTCAGGTTCTTTATGTCTCATCGCAGAAAGAATTCAGTGAGAGACAAAGTAAGAAATGGATTTATTTAGAGAGAAACACTCCACAGACAGAGCGTGGGCCATCTCAGAAGGCTAGAGGCCCCCAAATATGGGGCGGTTAGTTTTTATGGGCTGGGTAATTTCATAGCCTAATGAGTGGGAGGATTATGAGAACTCTAATATTTTGGGGAAGGGGTGGGGATTTCCAGGAATTGGGCCACCGCCCACTTTTTTTTTTTTTTTTTTTTTTTTTTTTTTTTTTTTGTGGCCTGTCCCATTGCGGAGCACGGGCTCCGGACACGCAGGCTCAGAGGCCATGGCTCACAGGCCCAGCCGCTCCGCGGCATGTGGGATCTTCCAGGACCGGGTCACGAACCCGTGTCCCCTGCATCTGCAGGCGGACTCTCAACCACTGCGCCACCAGGGAAGCCCCACCACCCACTTTTCAACCTTTACGGTCAACCTCGGAACTGTCCTGGTGCTGGTGGGTGTGTCATTTCGCTAATGTATTACAGTGAGCCTGTAATGAGGCTCAAGTTCCACTGGAAGTCGAATCTTACGCCCCCTCGGACCTAGCTGATTCTAACCAGTTTATGTTGTATCCTCAACGGCTACGCCCTTCTTTTAGAGCGGACCTGTTTCAGGTGGGCAAGGACAAACCAAGGGCAAGTGAGGCTGCATGGAGTGCACAAGGGATTGTGGGGCTGGGCAGGGTCGGGGGGTCTGGGTTTTTATTCTAAGGGTGTTGGGAATCCAGTGGAGTTTTTTAAGCAGAAACTGACATGTCTAGAGACCTGAAGAGGGTGGGACCACTCACATACGAGGGGAGGGAGAGAAGCAGGTGACAGGGAGGAGGCAGCGAGCCTCGGAGGGGCACATCACTCTTAAAGCAGCCAGCGCGTGGCAGGAAACATACCCACAGCTGTAAAAGCCAGGCACAGCGCTGAGTCGCACGTGAATCACCATCTCCATGAATCTGCGCTTTTCTTCTGCCTCACTCTGCAACTTAATCACCCCCGCACCCCCTGCTGCCCCCAGGTCTCTGCTTATGCTCCGCCCTAACTTGGGATGTCCTCAGATATTTTCTGAGAGCCTCCCCCAGGCTAGGTGCTGTTCTGGGCACCAGGAATGTTAAGGATGAACTCGCTGGTCCTCACCCTCCTCCCGTATGGCGGCCAGTCAAACCTCATCCAAGCATCAAGCCTGTCTCAGATCCCACTTTCCCCAATCAGGGAGTCGGGACAGACCTGGGTTGGGATAACGCTTGAGATGAGCTGGACCCACTCAAAGTGTGGCAAACCCCAGAGGGATTTCCAAGTAACTTAACCGTGTCCTGGAGGCAAAGCTCATTTTTAAAATGAAATTCTGGAGCATTTTGTTCTTTATTTCATATACATTCTTGATTGACACCTACCAATGAAACTGGGCCTAATGTTCTTCCAAGAAAAGAACCGTATGAGATAACCCAATACCACTGCATTTATGCACCCTTCTTCCCACTTTTATTCAAAATGATACTGCAATGCAAGAGGGAAGAGATATGGGGACATATGTATATGCATAACTGATTCACTTTGTTATAAAGCAGAAACTAACACACCCTTGTAAAGCAGTTATACTCCAATAAAGATGTTTAAAAAAAGATACTACAGTAATGGAGTAGTTATCTATTGCTGCATAACAAGTTACCCCAAAATGTAATGGATAAAACCCCAACCAATATTTATTATCTCACCCAGTTTCTGTAGTTCAGGAATTTGAGGGGGGGGTGACTTTGAGTTCTCATGAGTTGCAGTCAAGATGTCGGCTGGGGCATCAGTCATGTCATCTAAAGCCTCAGGGAGCGCCGGAGGATCCCCCTTCAGAAAGGCTGCTCATGTGGCTTTTGGCTGGAGGCCTTAGTCCCTCAGCACACATGCTTCTCTCTAGGGCTGCTTGAGTGTCCTCACAACACGGCAGTTGGCTTCCCCCAGAGTGAGTGATTCAGGAGAGAGCAAAGAGGAGGCCACAGTGTCTTTTATGACCCAGCCTGGGAGGAAACATTCCGTCATTTCCACAGTATCATATTGGTTACCCATGTCAGCCCTATTCAGGGTGGGAGGGGCTACACAGGGCATGAATCCTAGGCGGCAGGGACCATTGGGGCCATTTTGGAAGCTGGCTGCCGAGAAACATAATAGGTGCCATGTAACAAACATAATTTAGCCACTTTGTGTGCTTGGGACATACCGTCTCATTTGACCCTTACAATAACTCTGTGCGGGACAGAGAGTGGGAGGTGAAAGAGCTTGTCCAAGACCACCAAGCTAATAAGTGGTAGAGAGGGGTCCAACCAACCAGCCCATCAACAGTGTCCAGCAGTGCCCTCTGCCACAAGCCCGTCTCCTGGCCTCTGGAGAAGAATTCCTGGACCTTCCCTGTGCTGCGCCTTTGTTCCCCAGGCCCATGGTATGGCCTCTCCTCCTGGCTTCACCTGGCCTGTGCCCACAAGGGGCCCCCAAAGGCTTCTTCTCTCACTGGTGCTGACTGCCCCTCATTCTCACTGAAGCCTCAAACCATGTTCCGTGGACTTTGCTCTCATTCCCATTCCTGCTCTGGGACCCTTGGAAAAAGCCTCCCCAGTTCTAGGCGGGCACCGGTGGTGGCCCGGGCTTGGAAGGTCTTGTCCGAACGTTGGCTGACAGCCATGGTGTTGCCCATAATCCTTCCTGACTCTTTGACCTCCATGAGTTTTTTGTTTTGGTTTGGTTTGGTTTTTTTACAGAGATGGTGTCATCTTTGCAAAGAGATGTGTTAGTAAAGGATGATCAAGTTCAACAACTAAAACAGGAGGTGAAGCAACTAAAGAGTGAGAACAAAGAAAAGGATCACCAGCTCCAAGCCCTCAGCTCCAGAGTGAGTGTCGGGTCATCAGCAAATTGTAGCTGCGAAAAGCAGACACAGTGGAGTCACATGACACACGGTGGTGAGATGAGGCCAGTGCCCAGGGGCACAGGGAGGGTAGCTGCTGGGCAGGTGGTCAACTTCTCTGCAGCTTTTCAAAGTACAGCGTGTATGTGGCTCAGAATAAGCATAATATATATTCAAATCCAGCAAACATTTTCTAACCCCTATTATAAATTAGTTTGTTTGCTCCCAGCAACAAACACACCTATTAGCATATACTGCCATTGCAAAGTTTAATATTAAACAGAATATGATCTCTCTGTGAGCAAGGATGACCACACGGCTGCATCATGGTCCCAGCACCACTGGTTCTCATAATTGCCTTCAAAGCAGAATGTTTGAAGATCCAGGTGCAAACACGCAGACTCTCATTTCTTCCTTAGACTTTAGTGTGTAGAATTTCTCTATGGAAAATGAACGTGGTAGGCAAGCAAAGAGCTTTTTACATGTAACTTTGACTATTTGCAAATCTTGCCTTCAATGCTAACTTCAGAATCCTGGCTCTATAGGATAAGATTTCTCAGTATTTGTATGATGTGTCTGTTTCTGTGAGTCAAGGTAAAACCTCAAAGCTTTCATCTCAGGTGGCAACTCAGAGATTCCCAGCGGCTACCCGATAGCTAGGTCTGCATGGGGGTGGGGTGAGAACAGATCTTGAGGTTCCAAGGAAAAGGCACAATAAGTAATACCTGGTACGTAGTACCACACCCAGTTTGGAGCTGGTGAAAGGCACTGCATGAGCTTTGGGATCAGACAGACCAGGGTCCAATCCCAGAGCTTTCTTTGATTGTAACTTATTTGGCCTCCATTTCCCCACCTGTGAAATGGAGATGACAAAATCGTTTTCTGAGAAGTGGGAGGCTGGTTTTAGTTGTGCTCATCTGCCTCTTCCCCGGGTCAGCTGCCTGGCCAAGCCCTCTGCATTCGTTTCTCCCAAGCAGAGTGTCTTCCCACACATGTGCTATAGCTGTTTTATGTGGTGTGTGTGTGTGTGTGTGTGTGTGTGTGTGTGTGTGTGTGTGTTGGGGACGGGAAGGGGATGCAGAGCTGGTGCTAAGTAGAAGGAATACGCAAAGACAGCACCTGCTTGGCTCTTCTGCCTCCTGAAGTGCATTTGGATGATTTATGTCCCCATTTCCCCTTCCTCATCGACCTTGGAATGAGGTCCCTTCTCCTCTAGCCTGTGCTGGCCAATAGCACAAGGGCTCGTCACCACCAAGGGTACTGCTCTCGTGAACATTTGAGATGCCTTTTTTTTAATGACATACATCATGTGTGTTAATTTTAGAAAAATAAGTAGATGACATTGAAAAGAAAAAATAAAAAGAGAGGAGAGGAAATGCTACCTTGAGAAATCAGTGTTAATATTTTCATGTATGTTCTTCCAGTCTTGTTTCTATATATTGCCTAGAAATCAATCAATCATTTTATAGTGAATTTATACAATGCACATTTTTTAAATTTTTAAATACTTACTATTTTCCCGTGCTAATAAATCAACGCTCTTATCATTGGTCTTAAAAGCTACATACTTTCTCCTGGATGTACCCAGTGTTATAAAGTGGTCTGCTGTTACAAACAACACTTGGGTTGTTTCCTCTTTTTTTTTTTCTTCCACTGTTACTGACAATTCTGTGAAGAGCATCCTTGAAACTACAGATTTACTTATTTCTCCAGCCATTGTCCTTAAGGTACATTCCTAAAGTGGGAATTGCTGGGTCAAAAGAAGGCACATCCATCCTTATGCCCTTAATGCCTGTTGCCGAGCCGCCCTCGGGAAAGACAGCTCCGTTTACCCCTCCACACCAGTCGGGGCAGTTGTGTCTTTGAGATGCAACCTGCACAAAAGCCCTAAGATGGACCCGGGCTCACTGGTTCCGCCCCCTCCACCCTCACCAGTCACAGAGTGAAAACATCCCAATTCCTGCACCCTAAGTACCCAGACTCTACAATGCTGCATTTCCCCTGCAGTGAAGTTTGCTGGTTTTTGAAGAGGAATTTAGACGCTCTATTTCTCAGAACTCATGAGAGGGGTGAACTGGAAACGACTGCAGGATCCCGTGCTCCCATCACACAAATGGTCTCGCCTCTCAGAATTCAGAGGTGTGATTGGGTTATACAGCAGGAAACACTCCTGGGCATGAACACAGGGACTTGGGAGCCCCAGCCAAGCCCCCGTGGCCTTGTCCTTTTTCTCCACAGTGCTCAGTGCTGAAAGAAGAGTTACAGAAGGAAGATGCCCAGAATGAGCACTGGGAAGCCCAGGAGAAAGAGTTAAAACTCTGCAAAACCGTGCGTTGAACCTCCTCAACCCTAGGTGTCCACTGAAAGCCTACATTGTGACCTTCAGGGTTTTGGAGGGGTTCCGTGGCCCATTAGCTAGCACAAGCTCTGGGGCTTTCCGGGTGTTTGTCTGTTAATGTAGTCTCATAATTCTTTGATTTGCTAGCCTCAAAGAGATGGGTGAAAAGACCATGGAAAACATACTCTCCCCAGATTTTCTGGGCAGTTGGCTCAAGGCCCCTCATCAGATTTTCCCCTGGGTAAAGGGAAGAGTGTGGCCACCACATGCTGCTAGAAATTCACCGTGGTCCCTACCCCTGGACCTGTGATGCCCAGACTTTCATGATCCACTGTCACAAGTTTCATCACAGCCCTGAGCACTGTTACTAACACAACTCTTCTTTACGTATTTTTACTTAAATACATTCAATTTTACACCAATTCATAAAAACAAAATAAAAAGCAAATGTATCACTGGCCTTGTATGGAAGGTGAACATAAAAATTCATACAATGAAAAGATGACCACTAAATGTAAATGTTCACCCCCTGTACCAGCCGAACCCTCGTGCACATCACCAGGCATACGTTTTCCATCCGTTGGGAAGGACGGTGCCTGGGACAGGGGCAGGAGACGTGTGCTCTTCTCTATGTCAGGAGCACACCTCTCTGCCTCAAATGAGAAAAAAGAAAAATTTCATTGTTCTTTTCTTCCAAACTGTGCCCATTTGTGTCTTCCAAACAGCCCTTATTTAGATTGAACTCAAAAATATACCCCAAGGAAAGAGATTCTAATGAGTGGATAGGTATCTTGTACTGTTTAATCCAGGATCCATGCTGATCTTCAAAAGAAACTCAAAATTTCCCTCACCCAGCACTTTCATTGCATCCGTTGAAAGAAAGTCTACTTTGCCTTAAAGATGTAGAATTGGCCCCCAAGGGAAGGAATTAAGCGAATCCCAGACTAGGTTTCTGCCTTAATGAACTGGATGAAATGAGTGATGAAGTTGACTTCCCTGTTGTTGGAACTCTTTTCAGCAAATCCATGACATGGAGAAAGAAATGAAGAAGCTCAGGGAGGAGCTGAAAAGGAGCAGTACTGAGCAGAGTTTGATCTCTAAGACGCTACGGGAAAAGAGCAAGGTATGGCGGGGACAGGTCGGCCTGGCAACCACTCTGGGGCAAGCACTCCACCTGCATCATCTCTGTTAATCCTCACAATGACCCCATGCGGTCTATACTGGTGTTAACCCCACTTTACAGTCGGGAAAACTGAGGCTCACAGAGGTGAAGGAAGTTAACCAAGTTCACTTGCATAAAGTAGTTGTGGCAGAACTTGAATCCAGGTCTGCCTGACTCCAAAGCCCCTGTGTGTAACCACTACCCTAGACTGCCTTCAAATCTTAATTGTGAAATTATCTAAGAAAGAATTGATCCATTCAATCAAGTTTGCCAATGATGTTGTTCCAACTTTAAATTCTCATATTGATTTTTTTTGTCTTTTTGTTCCATCAGTCATTGAGAATGTTTTTAAAAATCTCAACATGTTTGTAATTTGTGTGTTTCTTCTTTTAATATTAACGATTTTTGCTTTATATATTTTGAGGCTGTGTTACTAGGTGCATATAAATTTAGAATCCTAATACTTCCTGTAGAACAAAACTTTTGATCAGCGTGAAATGTCCCTTTTCAACTCTAGTAGTGTTTCTCCCTTAATGTCTTCTTTGTCATTTAGCTTCATTACTGGCTTTCTGTTGGTTAGAGTTTTCATAGCATATCTTTTTCATACTTTCTCTGTCAATTTTTGTCTTAAGTTTTAGACATATGCCTTCCAAATAGCGTATCGTTTTTACAAAATCCAGTTTGACAATCTTTGACTTTTAGTCCATTTATATTATGTAATTACTCATGTGCTGGGGTTTAAATCTACCTTAATGCTCAGTACCAGTTGTACCATCTGTGCTATATTCCTTTTTCTCTCCTTTCTTGCCTCCTTCTGAGTGGATGGTTTTCTCTCATTCCACTTTCCCCCTCTATTAGCTTGGAAATATTTCACTTTTTTTACTATTCTTTTAGTAATAGTAAGACAATAGCATTCATCCTTGACTCACCAAAATCACACATTAATTAAGTTTTTCACTCTTCTACTATTCTCTTAGTAGTCATCCTAAAGACTACAATACTCATTCTTAACTTACCAAGAGGCAATAGTAGTTGATAATTACGCCCTTCTCCTTGACAGTGCAATGAGTTTCAAACACCTTAACTTCACTTACCTCCTCCAGATTTATAAGCCATTGCTGTCATTTTCTAAACTCCTCTTGATAGTTAAAACCCCAAAAGACATTATTAGTGTTTTTCTATAGTCAGTATCATATCCACACATTACCCTTACTGTTGCTTGTCTTTTCTGCCTCTCTGATCATCCATCTGCGTTCATTTTTCTTGTGTCTGAAGAATACCCTTTAGTGTTTTCCCTCACTGTGGCTCTGCTGATGACAAATTCTCAGATGTGCCTGTGTGTCTGTCTGGAGATGTATATTTAACCTTCATTCTTAAAACACATTTGACTGCGTATTGAATTCTACAATGGCAATTCTTTTCTTTCAGCACATTAGAGATAGCATTAGATATGTCACTATTGTCTCGTGGCTCCTATTATTTCTAGTTAGAAGTCATCTGTAAGCCTAACTGTTGTACCTTTGCATAATCTGTCTTTTTCTCCGGTTGCTTTTAAGATTGTCTTTTCCCTTCATTTCCAGCAGTTTTTTTTATGGTTTATCTAGGTGTGGATTCATTTTTGTTTACCTCGTTCAGAGTTCGTAGGGGCTTCTTGAATCCCTGGCTTGGTGTTTTGCCTTCGTTCAGGTGCTTGGGCTCTGTACCCCATAGGCAGTGGGGAGCTACTAAGGCTTCTGAACAAGGGACTGATGCAATGACATTCGTGGACAGTAATAAGGGTGAAAATGATAGTTACAATTTCTCATGTACTAGGCATTACCCCGAACATTTCATCTCTTCATCTTCACAGCAGCGCTGTGACCTAGAAATCATCCTCCCCATTTTACAGATGAGGAAGTCAAGGCTACTAGTTACTAGTACAGGAACTAGCCCAACTGCACAGTCGGTTTTGTCTGACTCCGGGTTCGTCGGACTTCAGTTACCCTGGCGTAGCAAACAGCCACATGCTACCGTTTACACTGAAATTAATCAAAATTAAATAAAATTTTAAATTCAGCTCCTCCGTCACACCAGCCACGTTTCGAGTGCTCGATACGCAGATGTGGCTGGTGGCTGCCGTATTAGATAGCACAGCCTCGCTCAGAGTACCTGTATCGTTGCAGAAAGTTCTGTTGGACAGAGCTGCCTTACAGCTGGGTAACTCTCACAGTACCGTTAAGATTGCACTGGAAGAAACTGAACTAGAGGCGAGGAGGCCAGTTGTCACAGGCCAGCTTGCATGTGAGAGGGATTGGAGGACAGGCGTGAGACCAGCGAGTGTGAGAGAGGGAGCAGGGCGGCCGCTGAAGGTGACTCTGAGGCTTGGGGATGGGAATGGGGGCCGTTCATGGAGAACACAGATAAGGGCAGAGTCCAAGGTTGGACTTGGCTTTTGCAGCATATGAAAAAGGCTGCTGAAATAGAAGTCAGAGCGTGTTTAGACCTGGGAGAAAACTAAGGCCCAGAGAGGTTAGGTGACTTTTCCAAGGTAACAGAGCTGAGAGGCTCTTCCACTGCACCACAATACTCAGAAGAAAGCTCTTAAGGGCTTTTCTGGGCCTTTTATTACATCCCTGTGATCCCCCTCTTCAGATCCCTAATAAACAGCCTGTGAATTGGTTTCAGCACAGAATCTTTCCATTTATTTACGAGAGTTTGCCTCATTTCCTGTTAGTGCCAGAGCCCAGGGCTCAGCAGGTGCGTCCAAGAATTGAGCAGCTGCGAGGCCTACACTGGCCAGCAAAGGGTAGCGTGGAGCATTCCCAAGCTTATCGCGCGTTGACTGTTACCCAGGCAAGGGGGGGAAAGTAGGCCAGCTTCTCCACTTTTAAACGCCTTCCTTTGCAGGCTGCAATTCTTAACAGACATTGCTTTAGCAAGCCTGCAGAGAGGTTTCCACCAGTGAGGGTGCTCAAAGTGGTAACGACAAATAGTCATGATAATAAACCCAATAATAACATTTCCAAGTACCCATCACGAGTTATTAGAACGAGACTGTTCGGCGGACATTCCCGTCCACCTTTCATAGGTTACAACAGTACTTAACACACTCACAGAGCCCTTAAGCACTATTCCAAACACTGAATCCCCACAATAACTCTGTGCAGTGGTACTGCTATCATCATCCCCATTTGACAGATGAGGACGCCGAGGCACGGAGCAGTGAAATAACTTTCCCAGGGTCGTACGGCTTGTTAGGGACCGAGCTGGGATTGGAGTCCGCGGTAGAACATAGCTGAGCCCAGGGTGCAGAGCTCGACCCTTTCCTGTAGGGAGCGACTCCCTGTGAGTTTGCCTCCACCCCGTGCGTGCCTGTGACCCGTGCCACTGTGCTGCAGCTGTCCCTACCCCTCAGGGACTCCCCCACTGCCATTAGCCCCCCCAGAAGAGTTTCCCCAGAGGGCATGATGGTCACATTAGCAGCAAAGCCCACGCTTTCATCATCCTTTCAGGTTGAAGAGAAGCTTCAGGAGGATTCCAGAAGGAAATTGCTTCAGCTGCAAGAAATGGGGAGCAGAGAAAACCTCATTAAAGCCAATTTGGAAAGGGCAGTAGGTCAGGTAGGCACGCTGCAGAGCCGCTTCACGGGCCCGTGCTCTCCACGGAACCCCGCACCCAAGCGGCCGGCAGGGATGAGAGAGGAGGAAGACGGCCTGGTTCAGTTCACCCGCTTATCTCAGGGGCAGGGCTTTGTGCGGTTTCCGCGTCCCCAGTGGACGTCACTAAAGAGGCTTTTCCTTCTGGGAAGCTGCCCACTCCAGTGTCTGCTGTTGCCTGGGACCCTGACCAAGCAGCCGGTCCCAGCTCAAGACCCGCCCCCGTGAACCAGCTGTGCGCTTCCCTCTTGAGAAGGGTTTGAGCTCTTGAGCCCAGTGGTGTTTCTAGCACTTTCTCCTTCACATTTTTTGTCCTGACATTTACAGCGATCTTTCTGCCTCTGGGCCCCCAAACAGATGCTACAGTCAGTGTCCCCAGGGAAATGCCACATTTCTTTTTGTTTGTTTGTTTGTTTTGTTTTGTTTTGTTTTGTTTTGTTTGGCCAAACTGCGTGGCTTGCAGGATTTTAGTTCCCCGACCAGGGATGGAACCCGTACCCCCTGCAGTGGAAGCACGGAGTCTTAACCACTGGAGCGCCAGGGAAGTCCTGCCACTTTTCTTAATAAATTAAAACCCAGAATACCACGGCTTATGCCAGATGGAGATGGGCAGGGTGGGGAGAGGGCCATTTCCCAGGGCTCTGACCCAAGATGGCCCAGTGGCCCTTCCTCTTACACGTGGCACAGACATGAGGGCCAGAACATGCAAACGAGCCTTCACCAGAGGCTAAGGGAGAGCAAACGAGAAGCCAAGATGGGGCACTGGCCCTCCAGAACACGGCCCACCGAGGGCAGCCCATCTTGGACCCCTCCACAAGGCATCCTCTCCTGGCAGCCACGGCTCCAGGGGGACCAAGAACGTTTTGCGCGCATGTGTTTGTGCTTTTCTCTTTCTGGGGGAGTGAGTCCACCTCGTCACTCACTGGATTCTCAGAAGCATCTGTAAACCACCAAAAAGGGTTAGGGACCACAATCCTTAAAGGAGCCCTCCATCCCACCCAGCCCAGCTCCCAAAGCCCTGCCGTTTGGTAGCATCCAAGTCTGAACCATCAGTGTGACCAGAATTTTTCCCACGCGCTGAACTTCAGAGGCACCCACAAGTTAAATGATGATGCTGACCCTCAGGCGGGTTTTAAAGCCTCTTCAACCAATTTCCACACCATCACCCCTGGTGTCCTTTCTCCTTCAGGGTGCTGATCCCTCAGCAAGGCAGAGAGCCCGCCAGTCTGGGCTTCCCTCTATGCACCTGGGCTACCCCTCACCTTGCTGGCACTCTGCACCCACGGCGCACACCTGCTTTGAGGGCATGATCTGCGCCACTGGCCGAGGGCCTGGTCATGGCTCTGACCAGGGGTCATCCAGGAAGACCCTCAGAGACACTGAGATTCCTCCAAGTCTAGACTCGAGAGAGAAAGGACGAACGAGCCTTCTCTGCGCTGCCTGGGCTTTCCTGCTTCACCCCCTTGTCTCCACAGCCCACTCCCGGCCTGAGGTCCTGCCCTTCCCCAGGCCAGTGACCACAGGACTCAGCCCATCGTCCAGCAGGACCTGTCCCTCCCTACCCCCACCCCCCCGCCAAGCAGTCCCGTAGGGCGCCTCTGGTGGTAATGCGGGCCATCGTCCACAGGGCCCTCTCTACATAGCCTCTTCCTTGGGCGAGCTAGGACCCTCCCTTGGCCATGAAACCAGCAGACGACACAGAGTCCCTCCAATAACCCATCTGGCTTCCGGCAGGATGACTGCAGAGGTGTCCTTAGGAGAGTCACAATTCCTTTGCTTGGCTTCCCAGAGCTCCCTGGTGTGCAGCAGACTCTTGTGTCTTGGGACCTGTGGACGTTCTCATTGATTCAGTGGCCCTTATGGTCCTTCAGGGCTCTGTTATAGAGCCTTTCATGACCACATTTTGCCAGTGAGCCAAAAACCCAGGCCAAGGGCCATCGTGTTGGTAAATTTCCAGAGAAACTTGGGCTTCTTTGCTGTTCAGGTCTCATGAGCCTGGGGCATCTTGAACTCGTCATTCTCGAAGCCCTGATTTAATTTAACTGCGTTGTTTCATCATCCATAATATGAAGACACCAGCACCAGGGAGGCACTCATTAAAAACTGGCTGAACTGAAGTAGAGGACTTGGAACATCTGACCTGACAGACGTTTCTGTTATAAGCATTCGATGAACATGTACTGAGTGCCTGCTGTGTGCCAAGCACTGCACCAGGCTCCGGGGACCTGGAGAGGAATACAGGAGACGTCGTCTTCAGGACACAAGGTCTAAGTCACAAAACGGCAGCAGGCAGCACCTCCTTCTCTCCCCAGGCGCCCTTGCTGATTATACGCGTTACTCAGGCTGACAGCCTCGATATTTATCTCACAGCCTGCTGCCAACGCAGCAATTGCGGAAGAGCGCTCCTGGCCCTGGACTTCCCACTGGATAATCTTCCGAGAGCCCGAGACGTGTGTGTGTGCTGACCATGTGCGTCGGCTAGGTTAGGCGGGCACACCTGAAAAGTCATTAGAGCCTGCTGTCCCCCTGTCTTGTGTGGGCACTGCCCCTTCCGGTGAGAGGTGAAGGTGTTAATTACCCATAATGACCACTAAAGGCGTGCAGAGCCTTCTCACCGATTTCTCCCAGACCCAGCGATGGAGGCGCCTCCCCCACCCTTGCGGCTGCAGCTGCACCGCTCACCTCATCCCCTTCCCTTTCTTTGTGCTGCAGCTGGAGCTTTTCAGAAGTCAGGTCATCAAGGCCACCTATGGACGCGTGAAACCGTTCCAGGACAAACCCGTCTCCGATCAGCAGGTTCGTCTCTCTTCCCTGCTTTCTCCTTCAGGGACCCGGGACTCCAGACACTGGGAGCATATGTTTCTGTTTTTTGTTGGTGGCACATATTTTTCACACTGTTGCCACACCATAAAGATTTGTTATGATTTTCTGGGGCTTCCTGGCTTTTAAAGTAAAAGCCAGTTAAACTCCCTTGCAGTGTTTCTGTGAAAATCAAATTAAACCACCCAGGACCGTGTCTGGTCTCCAGACCTGCACGGTTAACCTCTGTTAGTCCCGCGAGGAAAGGGGCGGCCTCAGCATGGACGGTGCGTCCTCGCTCGCTCGTTCCTTCTGAAGAGGCATATGGCAGTGAGGATGGGCCTCTGGCTGTAACGATTGCCTTATTATTCTTCCGTTTATCCTCTCCAACCCTGGGTGTCAGCGCGCGGGTCAAAAGATCACACCACGGGCTTCTCTTGGAGAACATCCTTTTTAGGGGCCCACAGCATCAGGCTCAGCGTGATGAGTCACTCCCAGAATGCAGAAGAATCTAGAACACACTCGTGGCCACATGACAGGCCTTTGGCTCTTAAAAACCATCTCTGATCCTGGGAAACATGCCCTGGTGACAGAGCCGACATCCACCCTCCAGAGCCATCGCCAAAACATGCCAGGACCTCCCTCCTCTGAGTTTAAGCTGAAGCCCTCCAGGTCCTCTCCCCCCAGAGCCACCCTGCATTTTAATTTATTTATTTATGGCTGTGTTGGGTCTTCATTTCTGTGCAAGGGCTCTCTCCAGCTGCGGCGATCAGGGGCCACTCTTCATCGCGGTGCGCAGGCCTCTCACTATCGCGGCCTCTCTTGTTGCGGAGCACAGGCTCCGGACGCGCAGGCTCAGCGGCCATGGCTCACGGGCCCAGTTGCTCCGCGGCATGTGGGATCTTCCCGGACCGGGGCGCAAACCCGCGTCCCCTGCATCGGCAGGCGGACTCCCAACCACTGCGCCACCAGGGAAGCCCCACCCTGCATTTTAAATCTTTTTTTTTTCTTTTTCTCACCAGTTAATAGAGAAGATCACCAGGGTCACAGAGGACAATATCAACTTTCGGCAGAAAAAGCGGACCCTGCAGAAGGAGACCCAGCTCAGCAGCTGCGAACAGGAGGAAATGACAGAGAACATCGTGAAGCTGAAGACATCCTTAGACAGTTGCCAGGTGCCCCCTTCTCCATTTCTCAGATGTCCCCTGTGTCTCATTTTTGTGCTCCTTGTTCAGGAAATTGTCCAGCTCTGCTTTTAGTCCACCTTTTCTCTTGTTGGAGAAATCTGTTTGGGATCAGAAAGAAAAGGACCTCCAGAAATGCCTCCCAGGTGAACTTGGTGTGGCCAAGGAGAAGCTGCCCGACACACTCCAAGCATTGCCTTTGGGAGGCCCCAGACCCCGAGGAAAAAAACAGCCCCGTGTTATTTCCAGAGAAACCAAAGAAACATTCTGCTCTTTATTTGCATTCTTCTTTTCTGTCCCAGCAGCGGAAGGCTGCTCTTAGCCTTGTTGCCTTTGACTTTGGAGGAGATGGGACCAGAGGGTCTGGCAGAGCCCCCACTCCGTGGCCCCCACGCAGGGATCCAGCTTATCCCATCAGGCAGCTGCTTCTGCTTTCTCTGGAAATACGCAGCTACTATTTGGGGAGTCTGTGCAAGTGTTGGCTTGTCAGCACTCTTTCAAATCAGGAAGCCGCACTTTATGACCAGCTTGTGTGTTCATCTCAGCAGGAATTCTGTAGCCAGATTTGGTTCTCGTTTCAGCCAAATCGTCCTTGGCAATTTGGCTTTGGAATTGCCTATACCTAAACAAAGGGTCTCTTTGACCATCCAGAGTCCAAATTAGAGTGCACATGAAATAAAAGCTGCCTCCTTCCTTCCGCCCCCCCAAAAAACGCAAGTAGAACTGGGCCGTCGCAGGGCGGCCAACATACGGCGCTGCCTGCTTCACGGGCACGTCAGGAACACTGCTCTTCGTGGGTCACAACCGTCAGGTGCTATTTCTGGCGATGGTGCCCGGGCTCCTCACGACCTCATCTCTTTCCAGGCGTGCATGAAAATGTCTTGCTGTAGCGATGACCTGAAGAAGGAGGTCGACCTCCTGCAGCGCCTGCAGGTGAGCCCACCTGTCTCAGGGCTCCAGAAGGTGGCGCTGGACATCTTGCGCCTGTCACTGTCCTGGCTGGAGGAAACGGAGCATCTCCTCCACGAGGTGGGGATCCAGTTCTCCAGCTCCGACAAAGGTGATTGCAACTCTTTTCTCACATAGTTGCATGACTGAAATATTGCGCTGAATCTGATCACGATGGGACATCTGTTGAGGGAGGCTTCTTAGGTATGTGGCCAAGTGTTCCCTTCTCCAGACTTCACTTTGCTTCACCACTTGAGAAGCAGTGTTCCTGGAAAAAAGTACACAAGTGAGACGTGATCACTGGGGAAAAATGAGACGCAACAGAGGCAAAAGGAAAAATCGAAATTATGCTAAATCTTCTCTCTCAGAAGTAACCATATATATACATACATATAGCAGAGACTTCTTTAGAGCAGTTTTATGTTCATGGCAAAATTGAGAGGATGATACAGAGATTTCCCAGGTACGCCCTGTCCCCACTCATACACAGCCTCCCCCATTATCAACATCAGCACCAGAGAGGTACAGTTGTTAGAACTGATGACCCTACATTGATGGATCATGATCACCCAACGTCCATGGTTTACATTAGGTTCACTCTTTTCTTTTAATTTTCATTTTACTGGAGTGTAGTTGATTTACGATGCTGTGTAGGGTTCACTCTTGGTGTTGTACATCCTATGGGTTTGGGCTTGGACAAATGTGTGATGACATGTATCCACCATTATAATGTCACACAGAATCGTTTCACTGCCCTGGCCTTTCTCGCCTTCTGAGATGGCCCACGCTCTGTCTGTGGAGTGTGTTTCTCTCTAAATAGATCCACTTCTTACCTATCACTTTGGCTGTCACTGAATTCTTTCTGCGATGAGACATCAACAACCTGAGCTTCATTAAGTCCTGAAACCAGCAGGTCCACCAATAATGAGGCCAACCCCAGAGAGGACCCAGAGGTCTTGTAAATCACGATGCTCCACCGGGAAGATGGTCCAGTTCTGAAGGTGCCTTTGACCCCAAATCTACTGCCATAAGCAGAAGCCAGGGAGCACGGTGGGGGATGTGGTTCAGATCAGACCATCTCTGAGCAGATTGGTGGATTCTGTGCACAAAGCCCTGGTATTAGGTCAACTCGATTTATGAGTTTCACTTCTCAGGTCACTCTATAACTACATAGTAACAGAAAGTACAGAGAATTCATTAAAAGCCACCGTGGAGTCCATAGAGGGGAAGTGGGGTGGGTGAAGTTACAGATCAGGGACATGGGAATAAAGCAAAATGATGATAACCCATAAACCAGAATATCTAGAAACTGATATTCTAGAAATTGAGGAAAGTAAAGCTACAAGTTTAACAAAATAAAAAGAAGCAAAGGAGAAGCCAACTTCATAGCCAGCCTATGCAGTTCCTCCGCGGCAGCGCACGTCTGTCTGACTGAAGCCTGGCCCTGCTGTTCCTCAGTGCCTTCCTATTAGTGTCTTAAGCAATCAGCATCTCCAGTAACCCCCCTGCAGTGTTCAGGAATTCACCTCGTCATGGGGAGACTTGTGGTTTGAGGACTTATGTTTTTTGGAAAACTTTTCTTTTCAAAACTGGACATTTTTATTCCAAATAAAAGAAACTTATCCAAAAAAAAAAGAATAGTTTCACTGCCCTGAAAATCCTCTGTGCTCCCTCCCCGCGCCCCCCCAGCCCCTGGCAACTACAGATCTTTTTACCGTCACCATAGTTTTTGCCTTTTCCAGGATATCATGTAGCTGGAATCATACAACTTTTCAGATTAGTTTCTTTTATTTAGTAATATGCATTTTCGTTTCCTCCAAGCCTTTTCATGGCTTGATAGCTCTTTTTTTTTTTTTTTACGTGCCAAATAATAGTCCATTATCCATTCACCCACTGAAGGACATCCTGGTGGCTTCCAAGTTTTGGCAGTTATGAATAAAGCTGCCATAAACGTCCACGTGCAGGGTTTTGTGTGGACATGTTTTCAATTCCTTTGAGTAAATACCAAGGGCGCGATTGCTGAATCGTGTGGTTAGAGTACATTTAGGTTATTTTTTTTAATTCATTAATTTTATTTTATTTATTTTTGGCTGTGTTGGGTCTTCATTGCTGCGCGCGGGCTTTCTCTGGTTGCCGTGAGCAGGCGCTACTCTGCCTTGCGGTGCACGGGCTTCTCATTGCAGTGGCTTCTCTTGTTGCGTTGCATGGGCTCTAGGCGCGCAGGTTTCAGTAGTTGTAGCACATGGGCTCAGTAGTTGTGGCTCGCGGGCTCTAGAGCACAGGCTCAGTAGTTGTGGCGCGCGGGCTTATTTGCTTCGCGGCATGTGGGAACTTCCCAGACCAGGGCTTGAACCCGTGTCCCTTGCATTAGCAGGCGGATTCTTAACCACTACGCCACCAGGGAAGTCCCTAGAGTACGTTTAGTTTTTAAGAAAACCACAAAACTCTTTTCCAAAGTGGCTGTTTTGCGTTCCCACCAACAATGAATGAGAGTTCCTGTTGCTTCACATCCACGTTAGCGTTTGGTATTGTCACTACTATCATATTTTGTGTGTAACTTCCAAGGCATTTTCCCATGGAAAGAGCTGTGTGATTCTAGGCAAGTTACTTCCCCTCTCTTTGCCTGTTTCTTTACCTGTAAAATGGGGATAATCGGGAATACTCAGCCCTTAGGATTGTTGTGAGGGTTAAAATGCATTGATACATGTAAAGTACTTAGAATAGTACCTGGCATAAAATAGGCACTACCTATATACATGTATTGATTTTTTAACTTTACAAAAGAATGATGTCATATTATACCCAAGTTCCTTTAGTTTCGTTCCTAACAGTACATCAGGAACACCCTTCCATGTCAATACACACAGATCTACATCATCGCTGTCACTGATGGCAAGGAATCCCATTCTGTAGGATGTACCATAATTTATTTAGCCAGTCCTCTATCATGGGCATTTAAGTTGTTTCCAGTTTTTCACGCTTAATAGATGAGGCTGACATAAATATTATTCACGCATACCTGTTCATCTTATCTTTATCATCCTAGATGTGGAAGGATATGAACCACTTTCATTCAACAAGGATTTATCGCAGGCCTCCTAGATACCAGGCACAGTGCAGGATGGAGATATAATGGGGTCAGAAACAGGTAGAATCCAGGTCATGGGGTATATGGTTGTTGGCTGTAAAATTCCTCCCTCTTCGCTGTACATTTGAAATCTTTCATAATAAAATATTGGGGAGCTAACAGGCACTATCCCTGCGCTTGTAGATCTTACGGTCTCAGGGAGGAATAGGGTGGGGCATTAAGTGAAAAATCACTCACATGTAAAACTTTAATCGTGACAGTTGCTTTGAAGGAGAAGTGCAGGGCTCTGACCTGATCAGGGACGGCAGGGCACCTGCAGGGTGCATAGGAGTTATTTGCCAAAGAGGGGAGGGAAGGGCATTCTCATGGTGGGGCCGGGGGCTTGCAGAGCCCTGGTAAGAAGCTCTGCTTTAATCTGAGAGCAGAGAGAAGCCCATGAACGGTTTTAAGTAAGGAACTGGTGGAACAGGCTTGCATTTGGAGACAGTCATCTTGGCCACGAGTGGAAAATGTACAGGAAGGTGGCCAGCACAGAACCCCGGGAGAGCAGTTAGGAGGCTGTCACAAGACACGATGGTGGCCCTCACTGTGGCAATGGAGGGGATGGAGCAAGAGAGAAGATTCCAGGGGCATTTAAGAGATGAATCAACAGGCCTCAGTGATGGAGTTAGATGTGACTAGAAGGGAAGTGATGGAGAGAAAGGGGGCTACAGATCTCCAGGTTTCTGGCTTGTGTTAAAAGTACAGATGTGGTTCCTTCACTAAAATCCAGAGTAAGGAATGCCGCAGGAGGACCAGGTTTGAGGGGGAAGATGAGTGTGAGGTGCCTGTAGACATCCAAAGTGAGGTGCCAAGGACGCAGCTGTCACCCTGGATATCCAACCATATCAGTGATGTGGCCCCGGAACCCGGAAGAACATGTGCCACATAGCGGGTGCTTAGTCAGATGGGATGGACGGACGGGTGGATGGATGGATGGTGATTAAAGCCATACGTGTGAATGGTATCGCTAGGAAGAAAGTATTGAATGAGAAGGGAGAGCCCAGGGCCACACCTGGGAAACTCCAACATTTATTGTTGATCCTTCTTGCCAGATCGCTCTCCAGAGGGGCTGTACAAATTTGACATTCTTACAATAATGAATAGAGGAGTGGTTTTCAACTCAGGTGATTAAACAACCCCAGCCAGGATATCTGTAAAGTAATCCAGAAGGTGGTGTGAACTTCTTTTAAACGTCTTTAAAAAGAAAGGCAAAATCAAGATTAGCTTTTCTGTAAGTGCCTGCCCCTCACAGATAGCGTAGAGAAGAGGGGGCTGGATTCTCCCAGCAACCCAGCCCCTCCCCAACCCCAGTATTACTGTTGTTGTAATCACGGCAGAGTCTGAGTGTGCATGAAACCAGGAGAGACGTGGCCCACAGTTCTAGCTGTTCTTCAAAATCAGAATTAAAACAAGGAAAGACCATGATCTCTATCCTAGTAATAGCGGGGCCGAGCAATGTGTGCACTGTCCCCTCCCCAGACTTCAGGAGTCACTGAAGCCTCTGTCTCTAAATCTAGTCATACGTTACCATAAAGAAACATGGGTTGCAAAATTAAGCCATCAGGGGCTTCCCTGGTGGCGCAGTGGTTGAGAGTCCGCCTGCCGATGCAGGGGACGCGGGTTCGTGCCCCGGTCCGGGAAGATCCCGCATGCCGCGGAGAGGCTGGGCCCGTGAGCCATGGCCGCTGAGCCTGCGCGTCCGGAGCCTGTGCTCCGCAACGGGAGAGGCCACAGCAGTGAGAGACCCGCGTACCACACACACACACACACAAAAAAAAAAACAGGTCTCTGCAGAATCCCTCCTGCACTGATACGCACTATGGATCCACAAGGAGGGGATTAAAGAATGCGATGTTCCCAAAATACATTTCTCCTTTCTTGCTGCCCTTACCCCCAGCTAACAACTCTTGGAAAATGTTCTACAGAGCGCCTGTTGGGGAAACACAGACTGTGTTCTGTGATTACAGCTACTTGGTTCTAAGAAGTCAAGAGGAAGGGTAGAGGGCACTAGAGAAGTTAGTGAGGACGGCCCATTCTTTATTCATTCATTAGGAGAGGAAGTTGGTGGTAAAAGGCATTTTATCTTCCAGAACTAGCAATATTATGGCAGAGCCCCAAAAGGCTAAAAGAATGGGATGGGCTAGAGTATCCCCTATATTCTGTGTATTAGGTACTGCTGTACCTAGTTCCTAGAGGCATCTACACAAGGATGGTGGTGGCGAGGATGATGGTGAGGGTAATTAAGGTGTTGAGGAATGAGGATGGCGATGGTCATGGTGGTGAGAATAATGATTAGATGGTGATGGTGACAACGGTGGCCATCATTCATTATTGAGCACTTATATTCTAGACAATGTTCTAAGTATTTTCCATACATAACCTCGGTTCATCATCACAACAGCTCTGTATGGCAGGTAACATTATCCTCATTTTAGAAATGAAGAAACTGGCTCAAAACCTTTTTATGTGTTAGTCCCCCATGATGAGTGATTCAAGGTACTTCCCATTACTGAGGCCAGCAGGGGATCCCCAGTCACTCATCACCATACACAAACAGTCCTAAGAGCCTTCTGTGTTCACAGTTCCTAAGAGGAGGGTAGGAACCATGGTTTGTTTAACTCCTCCTGGGCACTTGTCACCGTGCTAGTTGTTTTACATGTACTGTGTACTTTCATCTTCCAACAACCAGAGCCAGGTACTATTGTTGTCTTTATTTTGCAAGTAAGGAAACTGAGTATCCATAACATTAAGAAACATGCTCAAAGTCACACAGCTGGTACATGGTAGGGTCAGGACTCAAACTGAGGTCGTTGTGATCCTAGCACTTGTGTTTTTTCTGTGACCCCACATGCCCTCTGAAGATCCAGAGGGGCACCAGGTACATGCCCAATTCCTAGAGGACAGGTTCTGTCATTAACTTGAACAGAGACAAACCTGAGAGTTTCACTCCCTGGAGTGAAGGGCGTCTGATGCACACCGCGGGCCTTGCCCCAGCAAAGCCCCATTTGCATTATAGCGAATAATTCTGAGTTCAGGCTTTGGAGACCGGCTGCTAAGGCTTGACTCTCAAGTGTGCGCTTACTCATTGTGTGAGCAAGCGTCGACTTCTGTGTGCCTCTGTTTACTCGGTTATAAAATGGGGTTAAGATCTCACCAGGTAGTTGTGAGGATTAAACGATGTGGTACCCAAATCAGGGGGTCACACATAAACCTTAGTAAACGGTAGCTGCCATGAGCATCAGCCTTGAATACTTGTTGACTTAATGTGAACTAAATGTGGATGGCAGGCAGATGGATATGCGCACAGGCAGGGCAGCTTGATTTGCTCACGCCGAGGTGCCTTTACCTGTGACCCCTGCTGTATCTCTATTTGACAGCAAGTCAGATTTTCTTAGCCGTGAGCACTCAGTTCTCTTCCCAGGCCTTCTTCCTAGGCTCTTGACAATGGGCTGCATTTCCTAGCTGCCGAGTGGTAAAGCTGGGACTCCATCCAAGTCCCTCTGGCCTCAAAGCCCCTGCTCTGAACCACCATACTACCTGCCTTTTAAAATATTGTCCTAAGGGATAAAACGCACGTAACAAGCTAGGTCTGTAAAATCCTGGAATAAATCCTTCAGGGAAATCCAGGTTGAGTAAGTATTGTTGGATCATGTCATGAGTAGCCCAGGAGATTGGGGTCACTACTAAAGATCTGATTGGTTAAGATATCACCTAACACCTGTCAGAATGGCCGTCACCAAAAAGAACACAAATAACAAGTGTTGGCGACGATATGGAGAAAAGGGAACCCTTGTGCACTGTTGGTGGGAATGTAAATTGGTGTGGCCACTATGGAAAACAGTTTGAAGGTTTCTCAAAACACTAAAAATAGAACTACCATATGATCCAGCAATTCCACTCCTGTGCATTTATTCCCCCAAAATGAAAAACACTAATTCAAAAAGATACATGCACCCCAATGTTCATAGCAGCATTATTTATGATAGCCAAGATATGAAAGCAACCTAAGTGCCCATCAACAGATGAGTGGATAAAGAAGATGCAGTAGGGAATTCCCTGGCGGTCCAGTGGATAGGAGTCGACGCTTTCACTGCTATGGCCCAGGTTCAGTCCCTGGTTGGGGAACAAAGATCCCACAAGCTGCATGGCGTGGCCCCCCCAAAAAGATAGATGTGATACAGATATATCTATGTATATCTCTATGCAGTGGAATACTACACAGCCATAAAAAAGAATGAAATTTTCAGCAACATGGATGGATTTGGAGGGTATTATGCTTAGTGAAATAAGTCAGACAGAGAAAGACAAATACTGTATGATATCACTTTTATGTGGAATCTAAAAACTAAAACTAGTGAATATAACAAAAACAAAATAGACTTACAGATATAGAGAACAAGCTAGTGGTTACCAGTGGGGAGCGGGAAAGGGGGAGGGACAAGTTAGAGGTAGGGAAATAAGAGGAGCAAACTACTGTGCTCAGTTCAGCAGCACATACACTAAAATTGGAACCATACAGAGAAGATTAGCATGGCCCCTGTGCAACGATGACACGGAAATTCATGAAGCGTTCCAAATTTTTGTGACCTGAATGGGAAGGAAATTCAAACAAGAGGGGATATATGAATACATACAGCTGATTCATTTTGCTGTACAGTAGAAACTAACACAATATCGTAAAGCAACTATACTCCAATTTTAAAAAAGAGGTACAAATTACTATGTATAAAATAAATAAACTACAATGATATATTTTATAGCACAGAGAATATAGCCAATATTTTATAATAACTATAAATGGAATATAACCTTTAAAAATTGTGAATCACTATGTTGTACACCTGAAACATACAATACTGTACATCGACTATATCTCAATTAAAAAATAAAAAAGCTGTGACCTAAAAAAAAAAAAATCTGATTGCTGAAGGATTACTGTGTGGTCCCACTGGAAGATAGGAAACATCTAAGGAGGACCTTAAAAGTTAGCTCCCCTCTCCTCCTGCCTGGTTTCTCAGCTTCTTTTGATAAGGGAAAGAAAGGACTTTTTACATTTTTCTTTGCAATCTCAGTTGACTGTGTCTATTTCTGCAAGACTTTGTTGCAAATAAAAGGCTTCCCTGCATACATAGAAAATCGCTCTTTCTCAGATATCCAAGATACGCAGTATTTTTATGTGAAAAAAAAAGAAAAGCAAGCTGTAATACAATATGCACAGTGTTCTCCCCCCTCCTTTTTTTTTTTTCAAATGCCAATATCTGACCACAGGAGAAATCTGGAGGAAAAGACATATAAGTGTTGAGAGTATTATCCCAGCATGATGAGACTGCGTGAGCCTTGACTTTCACTCAGTCATTCAACAACTATTTATTGCAGGCCTACTGTGTGCCGGCCACTGAGGATACAGCGGGGGGACACTTTCCACTTTATGGGTTTCTGCCCTGTTTGGATTTGTGTAACGGGCATGTGTAACTTTTGTAACCAGAACTATAATCAAGAATTGCTTCTTCTCCCAAAGAAGAAAATCCCTCTTTCCAACAGCCCGAGTCAGCATCACCCATCTCTGCCATCTCGGGGTCCTCCGAGCGCCCCTCTCCTCACGCACCCTTCACATCAGCCAGCCCAGCCCTTCACTCTCCAGCCTCTAGTCCCTCTGAAAAGAGGATGACAGACCTAGGTCTGAATTCTGATCCTACTGCTTACCAGCTCCATAGCTTAACCTTGCTGAGTGTCTGTGTCTCACCTATAAATGCAAACACATTGCCTTGCTGGGCTGTTTGTAATGATCAGAAAATATCACGTGTTAAACTCCTGGCATGGTGCCTGGCACACAGCAAGTGGTTAATACTGAATCGCTATTATTATAATATTATTCTTCTCACTCTTCCAAGCTGGAAATTCTCAGCAAGTGGCATTGTCAGAGGTCAGGGGCCCAGGCACGAGCCTGTTCAACTCCCCTCCTGTCTCTCTCTGCACCCATCTTTTCTCCTTTCCCTCTATCTTCCCTCACTACGTTCTCTTTCCAAATGCAGCTCTTCCCTCCCTGAGTCTCCCCTTCTCTCTCCCTCCCAGACCACCCTGTGCACAAGCTCCTGAATCATGACCTCCTTCTTCAGCGTATACAGCCTCTCACTCCATCTTTCTCCTTTGTCATCAAACATGCGCTTCAAGCTGGTGCATCTTCACTGGGACCACTGCTTCTTCAGCTCCTTTTCTACTGCTCGTACTCCTGTCCATTAAGACCTTGAAGTGCGTTACACCCTGTGTGCTCACCACCAACTTCCTACTTTGCCTCTTTGGCAACTGACGTAGCCCCCCTGCACTGAAGCCCCACCTTCTTCCCCCCGCCGTGTTCTCTCTGACCTACCCAGCCCTCTTGGTTTGCTTTTTTGAAACCCTCTCATCTTTGATAATTACAGCTTGGGTGGGTGATGCTCCTGGCAGCCAGTAGGCAGAGGCCAGGGATGCTGCTAAACGTCCTACAGTGCCCAGGACGGGTCCCACAACGAGGACTGTCCAGCCCAACACGTCGAGAATGCTGCAGTTAAGAAATGCTGCTGGCTCCTTCGTCTCTATTACATCCCGGTTATTTTTCTGAAAAAATAACAAAACACCCTTCATTAAGCCAACTCACTGCTCCATCAGAAGCTGAAATAGCAGTGACTCAGACCCTGGAGTCACACCACTGTGAGCCCAAGCCCTGGCTCAGCCATTTGCCAGCTGTGTGGCGTCCAGCAGCCACATGTCTCAGAGCCCGACTGCCTCATGTGTAAAAGGAGGCGATGGCGGGACAATACAGCGGGGTGATGCGCTGATGGCTTGGCAGAGGGCTGGGCACACAGGTCACACTCATGACATTTCAGTGATGTTTAAATCAAGTTTATACTCTTTAGGCTACTGTTCTAGGCTGGCCACAAATTGAACTCAGCTTTCCATCCCAGCTCTTCCCTCTACTCCTCCCCTCCCCCACCATCTGCTCTACCCCAGTTAAGCTCCACCCTCTTCCAGAACATGCACTGCATTTCCCCACCTCTCATCCTGCCTCCTGCCTTCACCCCCCGTATTAGTTTCCTATGGCTGTTCTAACAAATTACCACAAACTTAGGGGCTTAACACAACTCATATTTATTCTTTTACAGTTCTGGAGGCCAAAGGTCCAAAATCAGTTTCGCTAAGGTAAAGGCAAGGGGCTGGCTCCTTCTGGAGGCTCTAGGAAAGAATCCGTTTCCTCACCTTTTCCAGTCTCTAGACTGGAAAAGGCGAGGAAATAAAACTTCCCCACTTTCCTTGGCTCATGGCAGAGGAGCATCTTCAGCTCTCTGCTTCTGTCACATCACCGGCTCTGTCTGTCTGCAGTCAGACTCCCTGTGTCTGCTTCTTGTAAGAACCCATGAGACTATATCGGGTCCACCCAGCTGATCCAGGATAAGCGCCCCCATCTCAAGATCCTTAACTTCACCACATCTGCAAAGGTCCTTCTGCCCTGTTAGGTAATGTTCATAGGCTCTAAGGATTAGGACCCAGACATCTTTGCGGGGGGAGGCATCATTCACCCAACCACATCTTCCATTCTGAAACGCCATCCCCTCCAACTCTGCGTACCCACCAATGCCCACGCCCAGTGGGTCCTCAGCCAAGCAGTGATCACTCCAGGTGAATGATGGCGCCTCCTCTGGGACCCTCACACTTCTCCACTCCTTCAGCCATCATTTCCACGCCACCTGGAGTCCCTGCCTGTTTCCTCCCAGGCATGTAGACCTTGTCTCTCACACTGAATGGCTTCATATAATCCCCTGCTCAGCTCACAGTGCTGCACACGGTAGACACTTAGTCGATAGGAGCTCTGCAGATGGTTTTTATTGTCTGCCCACAAAAAGAAGCTTGGACTTGAGCCCAACCGAAGCTGATCAACAATTTAAAAAACACAAGGTGGGGCTTCCCTGGTGGCGCAGTGGTTGAGAGTCCGCCTGCCGATGCAGGGGACACGGGTTCGTGCCCCGGTCCGGGAAGATCCCACATGCCGCGGAGCGGCTGGGCCCGCGAGCCATGGCCGCTGAGCCTGCGCATCCGGAGCCTGTGCTCCGCAACGGGAGAGGCCACAGCAGTGAGAGGCCCGCGTACCGCAAAAAGAAAAAAAAAAAAAACACAAGGTGGATGGCAACTCACGTTTCCTTGATGGGAGGGCAGCGTTGCCCTCACCCACCTGTCGGCAAGCTCTGTGAAGACATTATTCAGAAAGCAAAGGAAGTGAACTGAATTGATACTTACCTTCTTGCTTCTCTCTTTAAGGATTGTCTTTGTATCTGAAATACCTTCTGGAACATTATCAAAAAATTACAAGCTGGACCCAGGAACTTCAGGTAATCTTTGAACTTCAAAAGTTCATTTCAGCTCCTCCTTAGAATTTACCTAGCCCTGAGCATTTTAACTCTGTTTCTCCTCTGTTAGGTAGTCAGCACACATCCTCCAAAAGGTGAAATGATACCTCCATTTGCACACGAAATGCTTCAGACAGGGTGGCTGAGATCTCCCAGGAGGGCAAGGAGGCTTGTTTTCCTCTGTCAAAAACCAGAAACATTTAAATGCCATCAGATCTTTACAATTGTTTATTAAATGCAGTGGAAGAAGTACAGCTAGCCACAGTATAGGCAGCAGAATTACCAAAAGTTACATAATGTCGACATTTTAGAGGCAAAATTATCCTTAGGGATTGTATCTCTCCGGTAGCTATTGCCGTATTAATACTGTATAATAAACAACCATAACACTTTTAGCAGTGTTCCACAGTTATTGTCTACTGATCACACATCTGGGGCCAGCCGCTAGGTGGGTCCGCTGGTCTTAGATGGGCTTGCTTATGTGTCTGAGTGTTGGCTGGACCTTGGTCGATATAGGCTGGCCTCAGCTGGAGCAGCTGTGCTCTGTTCCACGTGTTCCACGTGTCTCTGATCCTCCAGCAGGCTGGCCTGGGCACGTTCTCATGGTGCTAGCAGAGGAAGCAGACGTCGGGAAGAGAAAGCAGGCCCAATCATGGAATGCTTTTCAATCCTCTGCTTGTGTTATGTCTGCCAACATCCCATTGGCCAGAGCAAGTCACATGACTGAGTTCAGTGTCAGGGGGCGGGATATGGGTGGGCACTGCAAGTTACAGAGCCAAAGATATGAATAGAGGAAGGGTGAAATATTGGGACCAGCGTTACGATCAACCGCAAAGACCATCTGGTCCAGGGGTCAGCAAACTTCTTCTGTAAAGGGCCAGACGGTAAATATTTTAGGCTTTGCAGGACATACAGCCTCTGCCACACTTATCTGACCAGCTGTTGTAGAGCAAAGGCAGCCACAGACATAAGTAAATGAACGGGCGTGACGGGCATGCTCTGCTCCAATAAAAATTGATTTATAAAAATGGGCAGTGGTCCATATTTGGCCTGCAGACAGTAGTTTGCCACCCCCTGATCTAGTCCATTCTCCTTATTTTACAGAGATGGACGATGGCATTCAGAGGCTAGGTGACTGTTTCAATGTCACACAGATGGTTGGTGGAAGAATCAAGACAAAAGCTGAGGCTTTCTGGCCCTAGTTCACTGCTTTTTCTCTTACACTCAGCAAATAATAACAAATAAGTCTAACTACCATTTACTGAGCACCTACTATGTGCCAAACACTGTGCTAAAAGCTTTCCATCATTATCTCATTCTTACAACTCTAAGAGGCAGATACTAGTATTAACCTCGTTCTCTATACAAAGACGTGTCTAGAAAGAACTAGAGCTGAGATTCTATCTAGATCTAGAGTCTGAGCTCTTTACCACGATGCTCTACTACTTCCCTATTAGTTACTAAGCTAAGCATCATTTTTCTGTGTTTTGAAGGAAGTTTCGTGAACCTTTGTCTCGCCCCCAAAGGTAGTGGAAATGGCTCCTGCGTTAGTCCTGTCCCCCATCGGCTGCATTTCCCTTCACCTCATTTCAGATCAAGACCAACAGTTCTCAGGAAACTCAGCAGTATTTGCTGCAAGAAAAGTTACGGCAGCACCTGGCAGAGAAGGAGAAGCTGACCGAGGAAAGGCTACAGCAAGAGGAGAAGCTGAAAGCCAGAATCAAGCGGCTAACGGAAGAGAAATCGGTAAGGTGGCCCCCGTCCTTCTCTTTACTGCTGGGAACCGATGAGATGGGCTTTCCTATGAGAAACAGAGGGCACGTACTTAGATGGAGGAATCTCAGCAACTCCTTGTTGGGAACTAAATTAATTAAAGAGGGTGAATGATGTAGGAGGAATTAACATGAAGCTTGAGTCCTAAAACTCGGAGATCAACTTGAAGATCAACTTGAAGAGGCAAGGTTATTGAAATGTCTAGAAACGGTACTTTGTTTATATACTGCAGCTGACTTTATTGATACAAATCCCAGTCGTTACTGCAGGTCCCGGTTTGTGTCTAAGTGTGTGCAAGACCAACCAATAGTATTTCAGTCTTCTGCTTTCTCTTCATGCATATCAGGGGAAACACATGGGGCTTCCCTGGTGGCGCAGTGGTTGAGAGTCCGCCTGCCGATGCAGGGGACACGGGTCCGTGCCCCGGTCCGGGAAGATCCCACATGCCGCAGAGAGGCTGGGCCCGTGAGCCATGGCCGCTGAGCCTGCGCGTCCGGAGCCTGTGCTCCGCAACGGGAGAGGCCACGGCAATGAGAGGCCCACATACCGCAAAAAAAAAAAAAAAAAAAAAGAAACACATGGCCAAAACTGCTACTTACTTTTCCAGAAACCAGCCAATTAGAGGATACTTTACAGCAGCACCTCTCAACTCAAAGGTGTCCACGGATCACATGGGGATGTTGTTAAAATGCAGATTCTGATTCAGCAGGTCTTGGGGGCGGGGGGAGCCTGGGATTCTGCATTTCTGACCAGCTCCCAGCTGGTACTGATGGCACAGCTCTGCAGACTACATTTTCAGCCACAAAGTCTTAGAAGAAGGTTTTCCCCAAGTTGGCCGATAAGAACCACCTGGACGCTGGTGAAAAATACAGCTTCTTGGGCCCCACCCCAGACCCACTGAATCAGAATCTCAGGAGAAAGCCAGGAAACTGCACATAATGGGCTGCTTCTCATCCTTGTCCCTGAGTTGGCCCTTTCTGATATTCAGGGACCCACCATGAATTTAACTACCTCGGTCGCCATCATCCTAGATCAGTGGCTCATGACTTTGGCTGCACTTTGGTCACCTAAGAGATTAAAAAATACTAATGCCTTGTACCCCTCCCCCCACCCCACCCCCAGGTTCTGACCTAACTGGGGTGAGGGTGTGGCTCAGGCACTGGGATTGGTAAGCTCTCCCTGGTGGTTCCAATGTGCAGCCACGGTGGAGGGCCACAGCGTGCTGCCCCTCCTCCACCCCCCTCAAGACAGCAGCACCAGATCCGCTGGACCCCAACTCCCGCCCAGCACCTCCTTTCTTCCCCTGAGAAGGACTGGACCTGCCGTTTCCTCTGCCTTCACCGGGAGAAGCTTGGTGACTTCCTGCTTGGACCGTCCTTCTGTCACAAACCCTCACTCTCCAGACCCCTCCAAGAGGCAAAGACCTCTGCCTGCTCCCTTTCATCCTCTAGTTCACGCCCCGCTACTTCTTCTCCTGTTTGCCTCTTTCTCTGCCTTTCTGCCTTTTGTGAAATAAAAGATTAAAAAGGAAGAACCACCTGACCAAAATCACCTGTGAGCCACATAAAGGTACCATTAACAACAGCCTTAAATCAAGGCAGCTCCCTCCAGAAGGACAATTAGACATAGAAAAAGCCAGTGCCATTCCACAGAGAGGGAAATAAAACCAGAAAGAACCTAGAAATCTTCAAAATCTCCACCAGGCTCTCCACCTGTTTCCTCCCTCCTCTCTGATTAACTTCTCCCTCGCCAAATGTCTTATTTTAGTTTTAACTTTGGTTTGACTTGTTCCCACTGTGGATGTGCAGTATTGCAGCCCCAGCATGTTCAACATCACCCTGGGCACCGGCCTGGGCCTCCCAGACGCCCATTTGTAACATCGATTCCAGCAGATACAGGGTTTCAAGGGCTGACATCGGCCCCCCTTTAATCACAACAGAGCTCAGTGCGCACACCAGCCCATGCAGAGGGGGACGCAACGCCAGGGACCCACCGAGACAGAGCGCCACTGCTCATGTCCACTGTCGCCCCGTCGAGGGTCATCCTTCCCCAGACACGCACATTGGTCAGCTCGACCCCAGGGACTCATCGGAAAGTACTGTTCCAGACTCCAGCGCCAGGTGCCCCGATTTTAAGTGAACCTCCCTCATACCACATGACACCATCATCCCCACCCTTTCTAAAGATATGCTTGTCCGAATTCATTAATTAAACTCCTCACGAGTCCTAACTTGTCTGAGGACTCTGTTTCAAGGGTAAGAAATTCTAGGTTCCCTTATGGAGCTAACATTCTTTTTTTTATTATGATCTGTTAGCAGCAGTCCTCTGATTTGTGTGTGCACACTAATGGTTTAAATCAGGGGGCAGCAAACTTTTTCCACGAAGAGCCAGATAGTATCTATTTTCAGTTTTGCGGGTCGTATGGTCTCTGTTGTGGCTTCTCAGCTCTGTTGTTGCAGTGCAGGGGCAGTTGTAGGCAACCCACGATGAGCATGGAGGGTTGCCAATAAAACTTTATTTACAAAGAAGCAGGCAGCTATGGCCCAGATGCCATAGCTTGCCAACTCCTGTCTCTAGGGTCGAAGGGACCAGGGTTCAAACTCCTGTTGACGTGATTTACTAGTAAACTGAACAGATTCCTTAATCTCTCTAAGCCTGTTTCCTCCTTTGCAAAGTTGAAATGACAGAAGAAATGATTAATCTTTACTAGTGAATAGTTATCATGTGACAAGTATTTCATGTTCATCATCTCATCTGCTCCTCACATCAACCCATTACTGTCCCCACTGTACAGATAGGGAAACTGAGGCTTCTAAAGCTTCTCACTTGCCCAAGCCTATACATCTAGGAAGGATCAACCGGAGGCTCTAATTTGGGCCTGCCGACTCCAGACCCCGTACTCTTAGCCCCTAAGTATACTGCCCACAGTTTTCTGTGGCAGTGAGAAGTGAAAGAGTTTTCTTGTTGTGAAAAGTGAAAGAGTGAATCCGTGCAGTGCCCGGCACAGAGTCCAGATCCCTACTATGGTAACCATGTCTATTAAACAACAATCATGACTTTCAGGCTTTGGAGGAAACCATTTCTCAGGAGAAAAGCAGAGCAAAGGAAGCATTAGAAGAAGAACAGAGCAAAGTCCAAGAGCTGGAGAATCGCTTAACCCGCCAGAAGGAGGTACGCAGCTCGGGGAGATAGTTGGCTCCAGCCCAAATCCGGCTTGAGGGCCAAATGGAAGAAGTTTAGAACCACAGATGTTGGGGAGAAGCGCGTGGCGGAGTTTCCTAGAGTGATTTGTCCTTGGGAGGGCTCAGCTAGTCTGAGAAGAAGCAAGGGGGACTCTAGGAGAGAACCCTAGAGCTGTAGCCTTCACAATTAGTTGGAAAAATTGCAAACAGCGTAAAATACAGCCTTAGATAGGGGACAAGTTGGGATTGGTGACATGAGCATTTTCTGCGCAGAGATTGTATCCCAAATCCCAAAAATGGAGGAATTACAGAATCGTGGGACTTCAGGGCTGCGTGTATCCTCCAACAACATCCTAAAATCATCCAGCCTTCAGCTCCACCACCAAGGAATTTTCTGCAGCCCAGGGCAGTCCATCCCAGCATTGATGCCTTGGGCAGGCAGAACATTCTTCCTTTAGGTTGAATTGACTCAGACTTTCTCCCAGAAGGGTTTCAATCCTCCACCCGCCCCCCGGGCTCCTGCAAGACCCGTCTATTGAATACTTTCTCTTCCACAGAATAACCTTTTATAGATGCTTGAAAATAGAGGCACCCGCTCCTCTCCAGAACCAAATGCCATTCACAGTCCTGGAGCATGGCCTTGTTCCGCTCCTCTGAGCTGCTCTGTGCTCCAGAAGCCAGCCACAGATGAGCAGCTCACTGGCTGAAAAGGGCCTGCAGACATGTTACGTTTGGTCCTAGAGTGTTTTTTCTTGAATTCATAAACTATACTGAAAAATCCAGATTTCCACCCTCTCTTGAAAAGTTCAGAAATCTGGCCCTCCTTTCCACTTGGCAAAAACGGGCCGGAGTGGAACCAAGTAGCAGAAGTTCGCCACAGTCCTCGCCATTCCCTATTGCATCACACACAACCCACTTCACTTTGGGTAACTGTCGAGCCCCTGTAGGCATCTGAGTTTGCAACCCATCATCTGTTTTCTTCCTAAAGTTTTTGTAGGCAAAACTGGACACAGTTCTCCAACATTTAGTGGCCTAGAGCAGGACTCTTCTCTCCCTCGTTGAAGATGTTGTACTTCTATTGATGTGTCCAAAATGGCTTTTGCAAAAGCCCTATTACAGTGTTCACTCGTACTTACCTCGTGGTCACCCTCAGATCCCTGAGTCTTTTTTACAAAATGTTTTCATTAGCGCTTCGGTCCTGGGGCAGTGCAGAGGAGTGAGGAGTGCAGGCTTTGCAGCCTGGCTGGGCTACTTACTGGCTCAATACCTACCTTCTTTAAAGGATGGCTGTGAAGATTGGAGATAATGTACACTAAAGTGTTTGACCCAGAATCATCTCTCAAAGAATGGTAGCTATTAATACTATCAATCACTGTACTTCCACTTCTGTTTAGGTACTTGCCTCCTACCAATCCCCCACTGCGTCCCTACTCCTCAGAGGGAAACCCTGGCCCACCCACCAGTGAGGGAGAAATAATGAGCCTGGTGGGCAGAGCCCATGCCATTTGATCCGATCCAGAGAGGGAAAGTGTTTATGTGTTGGGTCTCACTCAGGTCTCCGGCGCAGCTGTGCTCTGCAGGCCTGTGTAAACAGTGTCAGTACCTGGTCCTGAGTTATTTCTCCAGGGGTGGCAAGGAGGAGGAGGGTGTCACAAGGGTTCCCGGCGGCCAAATGCCACTGAGAGGTCATCAGCACAAAGATGGAGAAGCCCCTTGATTTTAGAGATCTCGAGGTCACGGGGCACTTCAGGAGGGAGATTTAAGGAAAGCCTGGTGGTGGACAGCCCCATGGCAGGGAGGAGCTGTGGCCGGGTGACCCAGGCCTAGGACAGCGTCAGCCCACTTCTCCCGGCAGGACCTCTCCGTGGCTTCTTGTCAGGGGAACCTGAGATTAAAATCCCAGACACAGACTTAGATCAACCTCAAACAGTCCTTTGATTTTTCTTTCTATCAGACCTTCCTCCACACTGTCAGATGCATCTTTAAGGACGACAGAATCACTAGGTCATAATGCGGGTTTGGAGGTAACGTTAAAGATTAATTCCCGTGACCTGCCCAGGAGCGTGCGAGCAAAGTGGCCCGGGGGAACGGGACCTGGGCGTGAGTCGCACGAGGACAGGCTTCCCTGTAGTGCGTAGCGCCCGTCTCGGCTGCAGAGGAGCTGCCAAGAGCAAAGTCCCGCGTGTAGACGTGAGATCAGGCGCAGTGGGGCAGGAAAATGCCTTAACCCGAAACCCTCCTCAGACGTTCGGCTCCCTCACGTCTCATGGGAGACGCCAGGCTCCCGCGATGTTACTGCGCTTCTGCTTCGTTGGGGGCTGGTATTGGAACAGATGAGTGTTGGCGTTTTTTTAAACTGCTTTTCACTGCAAAATATATAAAAATGTGTAGTATTTCCTCCATATTATGGATTAGATATTTTTGCAGACTAATCTCGGACCCTAACCACCAGCTATAATGGAAACCGTGTTCCAAATTCCAGACCTCTGCCAAGCTGGTGTTTAAAACACAACCCTTTTGAGAGTTGAGGTGCCCTTTCTTTTTGTTTTTTTTTTTTTAACATAATGATGATGAATCTGAGGTGCCCTTTCTTGCAGTGACTAGAAACAGGGGCCTTACCGGCAACTTCTAGCCTTCTGCAATTTGCATAAACCATTTAACTGGACGGCTTATCGGCAAGCTGCTTCCTAGATGAAATTCCCTGACTGCGGGCACTAAATACCAATCACAGCCCTCGCATCCTCTCAGAGCTTCCCTTGTGAGCTTTGCCCCCGCCCCTCCTAGAGATTGTTATGTGTGGCTCATTAATTCAATACACTGCCCTCCTCTAGAAACCTGATTGTCTTTCAGAGATTTACTTCAACAATGGGAAATTCCATTATTAATGAGATTTTTCTTCTTCTTATCACAGAGGCTGCCTGGCACAATGATAAGAGCTCAGACTCTGAAATAAGACAGGCTTGGTCGCCTCTGCTGGCTTGCTCCCTGCCAGGGCCTCCACCCACAGGCAACGTGAGGGGTTCAATCCTGGCCTCACCACTAACAAACTTCATGGTCCCCGCGCCCTCACCAACTTTCCATTCTTTAGTTTCCTCATCTGTTAAATGGTGACGCTAACTTCTCTGATGAGGTTGCCGTGAGAGTGACGTGAGTGAGAAGCGCTGGCCTTGGGCCCTGGCACGGAAGACCAACCCTCAACGTTTGAGCTACTGTCATTATAATTAGTATCATCGTTATTAGCAATTTTCCCCCTAAATGTGCAGGCAACCAAAAAGACTGGTCATTGATTTTCAGATTTTGGAGAGCAGCATTGCCCATGAGAAAAGCAGAGCAAAGGAAGCCTTAGAGACAGAAAAGAGAAAAGTGCGAGATCTGGAGAACCACTTAGCCCAGCAGAAGGAGGTCTGAAGAGCAGAGAGAGAGAAGTTGGGCGGTGGCAGCCAAAAGCCCTTTGGAAGGAGCTCCAGAACCAGATGTGAGGCTGTGTTTCGGTGCCCTGATGTAGAGCAGGTGGTAAAGCGGCCAGGTGGGGAGCGGTGCCTCCGTTCAGAGTGGCCGATATCACAACATAGGACTCACCAGCTGTATGACCCTAGGGCAGATCACCTAACCTCCTGTGCGTCAGTTTCCTCATCTGGAACATGGGGAGGGATACAGTCCCTGCCTCGCGGGATTAAATGAGTTAGTGTATACTAAGTACTTAGAACTGCACTCGCACACAGAGGGCCGTCTTCAAAAGCACTGCTGGCCAACTACCTAGGGAAGGGAGTTGCACTCCGGGGGAGACCCGCTGGGTTGGCGTCTGGGTCAGTCCCTCAGCCAGCATCCTCCTTGTCGTCGAAAGGTATTTATGGTGCACCCAGCGTGGGCACAGTAGGAAAACACCCTCTTGGCGCCAGCCTCCTAGTTTCATAGACTCCAAAGTAGACCCTCCCTGGGCCGATGGACAGATAGAGACACAAACATTGCAGAGTAAGATGGAGTAGACGGTAACACAACCAGCTCACACGGTGGTCACATCAAATAAGCACCAGGGGTCAGTGTCTTCTGGAAGAGATGAGAAGTACACCCTCAAGGACAGGGTGATGTGGGAGGGGGAAGGGGTGTCCAAGTGCCAGGCCCAGGCCGAGCCAGTGACATTCACTGCCACCAGCCTGGGGACTGGGCTTACCAGCCGGAGCCGCCATGAAAGGCAGGCCCCAAGGCTTAGAGGAGGGATGAACGCCCGAGTCATGCCCTGAAAGTCAAAGAAGGGCTCTCGGAGCCAGGGGGCCAGGTGGCCGTGCCCTCAGTGACCTGTGATGGCATCTCCAGGAGCCGGACTGTAGGGACAGAGGGGGCACACACAGACATGTGCCGGCTCTCGTGGAACTTCCAGAAACAAAGCTGGTGACTCAGTGAATTATTTAATTCAGTTTTATTCATCCATCTGCAAATATTTACTGAGTACCTACCACGTGCCAGACCTTATTGGGTGTCAGGGATACTGCAGAGCACTAGACGGACCACAGTCATGCCCCCCACTCTAGGGCGGAGGACAGACAACCATGTAAACAAACACAGGTGACTCCAGAGCCACAGGCTGTGGGGTAGACAAAACCAGGGTGGGTTAGAGAGTGGCCCGTCAGCGGGGAGGGCGTCTCCAAGGTGGTGACCTTGCATAAGAACTGGAGGGCAGAGGGAACACCACGGGAACATCTGCGGGAAGAGAATGCCACTAGGTCAGGGGTCCCAAGTGCAAAGGAGAGGGACTGGAGTTTGCCAGAGGGACAGGGGCAGGACGGGAAGAATGAAATCAAGCTGGAACAAGACGGAAGCCAAATGGGTCAGAGGAAGAAAGCCGGAGGGAGACACAGAGTAGGCGAAGCGAGGCATGGCAGCAGAGCTGGGTGGGCTAAAAGTGTCGATTCTGGTCCCAATTCCAGCTCTGCCCCAACATGCTGTGTGACTCTGGGCAAGCCCCTTGCCCTCTCTGTGCCCCCATCTCTAATGCGGGTGCAGTGACAGAGGTTTGTTTCGAGGAGTCCGTGCATGCATAGTGACCACCTCCGCAGGTGAGGTCAGAGTCCCGGTCGGGTGGGGAGGATGGAGTGCATGGCGGGATATGGCGGCTGGACAGGCAAGCAAAGACCTTGGGAGTGAGACTGTGCCAGCCCCTGCAGGGAAGTGAGGTCAGAGTCCACACAGGGCAAGGGAGCTCCGACACAGAGCGAGCCTTGTTAAGGGGTAGAACCCAAACTGTGGTCACAGCTGCCCCCAGATCAGCCCTTATACAGATGGGCCAGGGGTGGGGCTTTAGAGTGTGGGCTTCTGCTGAGCAGGGTGGCAGACTCTGTGCCAGTCTACGTTTGAATACACAAGCATGTCTCCTGCCTCCAGGTAGGGTGGGGCTGGAATCAGGAAGACAGCTCAGGCCAGGTCCAGAAGCCAGGTGGCAGGGTGGCTAGGGCAGGGCACTGGCATCTGAACTGGCACCACCACTTCCTGATGGTGTGACCTTGATGCATTACTCATCCTCTCACTGCCTCACTTACAGCCTCTGTGTCCTCACCTGCAAAATGGGGGGCAGACGCCGCCTGGGGGCTCGCATTCAGTGCACGGTGCAGGCGCTCATGTTGCAGAATTTAGAGCGTGGGCAGTATCATCATTTTCATTTGTAACCTGCCAAGCGGCGCAGAATAAGAGAAGGGAGGGTGCCCTCCCGTGGGGCATGTGGCCTCTTACGTCAGGCAGGACACAGACTCGCAGGGTGGGGTCTGGACAGTCTTAGGCAGACTTGGCAGTGGGAAAATGCCAAGCCCATGCAGGGAGGAGAGTCAGAGCCCAGGTGGGGCGGGGAGGCCCGTGTGCAGAGCAGGGCAGGGGAGATGGAGGCCCAGGACGTAATGCTAGAACAGCAAGGCTGTCGGGAAGATCCTCTTTTCTCCAGGGCCACCCACCCCCAAAGTATAACAATGTCAGTAGATTTTCTTTTTACCCAATAATGCATGTTCACTAAAGAAAATTTAGAAGATACAGACCAGTGAAAAGAAGAAAATATAAATTACCATAATCTCAATTCACCCCAAATAGCCATTATTTATATTTTGGTACATAGCTTTCCAGTCTTTTGTTTATGCATATATAAATTACTTATTTCATTAAAATGTTATTCTTGCGAACTCTTATATTTGTACGGGAGGCATAACTACAAGAGTTTCAACAACTGCAAACAGAGTTTCTCGACCCTACTCTGGCTGTTTCCCTCCTGGGGCTTGTGTAGTTGAAGCTGGGCTCCAATCCCCTCTCCATCACCGTATCTGTGGGGTATATGTTCTCAGTCCCAAACTGTCCTGGGCTTCAATTTCTGGACCCAAGCCTTTGTAGGCTGGAGAGAGACCACCAGTGTCCTTTGAAGCCACAGGCGTCAGGCCTGCTGGCACAGGAGGTGTATCCCCCCACCCCCTCCCGCCCCCCATCCCTGCCCTTTGCCTCTCCTGCCCCACCTCCCAAGAAGCCAGGTACTTGCCAACAAGGGACCACACTGGTGCCGTCACCTGTCCGTTTAGTAGTTTAGTTCGTGGCTCAGCGCCAAATGCCTTGACCTGAACACTCACCAGCCTGTCACTTCCTGAACACCAGCCCAGAAATCCTGAAAGACGAATAACTCTCTCTTTTAAGGACACAACTAACCAAGACGTGACTTGCGGGTTCTCACCGTGCTGGGCACGCCACCCTTCTCACCTCTCTCTCCAGCAAGCATCCAGTCCCTTGAGCTCTCACTCCCAAACCCTGACTCACTGGTGTCAACGATTACTAATCCTGGCTTCCCCTTGCCGTTGTCACTTCCCTTCCTTTCTCGTGCACACACCCTCAAACCGCTTGTTGTTGACTTCCAGATTTCAGAGAGCAGCATCGCCTACGAGAAACACAAAGCGAAGGAGGCCATAGAGAAGGAAAAGAAAAAGGTGCAAGATCTGGAGAACCGCATAACCAAGCAGAAGGAGGTATGAGTCTCAAAGAGGAAAAGGCATGGAGGAGCCAGCATGGCTGAGCACCAGGCTCTGGGGGCAGGCGGTCTGGGTTCAAATCCTACCTCTGCCACCCCCTGGCTGTGGGACACTAGGCAGGAGTTGCCACCTCTGTGCCTTGGTTTCCCCACTTATGAAATACAGATGATCCGATAGATCAACCTCATGGAGTTGTGAGGCTTGATTGCTAACATACACAGAGACAAGCACCTGGCACTCAGTGAATGCTGCACGTTTTATTATTGTTGTTGTTATTATTATTATCTCACAGCCAGGAAGTGGAGGGGCAGAATCTGAACCCAGGACTACCTGACTCTAGGACTTCTCATAATCACCCCTCCTCTCCCTATCCTTGACCTTGGTGTAGGCTCAGCTGCCCGGGGTCACAGAGGGGACGGCAGGATATAGATGCCTGAACGTCTGATCGCCTTGGTGCTATTTCTCCACCAGAATCTGTCATCATCGCTATCATCACCTTCATAATCAAGCCACGTTTACGATGATTCCTGAGAGTAGGAGATGCAGGAGAAGCAGAAGTTGTTGCACAGGACCCTGTCTTAGGCACCTCCAAGCTGGAGGACTGATTCACCCCTCCTGGGTCCCAACAGTACAAGACACACATATACACACACACACACACACACACACACATGCAAGCCTATATCTCAAAAGTCAAGGCACGTGATAAACACACAACCTGACAATAGTGGGTTAAATTTAAATACAGGTAAATACAATTTCAAAGGATTTTCAAGACCAGATGGGGCTGGGACTTCCACGGTGGTCCAATGGTTAAGAATCTGCCTTCCAATGCAGGGAACGCGGGTTCGATCCCTGGTCGGGGAACTAAGAGCCCACATGCCGCAGGGCAACTAGGCCTGCACGCGCTACAGCCCACGCGCCACAACTAGAGAGGAGCTCGCACGCTGTCGCGAAGAGCCCTCTCACTGCAACGAAAGATCCCGCATGCCGCAACAAGGATCCGATGCAGCCAAATACATAAATAAATAGACCAGATGGGACTAAACAGATCTTCAAGTCTATTCACATCGATCTTAGATCGTTTTCTTCAAAGAAAGGTTCCTAAATATTACCATACATAGAATCACTGGGGGGTTATTTTTTTCTTCTTCTTCTTTTTCTTTCTTTTTTCTTTTTCTTTATTTGGCTGCGCCGCACAGCACACGGGATCTTAGTTCCCCAACCAGGGATCAAACCCATGCTCCTTGCAGTGGAAGCATGGAGTCTTAACCACCAGACCGCCAGAGAAGTCCCCTGGGGGGGTTGTTTTGGATTAAATAATGTTCATGAAAAGGCTACATGCAGTATGATTCCGACTATATGACGTTCTGGAAAAGGCAAAACTATGGCGACAGTTAAAAGATCAGGGATTAAAAAAAAAAAAAAAAAGATCAAGGATTGGTTAGGGGAGTGGTGGTGAACAGACGGAATACGTAGGGTTTTTAGGGCAGTAAAACTATTCTGTGTGATACTATAATGGTAGACACATGTCATTGTACATTTGTCCAAACCCACAGAATGTGCAACACCAAGAGTGAACCCTAACGTAAACTATGGACTTTGGGTGATAATGATGTGTGGAGGCAGGTTCATCAGTGTAAGAAATGTACCAGTCCGGTGGGGATGTTGACAGTGGAGGAGTCTGTGCATGTGATGGGGGCAGGAGTTCATGGAAACGCTGTACTTTCTGCTCAGTTTTACTGTGAACCTAAAACTGCTCTAAAGAATGAAGTCAAATAAATAAATAAAGTGCGTCCAGCCCCAGCACAGTGCCTGTCACGAAGCCCACATTCCACAGTGCTGGAGAATGGACCCAAGGAGGAGAGTAGAATTTCGACAAAGATCGGAAGAATGGGTCCCGGGAGGAGGGAGAAGGTGTTGAGGACATGGCGACCAGAGTCCAATCTTGCCGGGGCCCCACGGGACGAGGGGAGGTCACCCCAGGGCCGAAGCCACAGAGCAAGATGGAGGAGTGTCCTGGAGGCAGGTCCTGTGACGAAGGGGTGAAGGAACTTGGCACATTTATCCTGGAAAATAGATTTAGGGAGAGACATGACAGCCCTCCTCAAATATTTAAAGGGCTGTCTCATAAAAGAGAAATAAAACTTGTTCGATGAGCTCCAGGTGACAGAACTGAGCTCAGAGACCAGAAATCTCAAGTAGACAGATCTCAGCTGCATATAAAAAAAGAGTTCTGTAATCATTGGAACCTTCCAGAGAAAACATGGACTTTGGACTTTAAAAGGATCAACAGAACAATACCAGAACAGAGGTCACCTCCTCTCTGAAAACAGGGGAGGGAGAGGCTAGGGTGGATATTTATACCTGAATTTCTGTTCATTTGATGTTTGCTATTTGTCTAGGAAATAGATTTAAAAATGCAAAAAGAAGACATTTTAAATGATAAATTAAATGATGCATTGGCCATGGTAGAAAAGACTCAGAAAACAAAGACGGCTGAAAGTCTAAAAGCAGAGAGCCTCACCATGAAATTAAGTGAAACATTAGCTGAACTGGAAACTGCTAAGACGAAAATGGTAAGTCAGTGCCTTCTGGGGATGGGAGAATTTTCCCTTCAATGCGCGATCACGATGCCATGAGGATGCGTGGTTTAGACCAGGGGTTCTCAGCCTCTACACTGTTGATGTTCTGGGTGGGGTAACTCTTTCTCATGTCCTGTGCATTATAGGATGTGTAGCAGCATCCCTGGTCTGTACCCACGAGATGCCAGTGGCACCCTTCCCCCAGTTGTGACAACCAAAAATGTCTTCCAACTTTGCCAAATGTCTCTGGCAGGGTAAAATCACCCTCTGCTGAGAAGCATTAGTTTAGTATAAAAAGTAAACAGAAGCTATGATGACACCCTCTGTCCAGGGTCTTCTAAGATGTTGTAATTCAGGGTCTTCACAGGATCAGGCTGAAGCACTGAGCAGCCCCAGAATTTAGGGATCAGTGACTATTCCTCAGACGTTAAGATAATGTTTTCCAATTTCATCTCAGCATTCAAGGCCCTCCACCATCAGGGCTCAATATTGCACCCACCTGTCCTTCATACATTGAACAGACAGGTCTGTAGACAAGGAGTCGATGAGGATTGACCTGGCAGAAGTGCACAGAGTGAACCTGAGTGGGAGCGGACTTGGAGACACCGGCTCGGGGTGCGGCACGTTGTTGCTGCAGTCCTGAGTCACAGGACCTGGACACTCGGGGCAGCAGAGCAGGGGAAGGAAGGAGTCGCTCTGGAGAGAGTGAGCAGAAAAATGGCAAGACTCGACAACTGATTGACAGGACAGGAGCACTGAGAAGAAGAAGGAACCAAAGGAGGCGGGCGAGCTTGGAGCCAGGGCACCGGGCGGGCTGATGGCACACGGTGGAGATGCGGGGAAGATGGGGGTCGGGGTTTGTGTGTGTGGGGGGGGGGCTCTTGGGGGGGGGGGGCTGTCTTCTGGAGAAGGTGAAGAATTCAGACTGAGACGAGGGTGGGGTACCAAGTTCAAAAGTTGCCCAAACTTTTGGCAGGGCAAAAAAATAGATTTGGGGCAGGAAGCAAGACATGGGAACAAAATTTGGAAGACAGCCTTGGAGGAGTGATTGTTGAGAGAGCAGGCACGTGTGAGCATCTCAGGCAGGGAATTTACGCATCTGGAGAAGATCAGAGGCTCAACGTGTTAAGGGAATCAGGAGGAGGATGACGTCGTCCAGGTAGCAGGAGAATGATGTCATCCCGAGAGGGGAGGAAGGTGGGGGGCGGTCAAGGGAAAAGTTCTGACTCACCATCAGGGGACCACTGATCATTTTTGGGTTTTTTTGTTTGTTTGTTTTTGCGGTACGCGGGTCTGTCACTGTTGTGGCCTCTCCCGTTGCGGAGCACAGGCTCCGGACGCACAGGCTCAGCGGCCATGGCTCACGGGCCCAGCCGCTCCATGGCATGTGGGATCCTCCTAGACCGGGGCACGAACCCGTGTCCCCTGCATTGGCAGGCGGACTCTCAACCACTGCGCCACCGGGGAAGCCCCATTTTTGTCTTTAAGAACTACAAATTCATTCACTTTTCTCTTATAAAATTGTTCACTCATTAATTCAACCCACACTTACTGAGCATCTGGGTCTAGATGCTGTGGCAGGGATCTAGACACTGATGCTGTGGGCATATTGGTAAATAAGAAAGGGTAAGTTTCTGCTCTCATGGAGCTTACATTCCAGTGGGAGCAAGAAATAAAGACATGAGATCATTCAGATGGTGATAAGTGCCTCAGGGGAAATAAAACAGGGTCATGTCTCCTTCAGATAGGCAGTCAGGGAGGGCCTCTCTGAGGAGGTGACATTGGAGCTGAGGCCTGTCACATGAGGCGTCAGCCATGCGAGGAGCTGGGGGAAGATTGTACCGTGCAGAGGGAACAGCACATGCAAAGGTCCTGGGGCGGGGCGGAGCTTGGTGCTGGTGGGTGCAGGGGGCCCATGTTGATATTGCTGTTATCGTCCTCTTATCCAGCTCCCAAGATCATGTTAACCACGTCTGTTTTCCCAGATCATGATGGAGGAGCGGATGCAGCTGCAGCAGCTCACAGTAAGGGCCCTCCAAGAAGAACAGGAATCTCAGAAGCACGGATTTGAAAAACAGATCATGGAATACAAGGACCAAATCAAACAGCACACCCAGACGATTGTGAGTCTTGAAGAAAGACTCCAGAAAGTGACCGAACACCGTAAAAAAATAGGAGAGATTGCAACGTTGAAGGACAATGACCGAGGTTGGTCCAGAGAGACGCCGAGGAAATCTTAGTGTTCAGGGCAGGTTCTGATGACCCTGTGGGTCCCCCTAGGCTGATGCAGAAGAAAAGTCTGCGCCTCATTTAAAAGCTCCTCTATTGTCTGGAGGCCTTTTCTTCTTGTTACACAGCAAGGTTAGGCGCCCTCAAGGCCCAGGTTCAACAGAAGTAACAGCAATGAGCAGGGACAGCCTTTGTGCCGAGCCGGTCAGCCAGCGAGGGGCACAGGCTGCCGGGGCTGTTAGGGGGTGTCAGAGCAGCACAACGGGAATCATCTTTTCCGTGTGGAAACATCCCGTGCAGGGGCCTTTCAAAGGCATCTCTCTGCCATCAGCAATTTGCAACTTTGTCTAATGCACTTTTATAACCAGCTGGGGTTTATCCCTTTAAAAAAAAAAAAAAAAAAGAGGCTGAAGAAAGAACTCAAGAGTTGTGAGCACTTATTCGCCCTGAATGACCAAGGTGATGCGTAAAACTAAAGACAGTGAGCTCTTGGAAAAGAATTCTGGAAGTAGAGGCCTCGGGCCAGGGTTTCTCATCCTTGGCACTAGTATTGCCATTTGGGCTGGAGGGCTCTTGGTTGGGGGCCGTCCTGTGCACTTAGGGTGCTGAGCAGCCTCCCCGGCCTCTGCCCACCGGATGCCAGTGGCCCCCACCCCCACCCCAGTGCGACAACCAAAAATGTCTCCAGACGTGGCCAAACGTCCCCTTCAGGGTAAACTCCCCACTGGTTGAGAACCGTGGTCCTAGTCTAAGCCACTTGACAAGCTGTCAGGGCTCACCTCATGGATTCATTCACTCAGCATGCATAACTGATCATCTATTATGTCCCAAGCTCATTCTAGGCACTGGGGGTTCAGCAATGGACAGGCCAGGCAGCTAGCCAAATCACTGCCCTGACAGGGGACCCAGGATGGACAGGGCACCACGGCACGGGCACGGGGCGGGACTCAGTCTCCCAGCCCAAGTCCAGGTCGGAGGGAGGATGTTTCAGCTGGGACCCGAGAGCGACTACATCTTTGTCACCCCACTCTTAGATCCATGCCTGCCATCAAGCAGATGCTCCCTACGCATCTGTCGAACGAATAAATGAGTGGGTGAACTGAGGGTGAGGGCGGAAACTGGAAGGCGTGGGCTGACGAGTAAGTGGGAGGTGAGGACAGGACGAGACTCTTGTCTGAGCGGAGAGCAGGAAATAGGGCAGGAGGTGCGACCCAGGAGTTAAGGCTCCGCCCCTCCTGCGCCCATCTCCTCGTCTGTCAGTGGAGTCAGTGATCCCTGCCTTAGAGAGTAGCTGGGAAGATTTCACGAGCTCATACGTGGTGCGGCGGGAGGCGGCAGCCTGTGACACGGAACACACGTTGGTTCCCATTAGGTGGAGAGGGCTGGGGGCATAGGGAAGCTTTGTAAGTTGAGAAAGCCATAGGTGTGTTGATAAGCAAAGGGGAAGGAAGACATCCGTTGTGTAAGGACTGTGGTGACGCTGGCCTGTCCCTCTGATTCAGCCCAGGAGGGGGGAACACAGCAAGACACTGTGGCAGCACCTCCGGTGGAGAGCTCCGCCAAAGACGCAGTGTGTGTTCAACACCTGATGTGAGTACCCGACCGGACCCCTGCTTCTGGCCACGTCGTCAGAGTCTGCAACAAGGAGTTGAGTCTGGGCTATTCTTGCTGCTATTTGAGATTTTCGATCCCTTTAGTTTCTCGATCATGTTCAAATTCCAACTCAACACTCTCCAGGTGTGTGGCCCCGGGCAGGTCACGTCACCTCCTGTGCCTCGGCTTCCCTGCTGGTGAGATGAGGTACATGAATGCCAGCTAATGCTATGATTGGCTCCTTTTTCCAAGTACCTGCTCGAGGCAAGCGCATTCCTGGGTATTATAAGCGGGTTTCAAACACCACTTGGTTGAGTGGGTCCTGCAGATGGTTAAAAGTTAAGAGGTTGGACTAAACGACCTTGAAGCTCCCTCCCAACCCAAAAGTCCATACCTGGAGCCACAAAGAGCTGACAGTTTCCAGAGAAACAAAATCCATGAATGGGAAAGATCCTGAAAGCCACTGACAAGCAGTGTACAAACAGTAGGCAGGAATGTGATGCAGAGAAAGGATTCAGAAAGTTTCTCGAAAAAGACAAGCCACCAGCCTGAGCCCTGCGCCACATACCAGTTACCAAAGTCTAATGTCCCAGGGGTTTTACCTCAAGAGGGCAAAGATACTCAGATACTCAGCCTCCATGTTCTGAAAAGTTCCTAACTGACTCCTCCTGGTAGAAAGAGCTCTCTCTAAAGACAGCAGTAGCCACGACCTGGAGAAGAATCAGCATCACGTTACTCTTCTCTGGTCCACTTCCTTAGCTGTGGACACCCTTGAGGCAGAGTTTCATCCTCAAGTTGGAAGAGTTATAGCCAAGGAGTAGAGAGAGAGACAGATAGACAGACACGCACACACAGCACGCGTCTCTCAGGGCTGGGGTGTCTCACCCTTGCTCATAACCCCCCTCAAGGCACCTCTCCCGCTGTCACGCTGGGCCCCTTCCCACGGAACACTGCTTCCCTGTCAGCCACCCTGATCGTCATGGTGCCAAAGACGTCCTGCCCTCTGGGGCGTGGGGCCAAAGAGCTGCCCTCATCCCACCCTCCCTGTGTCCCCCTTGATTTTCTGGGCCCCAGGGCCCACACTTCTGCAAAGGGTCCCATGAGCACCACTCACTCACGTGGCACCACGTCTCTCCATCAGGAATTAAAAGAAGCTGGTGAGAGAACAGAAGCCATACCGTCCTCTTCTCTCTCCTCTTCCTCGTCCTCAAAGAATCCCTGAACCCACAAAAAAATAGTCTTCCTTCCTCTTTGCACCAAAGATCAAAAGCCCACAAGAGCATTGGTTCACGCTGACAGACGCTTGAGCAGCAAGAGGTTTCAACTTCACACTAGTCGTATCTCAACCTCAGAGCGAACCCGGCCGGGATCCTTTGTTCTGTCTCCACGTATTTCTTTGTAATGAAGGTGGATCAAAATGGATTTTTGTTTTGAGAATTTTTAAAGAGTGTGCTTATCGCCCTTGCTAGGACAGGCATCCCATGGACCATCATTGATTGGGGATCACTTTGCCTTTGTACTTGGCCCCTTCCAGGCACTCAAGACACCAGGGAGATTGAGTTGAACTGACTTGGTCTGTTTCTGTGAATTTCAGAGAGGACTTATTGACTGCTCAGAAGGAAATCCTGTCTCAGCAGGAGATCATCACGGGGTTAAGGAAGAACCTCACTGAAGCCCATAGCCAAATGTCAGATTTGAGAGGTGTGTACAGTTGCCCACGTCCCTTGATTTCCTGACCCACTTCAAGACAGGAAAGAAACGTGTCTGAAGGGTTGGAAAGCTGGGCATTCAAACTCCCACTCAACCTGACTTCCTGGGCCGTCACAGTACTTTTAGCTCAGGGTCAGCAAGAGCTGTATCCTGGGTATTGAACTGATTCCTTTTGACATGGGGCTACAGGGAACATTCTCAGATGGCTCTGGACCTCTGTGTGGAAACGCAACTTTCTTTTTCGGAGAGAATCTCCGATGACCACAGAGGATTTGTCTCTGGGGGCAAAGGCTTGGGGGTCAACCGTGGGCGCCCCGGGCAGGCCAGCCGGCACAAGTCCTAGCACCCAACAGCTTAGGGAACTCAAGTAAGGTGTCTCCCGGGCCTCTCCTTCCTCTAATGCAAAAACACCTGCAGCACGTCTGCCTTCCGGGGCTGATTTGGACATCAGAGGCCACTAGAATAGGGGCGAAACAGCTACGAGGTCTGCTCTCTTCTGGACGGACACAAGTCTGACTGAATATTCCTACTTGACCCTTCTTCTCCCCAGACTTTTATTTTTGCCTCTCTTCTTCTTGCTTCTTAGAGCTGTCTTCTTTTCCCATCCCTAGCTTCCATCCAGCCAAAGGGCAGGAGTCGGGGGGGTGTAACTAGGTTTGGGGAGGTGGAGGGAGGGTGAGGAGCACTCCTCTCGTCCCCATCTCAAATCCGTGCACCCCAGACCTTCAGTGGTGTTTGCCCCTGTGTCTGGACCAGCTGATGCCCCCAAGGCTTTTATGGCAGGATTTCTCAAAGAGTGATTTTTCCATACCAAGTTATCAGAACACGTGGGAGAGAGGCTACAGTGTCCAGTTCTAGAATGGGGAGGCGCTGGACCCGGTTCTGGATCTGCTGTTTATTAGTTGAGCGACTTTAGGCAAGTCCCCTGACCTCTGTGAACCTCAGTTTCTGCACCTGTGACATGGGGGTGTTACTAGGAACTGCCTTGTAGTGTTGCTTTGAAGACTCAAGGCAGTGTTGGTGTCTTTTTTCTGGCCCTGCGACATGTGGGATCTTAGTTCCCCGACCAGGGATCAGACCCTCGCCCTCTGCGCTGGAAGCGCAGAGTCTTAACGGCTGGACCGCCAGGGAAATCCCAGTGTAGGTGTCTTACTTTGGGTTTTCCCACAAGAAGACCCCCAAGACCAGAATTCCACTGCAGGTGGTTTATTTGAGAGATGATCCCAGGGAAGACAGCAGTGGAAGTGAAGTAAGACAGGAGGGGGAAGAAAGCAGATAACGGCTGTGCTGGTCGGTCAGTGGGCACAGTGGGGGACCGAGGTTACTACTGCAGTGTGGTCGCAGGGGTGCCACCTGGGGGGGGAGGGAGCTGGGCTGTGTACCCCAGCCTGTCTCCACCGGTCCGTGGTTGGAGGCTGTTGCCTCTGGCAGGCTCATGAGCAGAGCAGTCTCCAGAGGCCTCAGAACGCCGTAGGAAACATGCAGAGCAGGCAGCCGAAGGTGCCCTAGAATATGCCACAGGCTCACAGGTCCTGACAGCTGGGGCCGGGCAGGCGCCTCGCGGGCTGCCTCCTGGCGCCAGCACTCACTGAAAGGTAATGCCGTTTTGCTGTTTTGGGGGGGAAGACGCACGCAGACCTCCTGGCCGTTACTGAAGCCCCCAGAGCATCCCTGGAGGGTGGACCGCCTCATGGCTCTTAGAGGCCTGGCAGAGCTGCTGTGGCGCTCACAGAGACCTGGGGCGGGAGACCCCTAACCAGCTTCCACATCACTCCCAGGGGAGCTTAACGAGAAGCAGAAGATGGAGCTGGAGCGGAATGTGGCGCTGGTCCAGCAACAAAGCAGCGAGCTGAGTGTGCTCAAGGAAAAGATGGCACAGGTGAGCAGCCTGCTGGAGAAGAAGGACAAGGAGCTAGAGGCCCTCAAGCAGGCACTCAGGTGGGTAGGAAGGTCTGCACGGCGGGTGTGTGGAGCCCAGGCACACCCAAGTGCCCAGGGAGCCTGGCACAGAGAGGCAGAGCAGGGGGCGGTGGGGGGGGGGCGGTGCTCAGTCAACGCTGGTTGAAGAGTTGAATGAATGAGTAGATGAATGAATTTTCATTTACATTTCATTGCTTTACAACCTCATCATTTAAAACAAAGCTTTGCTCAGTTCTGTGCATCTAGACATTCCTGCCCAATATTCCAGATGAATCTCAGCTTAAATGCCACTTCCTCCAGGAAGCCCTCCATCATTCGCTGTCACGAAACATAGCCAAGGGCTCCTGCTCTGCCTGGGGTCCATCAGCTCCTTCATGCCACTTGAGCGAACCCTTCTCACACAGCCAGGCTGCTCCCACCTGCTGATTGTCTGCCTTCCCCATGAGAACCCCTGTGTAGACTCTATTGACTCCCCAGCATTCACACGGTGCCTGGCATATAAAGGAACGTAGTAAATATTGACTGTACAAAGGTATAGACTGGAGGTGTCAGAGGTCAGCTTAAACTAAATATATTGTTGTTGTCCCACGGATTCGTCTCAAAAATACATGTGAGTTTGCATTTCCATCTATAGTGTATCCATATTTTGACATAAGATTAATGTTTTTCCCAAGGAAGTTTGCGTAGAATTGATATCTCATGTATACTCTGTAGCTTCATGTGCTCCGTGGTTCATGGCCAAGGCAGATTCACATAGTGGTTAAAAGAATAGGCCCCAGACCCAGGCTGCATGGATTCGAGGCCAGGCGCCTTCACCTACAAGCTCCACGACCACAGGCAAATTGCTATATGTCTCTCTCCTTGTCTGTAAAACGGGGCAAGCAGAGTCCCCACCTCATGGGACTTCTATGAGAAATAGAAGGGTTGACAAATAGTAAGTGTTAGAAACAGCAGACACACAGTAAATACCCGCCATGAATGTCACAGCAGTGTCCCGCAGACCCAATGCAGGAAGCAAGGATGGGTAGGGGCCTGCCTGTCTGGTCACTATAGCCTTAAGTCCCCCGAAGCTCATTTCCCTAGAAATCTTCGGGCAGTAGACTTGAAGGCTCAAAGATTTTGGTTCCCTGTAAAAATGGGAGTCCCTTTTCCAATTCTGTTCATGGGTACAAAGGTAATTCACGGTTCCCGGAATTCATGCTGCCAACGACTCTGCTGCCCAGTGTCTCATCTTCTCTGCCCTAGGGCCTCCCAAGAGAAACACAGACTCCAGCTGCACAAGGAGAAGGAACAGAAGCCCAGGAACACAACCCAGATGTGTGACATCTCGGTGCAGATAGAACCAATCCACACCGATATTTTCTTAAGCAGCCAGGAAGTGAGTGCCTGCCCTGTCCCTGGGCAGCTAGAAAGACAAGCTAAGAAAGAGCCCAGCAGTGGCTTTCTTTGTGCTTATTTTTTCTCTTTTTTTTTAACAGGGTGATGTGAGGTTCCAGTTTGAATGAGAAGGCATAGCTGGGGAAGGGCGGTCCAGGCAGGGTAATTGCCACTACAAAGGCCCTGAGGCAGAAATATGTTTCAGGAGGAATATATGTGGGAAGGAGGGCAGTTTGGGATCTAGGAGAACTTTTATTATTATTGTGTGTGTGTGTGTGTGTGTGTGTGTGTGTGTGTGTGCGCGGCTGTGTTGGGTCTTCGCTGCTGCACGCGGGCTTTCTCTAGTTGCGGCGAATGGGGGCTACTCTTCGTTGTGGTGCACAGGCTTCTCATTGCTGTAGCTTCTCTTGTCGCGGAGCACGGGCTCTAGGCGCACGGGTTTCAGTAGTTGCGGCACGCAGGCTCAGTAGTTGTGGCTCGCAGGCTCTAGACTGCAGGCCCAGTAGTTGTGGCGCACGGGCTTAGTTGCTCCACGGCATGTGGGATCTTCTCGGACCAGGGATCAAACCTGTGTCCCCTGCATTGGCAGGCGGATTCTTAACCACTGAGCCACCAGGGAAGCCCCTTTCTTTGCTTTTGTAAACATCTTCATTTTAAGTTCCAAAAATATTACTTGCTTATGTGAAATGTATGTGATCAGCAGCTTGGCACGTGTGCCATCAGACCTTTTCCTCACAGAAACCACCACGTGCTCATACAGTCAGGATTGTGCAGTGGCTGAAGGTCAGGCTTGGATTCGATTCCAATCTTGAGTCCTCCACTCAGAAACCCTGTGACCTCAAGGATGCACCTGAGTACCAATCCCCTCATCTGGGAAGTGGGAGTAATACCAGTCACCACCCCCCCCATGGGGTTGTTGAGAAATGAATTTATACACACAAAACACGCGCAAACTTACATATACATATATTTATTTAATAGGGTTTTTTTCAAAACATGGTATCAAGCCGCATATATTCTGCAACTATTTTTTTCTCACATGAGACTATTTAATGGGCATATTGTCAAGTAAGCATGTAAAGATCTACCTCATCCTTTTAAACGGCAGCAATGAATTCCATCATGTCCCTTTTATCCAACCAGTCCTGTATTGATGGACATTTGTTTCTACTTCCACACGTTGCTATAGTTAATATCCTTGTAAGTATGTAGAACAAATTCCTAGATGTGATTCCGAGATGTCCAGAGGACAGCCTAAACTGTGCTTGGTATGGCCAAACTGCCTTCCCAAAGAGCCATGCCGCTTACACTCCATGGCTGACTCTTGGCAACCTCTGCGCAGAGGCCTTTGCGTGCCTGGAGGTCCCAGCGGTGCAGCACACAGGGATCGTGTCTTAGAGCGAGAGCAGCCTTCACCACGCAGTCCTCAGTGGTGGCGCTCACATCTCTCCCCGTGGCAGGGGCTGTGATGCTCCCCATTGTACATGGGCGGCTGACTATGGGTATGGCGCTTCCTCGAGGCCCCGGGTTTCCTGGAGTCCAAGGATCTCCTTTGCTTTGTGAAACTAGAGAGCAGAGCGTTTCAGTAATGGGCTTTGGACTTTCACTTGGAGACAGGGCCAAATGTGTCAGCTTGCCTTCCTGCCTTCTCAAAGATGCCTTTCCCCTGCCAAAGAGCAGTGAGCCAGGGCCGCCCGCAGCGTGAAGGAAAGGGCTCAGTGGCCCAGCCCTCCGGCCCTGGCAACAATCACCATCCAGAGAACTTTAGCAGAGGTGTCTCCTCGTTACTAGGGCCACCTGGCGATGGGGCTGCAGCGGGTTCCGCAGCTGTGAGCTCCATGGGGCCGGAAGCAGGTCTCACTCCTGTCGGAATCCAAGCTCTTTGTGCAGGACCCAGCCCATATTCATTCACACGTTCAACAACTATTGAGCACCTGCTGTATGCCAGGCCCTGTGCTGGGCTCAGGGGAGGATGCTCAGGGTCCCTGCCCACACCAGACCCCCTGCGACTCTGCACGTGTTTGCTGGAAAGGACTGTTGACCAGAGGCCTGTGATTTTTAGTTTCTGTGACGAGGAGGGGTTAGTTGAGGAAGATGGGGGAGGGAGGCTGCAAGATAAAAGTAAAAAGGATTTTTTCTTTCTCAGAACGGCTTTCCACACTCAGGCTACTTCCTGCTTTCTAAACCAGAGTGGGTCAGAGGGCTTAAGCATTGTATGAGAAAGAATCTCCATCTTCTCTAAATAAACAAATTCCCAGAAGAGCCATGAGTAAGGGTCACATCGGGCTCAGGCGAGCTCTGCAGGCAGAGGAAGGGCTGTCACCAAGCCCGGCTACTGCGGCTGCCCCACCCCCAAGGCCGGTCACCCCTGCCCACCTCCTCCTCTCCAGCCTCCAGCATGTGCTCACACACACACACACACACACACACACACACACACATTCCTGGTGTTTACTCCCAAGGCAAACATACACCCTCAAAGAGAGGGAGGCCAGTGTAGAAAGAGCCTGGGAAGTAAGCTGGCTGTAGCCAGGGTCGGGCTCCATCAAGGTCCTACTAAGTGCAGCCGGGGGTAGAGTGCCCCCTTCTCTCAGGGACTGAGCCCTGGTCCCAGCAGGAACACTGGGGCAGACCCCTTCCGGCTCCGTATTTCTTGAGCCCCTACTGTGCCCGGGGAATAAGGCTGGGCCCTGGGAATAGCACAGTCTACAACGGAGACAAACTCTGCTCTCACAGAGCCCACATTCTGGAAGAGGAGAGACACAGGCAATAAACAAGTCAACGTCGAACAAAATGTCCAGCGGGAGTGAACGCTCCGAGGAAAGATACAGCAGGATTCGGGGTAGAGTAGCGTGTGGGAGGGGGCCTCCCAGGAGGAGACCAGGAGCAGAGCCTGAATGAAATGAAGGAATGAGTGGTGGGGACGTGGGGTGAGAAGTGTGGCCCCAGGAGGACCTCAGACGGCCCTGCTGGGCTCCCCGAGCGAGGCCATGAGCCTTGTGCCCATCGTGGCCAGCATGCGGCCTGGCACATGTCACATGGGCCTTCAATAAGCATTTGATGAATCAAGGAAGGAAGAGCAAATAAATGTCCCTTTCCCTCTTCTCTGCTTTGTTTTCCTGGTAGCATTTATCACTTTCTGGAATTTGAACATGTCTTTCTGCTTGTTTGGTGTGTCTGCCCCATAGCAATGAGCCCCCAGCAGCAGAGCTTTCTGCCTGGTTCCCCGATCTCTCCCTAGTGCCTAAACAGTGTCTGGTGAGCACTGTCTCTCTGAACCAAAATTGTCATAAGATTGTGATAAAACAAACAAGTTGTCAGTTTCTTCCCTTTCTCGCCATTTTGACTGGGACCTTCCCTAGCCACAGTACTTATATCTGAAGACCATTCCCAACACCCCATCCCATTTCCAGTTTCTTTCTTTAATATCTATCACTGTCCACCATATATTTTCCATGATTATCTTATGTATTGTCTGTCTGCTCACACTAGGATGCAGAATCTATGCTAACAGGGATTTTGCCAGTTTTAGTCACTGCTAAGTCCCCAGAGCCTAGAGCAAGGCATGGCACATAGACGTGCTCAATAAACCTTTGTGGTATGAATGAATGAGTGGATGAATGAATCACTTACCCTAGGGAAGCGCTGTTTAATTTGGAGTCTACGACAGGGCTTCAGGGGGTCCCTGAAGCTCCAGAAGTTGTCTGCAAATTTTTGTACGTGAATTTTTCTGGAGGAAGAAACCCGCATTCTTCCTATTCTCAAAGGGGAGAATATGTGCATGACCCCTAAGAGATGAAGAAGACCTTTCCTTGTCTGTGCCCTTTGTAAACCCAACTCTAGCGACACGGCTAGTGACTACCATATTGGATGGTGCAGATAGAGAATACTTCCATTGTTGCAGAAAGTTCTGTTGGACCACACTGTTCCAGAGAGTCCAGGAGTCTCAGAGGAGTGTTTTCCTTTCTGCAGAGCAGCCAGGAGTCCGCCCATCAAATTCCCTCGAGCAAATATTAAACCACCATCCTTATTACCAGCTAAGAAGAAAATATCACATGTTCTTACCTAAAAAATGCCCCTCCAGGGACTTCCCTGGCAGTCCAGTGGTTAAGACTCTGCGCTTCCGCTGCAGGGGGCACAGTTTCGATCTCCGGTCAGGGAACTAAGATCCCGCATGCCGCACGGTGCAGGCAAAAATAAAAAATGCCCCTCCAGGAGCGAATTTGATGTGATTATTCAGAGATGAGACCAGAATGACAACAAGTGGAAACCCAAGCTTAGAAGAATATTAGAAGAAAAAGAGAAATAAAACATGGGGATGGAACATAGAGGGGATCTCTTATTTATAGTGATGCTAAGTAGGTAGGAAAGTTGGAAATCTTCCTAGATGTGACTTTGTATTTGAAATGAAATTTTTAAGTTCCTTCTCTGCTGAAGCCCCTTAATGATATTTTCCAAGGTACTAGGTAAGTGACAGGGTTTCTGCTAATCCATGATTTGTTCATGTTTCTTCAAATACAAGAGAGGGAGATTCTGATCCCTGATAAAGCTGCTGTCCTCACCATTCTGGCCACAGGAGCAGTCCTTCAGTGATCTAGGGGCCAAGTGCAAAGGGTCCCGACATGAGGAAGTCATTCAGCGTCAGAAAAAGGCCTTATCCGAGCTTCGTGCGCGAATTAAAGAACTTGAGAAGGCCAGCTCGTCAAGTAAGTTTCCTCCTTCCTAGTCACCCGCTCTGTGCTGAGAGCCGTGGGCCCCAGACTTGAGGGTTCACTTTGGGGACTGACCAATTTGCCAGGACCACCATCTTCTATCCCCATCATTTCATAACTAAAAGGACATAGTTATAAAAAAAAAAAAAAAGATGGGCAGGAAAAAAAAAATTGGGCAGACATGATCTCAGAGTCAAGAGCAGGCCTTGATATTAAATAAACAGGATTTCATGAAAAACTCACAACCTTGTCCTTCTTTTTCTGATTTCACTGTGGCCCAGTGGAAACTTTTTCATAGACTGATGCTGTGCAAGGACCAACCTTGGGGAACTTCCCAGGATAAATACCCTGTGTAGAGGGAATAGGGCTTTCAAGAAACCAAGCTTGCTGCTGGGTAGAGCACTGGGCTAGGACACAGAATCCTGGGTTCAAGTCCATCCTCATACCTGTGGCCGAAGGTTCACCCTCAGTGCCTCAGCCCTGTGAGGCTGCAGCCTCATATTAGCTGTGTGGCCTTGGACAAGTCATTTCACCTCTCTGGGCCTTGATTCCTCACCTGCCAAGGGAGGATGGTGAGGTAATTAGTACTGGCCTGTGGTAAGTGTCCAGTAAATAGCAGCTGTGATTTTTACATGCAGTAACTTCTTCCTGAGCCTTCCTTTTGAGTGTAAATTATTTCTTTTATAGATCATAAAGACCACATGGATGGATCATTTCTAGACTTAAAGACCCTCGGGATGGAAAAAAATGTTCAGAAAATATGGGATGTAAAACCTGACTTGCCAAGTTTTTCAAGAGTAGAGATCCGAGCGGTAACCAAAGAAAATTTGTCTCTGCACTGACTGACACGTGGAGAGGGTGGGCATGAGGACAGACACTAGCCGTGTGCCCTGGCATCACTGTATACATCATTGGTTCGAGGCCAGGTCCTCCCTGATGAGCTAGCACCTGTATGGACTGGTCGGTGCCTGGCCGTACCAGTGGTCCAATGTTTGAATAGAAAGGCGGCTTCCCATCATGTATAGCATGATGTAGCATTGCACTGATGTTGGCCAGGTCAACCTCTGGGCCCTCCTTTTCACATCACATGTTATATTCTGCAGACAATATTCAACAAGCTAATGTACAACATTATGTCACGAGCTTGCCTAACATTTGCTTTTTGCTATAAACTGAAAAACATGAACACATAAAGGGCAGCAGAAGGGAGCCATGATGATTAAGAAGACACAAGTTCTAGAATCAGAGATCTGTGTCCTAATCCCAGCTCTGCAAGCTCTGTGACCTTGGGCAGGCTCCTAACCTTTCTGGGACTTCATTTCCCAGCTGTAAAATGATGATGGAAAAATTAAAGGAGACAATTATGTAAAGTGCTTATCCCAGTGCCCAGCCCATAGTGAGCACTTCAATAGATGGTAGTTACTATTATTAAACAGTATTATCCAAGAAAAGCTTCCTTTCTTAGGGAGCATAGTTCGTATTTGCCAGGATTTTCAGAAGTCATTTGATTGTTAGGTTGAAGGTGCCCTGTATCCTAAATGGATGCTTGATCGGGTGTTTGATTGACACATGACAATGGACAGCTCAGGTCAGCATTAATCACAGGACCTGCTGGGTGTGGCTTGCTGCGGCAGCTGGTCTAAACCAGCTTTTGGAAAAAAATAATAAAGCCATCCTATCTGTACCAGCATTTTCTCCTACCATTTTTCTAGACATTTGCTCACACGTCTAGAGATGTGAGTCTTCAGAAACGTGTTGGTTTTCCTGATAAAATTGAACCTTCCTTCTCTGAGGTTGGGAGTAGAGGGACCATCTCCAGGTGGGGAGCTCAGCTGGATCTCACATCCTGATGATCCTGCTTCCAAGATTTACCTTCTCCTCGGCAACAAGCCCTCATCCCACCGCTGACACCACAGAGCAGGAAACCTCCCAACTCTCAAGCCTCCAAGGTTGGCAGTAATTAAACGAAAGAGCAGGAGGAAGAATAGCTGACATCTGTTAACTGCTTACTGTGTGCCAGGCGTTGAGCTCAGCCGGCTACATGCCTTATCTCACTTAGCCATCGTAGCAGCCTTGTGTCATACTTACTATTATTGTCCCCATTTAACAGATAAGAAAAATTAAGGCTTCAGGAGGTCAAGTACCTCACCCAAGGTCACAGAATAATGATTGAAGAAGCCATGGGTGTGTCCCTGGTGGTCTGTCTGCTAGCCTGCAGAGACCGGGTGGGGACTGTGTGATTGGATCCTGTAGCCCAGGCTCTTCCTTAGTGACCCTCCCCTCAGGAAAAGAGGGGGAATCTGGAGAGGTACAGAGGATGCAGCTCAGGGTAGCTGAAGCCACTGGGCAGCATCTCAGGTTCTTTTTGCAGCAGATCTGCCCGGTTTATTGTCGTCTTCAGATGCCCTCTTTTATTCTCATCTCCACAGATACATAGACAAATATGTCCACTCTTATCTATCACGGTCACTTTGGGGGCCTTTATATTTTTGTAGTTTTTTTTTTTTAATCTCAGAGGTTTTCAGGGTAGTGCCAACAAATGCTAGGGCTAAGAGATGCTCATGGCAAGCATTAAAAGCCAATTTATTTTTTAAGGAGGCTTATTATGGTTGTTTGTAGTCGTTGAGATCAGGCCCCCTATTCAGTCTGGTGGCCTTTCCATGCAGTCAGTTGGGCTTCCAGCAGCCAGCTGGCTGGTTGGGGTCTTAGGGAGATGCAGCTGCAAATACTGTCTGCATTGGCTCTGGAAAGGGTCTGAAGTGACGCCCACCCACCAGGTTCCAGAGCTAGGAGAAGGTTTGGCCAAATTTTGTGAGGGTATGGTTTCCGCTGCATAGAAATGAGATTCCTTTAATAAAAAGGAGGGAGGCTATTTTCTACTTAACCTTCATTCGTTCATTCAACAAACATGCCCACTATGCACCACTCGGTGCCAGGTGCCATGCTGGGCGCAAGGAGGGGGATAGTGAGCAAAGGCAACATGGTCCCCATTTCTCTGGAGCTTGTCTTCTCCACATCGGCGGTACTGATTTTTTGAGCCAGGTAACTGTTTGTTTGGGAGACTGCCCTGTGTATCGTGGGGTGTTTAGCAGCATCCCTGTCCTCTACCCACTAGACGCCAGCAGCAATTATGACAACCACAAATGTGTCCAGGCATTGCTAAATGTCCTGGAGGGGGTAGGGTGGACAGAGTCACCCCTGGTTGAGAACCACTGGCCTAAAGGGAAGACAGACGAGACAGTGGCCAAAGAATGGCACAAGTGATGCATCATTTCAAAGGCAGTCGTGCTCTGAAGGGGTAGGAACACAGTCATAAAGAAAGCAGTTCACAGAGTCAGACTGGATTTAAAACCAACTCTCTTGGCATGGACATATATACACACACACGCTACCAAAGGTAAAATGGATAGCTAGTGGGAAGCAGCTGCATCGCGCAGGGAGAGCAGCCCGGTGCTGTGTGTCCACCTAGAGGGGTGGGATAGGGAGGGTGGGAGGGAGACGCGAGAGGCAGGGGATATGGGAACATATGTATATGTATAGCTGATTCACTTCGTGATACAGCAGAAACTAACACACCATGGTAAAGCAGTTATACTCCAATAAAGATGTTAAAAAAAACATCAACCCTCTCGAATTATTCTTTAGTAACTTTCCAGTTCTTCCATTATTCTTTGGGTTATTCTTCTGGATGTAGAAAATCATAATGGAATGCCAAGAGAGTTTTTTTTCTTTCTTTTTATTTCAGCCTCAAAATGGCCTTTCCAGCCCAGGGTCCATCATGGCCACTGAGAAGTTAGGGAAAACGGATGTGGCTGAGGCTTTAGATCTTAGTGAAAAGCTGGTAGGTACACCCAGCATCAGTGCCCTCCTGTCCAAACCTGCGTGCCCTGCAAATGGTTTAAACATCAACCCCACATACATATTTATTTGTTACAGTAGCTCCACGAGACCCATCTACTATCCCAGCATGGGCTGGAAATTGCACAGCCAAATTCCTTGGAAGACTGGGTAGTAAGAGTGAATGTTTATGTCTGTTGTCATTCCCCCTCCCGCCCGCCCCCCAATTCTCAAAAAGGCATGGTGTAAATGGATGCGGGGAAAATGAAAGTCGTACTAAAAAAGCCCCAAATGCACTCATTTGCAAAGCATGTGTTTCTTCTCTGCAATTGCAGAAAATGAATGAAACAGAATTAGACGTTTGCCTCCTCAAAGTGGCCACCAGTGGTCTTGGGCCAGGCCTCTTACCTGCGAAACGCTTTCTCGTAGTACATGGATATGAGCAAAACCCTCGGGAGTCTGATGAATATCAAAGATATGTCAGGTCACGTGTCCATGAAACACCTCTCCCCAAAAGAGAGGGAGAAGGTCAACCAGCTTCGACAAAGAGACCTCGACCTGGTGTTTGATAAGATCACCCTACTCAAGAACAAGCTGGAGAGAAAAGAAGAGCTTTTGAGGCGATACGAGAAAGACATTGAACAGCTCAGGTACGGCCCGTGTCCCCGGCAAAAGGCCCAGGCCTCCATTCTCCAGGCTAAACCTCGGGGCAGCTGCAGACCCGTAGGGACCAGGACAAGAGGACAGAGGCCTGGGTGTGGAGGGGGGAGGCGGGATGGTGACTCAGGGCCTGATGGACCCAAGTCTCTGGGCAAGAAAGCAGCAGTTAAAGTACCCTACTCTCTCTTAAGGAATAAGGTGCACCTTTTATGAATGTGTCTGATGTTTCACCATGTGTGTGCTTTTCATAATTCCATCATATTTTCAGTGGTATCAGCTCCCCCACCCTCTCTGGGAAATTGGGAGGGGCTGGTAGCATAACCTTTGCCACCTTCATGCTACACTTCCACAGCCAATGGGCTATTTATTCTGCCCTCTATTCCCCAAATCTTCATCCTTCTCCCCCACTTGTAATGAAACCGCTAAGTTAGGCATATATATAAGTGTTTTGAGAATCTCCCAGGTCGGGAGCATTGGTGGTGAGTTGAGAAAGATGAGGGGAAAACAGACTTTGTCTCTCCTGTGTGCTCAGGCAGAGCAAAGTGTCGGTTCAGATGTACCAGTCACAGGTGGCAAAGCTGGAAGACGACATCTACAAAGAGGCCGAAGAAAAGGCGCTGCTGAAGGAGGCCCTGGAGCGCGTGGAACAGCGGCTGCACCAGGAGAAGAGGGTCCACAGGGCGATCAGGCAGCAGGAGGTGAGAGGTCCCCGCTCGGAGCAGAGCCTCTGAGGCTGCCCCTCAGCTCCCTTTAGAAGCAGCCACCTGAGGTCCTAGTGGGATCCAGGTAGCACAGAATGCATTCGCCGATGCAAAGGAAGGTGTCAGAATAGCTTTAGCATTAGGCAGACCTAGGTTTAGACTCATTCTACCATTTACTGAGTGACTTCAGGCAGCTTTCTTTCTTTTTTTATTTTTTAACATCTTTATTGGAGTATAATTGCTTTACAGTGTTGTGTTCATTTCTGCTTTATAACAAAGTGAATCAGCTATATGCATACATATATCCCCATATCCCCTCCCTCTTGTGTCTCCCTCCCACCCTCCTCATCCCACCCCTCTAGGTGGTCGCAAAGCACCGAGCTGATCTCCCTGTGCCATGTGGCTGCTTCCCACTAGCTGTCTATTTTACATTCGGTAGTGTATATATGTCCATGCCACTCTCTTACTTCGTCCCAGCTTACCCTTCTCCCTCCCCATGTCCTCAAGTCCATTCTCTACATCTGTGTCTTTATTCCTGGCCTTCCCCTAGGTTCATCAGAACCTTTTTTTTTTTTTAGATTCCATATATATGTGTTAGCTTAACCTCTCTGAGACTCCTAGTCTAGCTTGCCTCTATTTTTTTAAACTTGTTTTTAATTTAATTTTTATTTTATATTGGAGTACAGTTGACTTACAGTGTTGTGTTAGTTTCAGGTGTACAGAAAAGTGATTCAGTTATACATATACATATATCTATTCTTATTCAGATTCTTTTCTCATATAAGTTATTACAGAATATTGAGTAGAGTTCCCTGTGCTCTACAGTAGGTCCTTGTTGATTATATATTTTATATATAGTAGTGTGTATATGTTAATCCCAAACTCCTAATTTATCCCTCCCCACCACATTTCCACTTTGGTAACCAAAAGTTTGTTTTCAAAGTCTGTGAGTCTGTTTCTGTTTTGTAAATAAGCACATTTGTATCATTTTTTTTTAGATTCCACATATAAGTGATATCATATGATACTTGTCTCTGTCTGACTTACTTCACTTAGTATGATGATCTCTGGGTCCATCCGTGTTGCTGCAAATGGCATTACTTCATTCTTTTTGATGGCTGAGTTGTATTCCATTGTATATATGTACCACATCTTCTTTATCCACTCCTCCATCGACGACATTTGGGCTGCTTCCATGTCCTGGCTGTTGTGAACAGTGCTTTCTGAGACTCACAGTCTAGCTCGTCTGTATTTTTTTAACTTTTGATAATTCGTGTATCTTATCTTGTTCTTTCTATTCAGATAACTATTTTTTCTACCAGTTTTACTGAGGCATAATCGACATACAGCAGTGTATTGAGCTTAAGGGTGTACAGCGTAATGATTTGACTCACCTACCTCGTGAAATGATTACCACAATAAGTTTAGTGAACATCCCGAATTTTTTTAAAGGCGGCTATTCTTACCTTCATTGTTCTGCCAGGTGCTAGGGATATGCCGATGAATAAGCTCTCTGAGAATAAAGATTTTGGTTTGCTATTCTGAGTACCCAGAATGGTACTCAAGTCCTTCTGACTTGGGGCTGTGTATTTGTACACGCATGCTTGCGTGTATGTGTGTACATGTGAGTATGTGCTGTGTGTTTGCACGTGTGTGTATTTGTATGTGTGTGTGTGTTGCCTGCATGAGCTCTAAGGAGGCCAAGGTCATAGAAGGGCGCCCTTCTCCTCAACCAGGAGGTGATGGTCAGATAGCTCCTTGCAGAAGCCTGCCCTCCATCCTGCAAACCTTCCAGGCAGTAGGTTTCCAGACAGCAGGCTCTCTGGCTTATAGCCCCAGAAATGAAAAGTGGCTGTCCTGCTCTGAGGGAGCCTGGATGCGGTGTTTCCAGTACTCACTGCTCTGAATTAAACATCACAGGCCTTAGTCTGTGTGTGTCATGGGGCTGCCTCAGGCAGAGGCAGTTTCCTTTCACACCAAGCAATGCCAGGGAGAGCTGGGCCAGTGGCAGAGCTGTGACTTTCCCTTTGATGTGCCCTCTGGAGAGCTCAGCCCTCCCCGAAGTGCCCCCCCCACCCCCAGGGCTTGGCAGGCTAGGCCCCAAAGCAGAGACACCAGACCACAGAATGGGACAGCAAAGGGCCCAAAAAAAGCCATTGTCATGTACTGAAAACCTGAGGATTTACATAATCAGGCTTCACATGCATTATTCATGGGCTGCCTCATTCGTAACACAGTGCAAGGGACGTGCCAGCCTGTTTGACGCTAGACATCCTTCAGCCGAGAAGGGTCTGAAATGGCCAAGTTGAACCTGTGTCAGGGTCCCCAGAAGAGCTACAGCTAGTAGCTTTCAAATTCGTGGAATTCACAGTTGGGGGAAAGATGTATATGAACTACAGCCAGGATCGTGGCATCGCCGATGGTATCGTGTACTGAGCACTTACCAAGGGGCAGGCACCTGCCCCACACCGCACTTCATCTCTCCCATCAACCCGCAAGGGATGCTGGCAAGTGTCGGCCCCTTAGAGAGAGGGGAAAGCTGAGTTGACAGAGGGTACCGTTCCCTGGCTACTAAGCGGCAGAAACAGGATTCCCTCCCCACCTGCTGCCCTCCCCAGCCCATGTTCACTTTTCCACACCCCTTCCTTCTGGGTCTCCCTTACCAGGGTGGCCCCCTTGTATACCTCTCACCGTTGTTCCTGGGGTTTTCACTCCAGGACTCAGGTGTGCATTTCAGGCTTGTTATTAATATGTGGTCAGAAATCCCTGTTTGTCAGGAAGAAAACGATAATAAATTTTAAAGTTTTGCTGGATTCTAAAGGGCACTTGTATACATCTGTCTTGGCATCAGTTCCTTCCAGGGAGTATATCTTCGTTGTTTTTAAGCAGAAATTAACAGAAAATAGAATTCCTCTTTTCTAAGTTTTACACTTAGTATTTTCACAAGGAGCCTTAGTTTTTGTAGTCTCCTGTATAAAACTTTGAAACTCTTCACCCGTTCATAGAGGTGGCAGGGTTGAAGCACTGAGATGAAATTACACATCTTAAGCTTCAGAATTGCCCCCCCCTTAAAAATTGTAGTTTGTAGTTTTAATGTCTGACCATCCCTTCACCAAGCAGAACTTTCAAGAATCAAAAGTCGTATTTCCACACTAATACCTTTGGCTGTGAAAATGAGACTTGGTAGAAAATGCTGGGCATTCACAGAGAACTGGGTCTGTGGCTCTGTCCATGTGGCAGAGGGACGGGAACCGTGGCCCAGGCCGTGTTCACTCTAATCTACATCACTCGAGAAGCCGGCAGTGTCTCTCAGAGTTCAGAGGCCGGATTTGGAGTCAAACAAATAGAGGTCAAGCCCCACCGCTGCCCCGAATGACCCTGAGTAAGTGGCTTGACCTCTGTATCGCAGGTTCCTCAACAAAAGCAACCAAAACTGTTAACAAGGGGCCTACTCCGTGGGGCAGCGGGGGGGTTAAATGGCAAAATGCCTGCAGCGCCTGGCACATGGCAAGCCCGGTTTCTAAGGGGGAAGAATAGGCAGCTCATGGATGGGTGGGGATTCCTCTATTTCTTTCAGGGAGCTTCCTGCCAGCTGACGCCTTCCCCTGTCCTCCCAAAGCCGGCAGCTCTTATGGGACACGCTCTTCTCTTTGGTGAATAGGACTAGGGCCACGGCCAAGAAAGGACCCAGATACCTTTTGTGAATGGGCTAAGGCTGGGATTTTCAATAGGAAATTTTTAAATGCACAGAAGTTGCCACTTGAGAAGCACGCAAACCCTTTCTTAGGGCTTGAAGCGTAAGAAAGGCTGAAGGGCACCGGCTGCTTCCGGCAGGAGAAGCCGCTCAGCTCTCCTGCCAATCAAATCTCCAGCCAATCAAGTCCTGGCTAGGGGGCGTGACCACCGCTTTGCCTTGTGGTCTCAGCCAGGAAAACCCCGTAACCTTCCCTCTGCTTAATTAGCTCAGATCCCTCTTCTTTAAGATGAGAATAAAAATGGCGCCTAACTCGTAGCCTTCCATTCAATGGGAGCTTGTATACAAAACCCTTAGCACATAGGACCACAAAGCATACATGCTCTCCTACCATCGTCATTATCCTCACTAATCTATTTAACTCACTATTTTCCAAGATTTCCTTGGGCCCAGGTATTCTCAAGATTCTGGCTTCCTCCGTGCCACTTGTGGTTTTTTTGTTTGTTTGTTTTTTGCGTTACACGGGCCTCTCACTGTTGTGGCCTCTCCCGTTGCGGAGCACAGGCTCCGGACGCGCGGGCTCAGTGGCCATGGCTCACTGGACCCAGCCACTCCGCGGCATGTGGGCTCTTCCCGGACCGGGGCACGAACCCACGTGCCCTGCATTGGCAGGCGGACTCTCAACCACTGCGCCACCAGGGAAGCCCCACAATTGGTAGATGTTGTGTAGGAGGAGCGTGGGATGGGAGGGGCTTGGGGTGGTGCTCTTCCGCCCACAATGATAAAGTAGAACCATGTGGCCAGGCCTATGCAGCATACGGATAGAAGAAGGCTAAAGAAAAAGACCCTCACCCACCCCCTTCTTCTGCCCACCAATCGCAGTGAATCCCAGCGTCTCCTAGAAACCTCAGAGGTGTGTCCCCGAATGGAACAGGTGGGGATGCATTAAACGCTGTTGTGCTCACCTGATATTTTCACTCGGGAACGTTTAGAGGATCTCGTACAGAGAAATGCCAAAGAAGCAGCACCTTGCAACTGTTCCTTCAAAGAGAAAGAGAGGCAGGTGTGAAGAGGTTTTGTGATCTTGCAGCCAGACACAAAGTAGGTACCTTACTTTCAAAGGGTAAGAGCTTATGGAGTGTACATGCCAGCGTGGGCGGCCCAAGAAACATCCACACACCTCCAGTGCCCTCCCCTCCCCCACCCCAGCCCCTGCCCCGTCCCTTTTCCTGAACAAACGACCTAAGGGACCCAGTATCTGGAGGTGAGAGAAGGCAGAAGGGCAGTGCCACCATCCTAGGTGCTAAATGATTTGGGGACATAGAGACAAAATCATCAGAAAAGGAGAAGGGGGGGAGTGGGGAATCCCAGGAACCCCTGCCCTAAGAAGGAAGTATGTGGGTGAAAGAAGGGGGGAAAGTGGTACAGAATGGAGCCAGAAATAAGGATGAAAGTGCCTATGTTAACGATCCCTTCACCTGCCAAAAGGGAGCCCCATTTGTTGGTGGGCTTTCTGGCAGCCCATGGGAAATGGAAAACCCAGTGTGGTCCAGTGTTCACAGCGTCCGTGAGATATGAGGGATGTGTTGCTCAGAAGTGTTCACAGAACAAAGACAATACTGGATTTTCCCCCAGAGAGGACATTGTGTGATGTAATGGACAGCACCCCTGAGAACGGCAACGCGGTGTTGGCTGGGCCACATCTGTGCACAGCTCTTGAGACAAACTGATGTCGTCACATCCCAGTGAGTTCAATAAAGTTCAGGAAAAGCAGGTGCACAGGGGCCAGGCTCTGCCCTTCAGTGCCCAGCTGCCCACTGATTGAACTTAATCCAGGAAGGAGTTTTGCAGCAATGTTCCAACTGGGGTTCCCTGGCGCCTTTGGGTGCCATGGAAGGGTGTGACTCTCAAAGCACACACACCTTTCTCCCACCAGAGAAGCTCTCCATTATCTTATACCCCAAGTTCCTCATGGGATTTTGCTTGGATAAACGGTTCTGCAAAACAAAAGTGGGGGGGGCAGGATGGGGTGGGAGAGAAGAAGGCTGTTGGTTTAAAACTAACCCCTGCTTTATAATATCTGGGAACTTGGATAGTGACTGTGTCAACTGAGTTTGTGATAAATACTGAGTGGCTGCAGGCTCGAGGCCTTCTCCACGGAAAATGCCTGGATGGCAACTGTCAGTTCAATACGGGTCCATGAGCCTTCACAGACAGTCCTCTGAGGGTAGAGTTAGCATCCTTCTGGGAGAATGGAAGAGTCTTGTAAGCACCTATGCCCTGTCCCAAAAGACAGCCTTATTTCCTCCATGAGTTTTGTGACTACCCAGTAGGGTTGCCAGATTTAGGGGAAAACAAACAAAAAACACGATGCCCAGTTAAACTTTAATTTCAGATAAACAGCAAAAGCTATTCGGTATAAATGTCCTAAATATTACACGGGGCATATTCACACCAACAAATTTGTTGGCTTCATTCTGAAATTCAGATTTAACTGGGCATCCTGTATTTTATCTGGCAACCCCTCCAACATGTACTGAGCACCAACTAGACACCAAGCAGGGAGGTTCTGAAGCAGGTGTCACAAGATGGCAGCCCACAGATATATTCCATTTGGCTCATGGGATTTTTTTTAAGTTACATTTCAAAATAGGGCAGTTTCCTGGAATACTCTGGATTTCCAGCTTCCCTGGGAAACTCGGAAGATCTGGCGGCCCTAGGCCCACAGACCCACAAGCCACCATCACAAGCCTCCATCTTCCAGGCCCCTTAGAAAGGCACTGGGCTCGTGTGTTTGCTGCTGTCCACCACCACCCCAGCTCACTTCACCCACTTCTTTTACTTTCCTGGCCCCTGTAGGAGTCAGGTTGGCGACCCCGGTGGATGCTCAGGGCTCTCGGAGAAAGTCTCCTTCCTGACACCACTGCACATTCGCCTGTGGAGTGTCAGTCTGCAAGGGAGACCCCAGTTCCCTCTCGCTTTTGTGTCTCCAGTGCCTAGGGGATGCTCTTTCTTTGATGAGCTGCCCCTGAGGTGGGGGGCCTTGAGCAGATCAGGGTCAGCAACAGTAATCAAACCCCAGGGGAGTGGCAAGCTCCAGATTTTCAGTGATGCTGGCTTCCCAACAGGCCCCTGTAGTCCCCGCCAGGGAGGTTAGCCACTGGGGCTTTCAACATTTCCACTGGGTGGAAAGCCACTGGACATCTACAGCCTCTTCCACTGATCTAGGAGGCTCTGCTTCCGGCTAAAGCAGATCTGTCCTCCAAGAAGAATACAGTATCCTTCATAGCCTTCTTGGTTGACCACCTCCTTCTCTGCTGCAATCTGGAACAGAGATTCCCTAAAAGGTTCAGCAGGACAGTGTAGCATTGCCCCAAAGCCACACCCCCTTCTGCAGACCTCCATCCTCACCTCCTCACCTAGGAAGGCTCAACATTCCATCCAAATGGGTAGCATCTGAAAGTTGAGAAAAATCCATTTTTCTCCGATGCAAAAGGCAAAGAAGAACATAAGCTAAATTTTGTCAATATTCTTTCTGTGTTAAAGAGACGAATGTTTGTAGAGATGGTGAAGAACTCAAAAGATGCAGAACTCACATTTCCAGGTGAGCCAGAAGAGAGAAGAGAGAAAACCATAGAACGTCAGCAGGAAGCCCAGTTGACAGTTATCCCACATCTATTATGTATTGGGCATTCGGCATGTGCCAGGCACAGAGCCAAACACTCGACGTGCAGTATCTCATTTAAGCTTCACAACAAGCCTATGGGGTGGGTGTTGTTATTATACCCAATTTACAGATGAGATGTCTGAGGCTCAGAGACTTTAGGAGAGCTGGGAATTAGTGCAGACCTGACACCCAGGTGAGTGCTAGCTTTTCCTCCTTTAGGTTATAAACCTCCAGGTAATAAACCTGATACATTTCCAGTGGCATTTCTCTTAAATTTCAAGGAAGCATCCTCTAGAATTCTCTTAAAAGTTGAGAATTAAGACTATGAAATCTTGAACATGTTGAAACATTGCCATTGACAAATCAGCCCTGGAACTGGAATTAAGCCAATCCACGTTCCCACTTTGCAGACAGTAGAGGCGAGCTCTCAGGAAGCTTGAAAGCCAAACACATTTTGGTTGAATATGAGAGAGGAGACATTCAAGTTTGTTAAAAGGCCACAGTCATGCTGAGGCAACCACATTATCATGGGAAGAAACGAAGATATTCTAGGTGAGGGATATATTTGGAAAATAGAAGCTTCTCAACCAGCATCCTTGTGCTAAGACCAGAAGGTGGTTACTACCCAGAGCAGCATGTTAAGAGGATAGAGAGCATCCTGAGGGCCCCACTTGATCTGAGACGTTTGCCACCCTGCAAAGTGTAAATGACTGGAAGTTTGTTCCTTATTCATTCACATATACGATTGAGCTGGGAGGAGGCAGAAACTACCCTACATCTAGGTTTTGTCTGAGGACCACCTGGGGATATAAAATGGCAGAGGAGGTATTGGGATGGGTCCCGGATGCTGTGGGAACATTGTGCTTCTCTGAGATGTGAGACCCCCTGGAACTTCACGCTGCCTCTGGCTTTAACAGAAGCGGGGCACATGGTGCTTCGGCTAAGAGCAAAGAGCCAGCTTCCCATTCTCCCTGCCCTCCAGCCTGAGCTTAGAAGTTTGGTGTCTAGGATCTCCTCAGTACAGAAAGGTTTCCTCCAGGTTCCTTGCCAAGTGTAACTTGGGCGACTCCTTCCTCAAGAGTGGGCCTGGAGTCCTTCGGGGGATGGAGTCACCAGGACCACCTTGAAAAGGATTGGACGTGTAAAATCTGCTCCGTCTCACCCACTCGTAAGAGAGTCTCCATCTCTAACAAGCTTCAGAACTAACACCTCCTACCTTTTTAAGACCCTCTGGTTTTTTGTTTTCTGTCCTCCAAATGCCATTCATTGATTTTATATATTTTTTCCATTGCAGCTAACAGTCCTCTATAATTGTTTGTCAGTCATATGCTAAAGGGGGAAATCTTCTAGTTGACAAATACTTATTGAATACCTAGTCTAGGCCACATATTGTGGTAGAAACTGGGGATGGAAGAATAAACAAGACGATATGATTCCAGCCCTCATTCATTCAACATATATTTGTTGAGAGCCTACGATATATGGCGGGTACTGTCCAGGTGTTAAGGTTCAATCCCGTTCTCAGTGGGAGCCATATCACCCCTGCGAGGCCAAAACTCTACTTTTTTAATGTATAAAGCGCAGACGTATGCACAGCGCTCTCTGTAATATTCAAATTTTATGGATGTGAGAGCAATTAGGAAAAAATGCCTAAGAAGGCTCCTTAGGGGAAGAACGATACCGAAAAAAAGGGTGGGAAACACTGGGTTAGATCAATGAAGAAACACACAAAACTCCTTGTCTTTCTGGGTTTTATTCTGGGATAAATAAATGAATATAATGATTAAATAACTGCTTTTTGAGGACAAAGGCCAGTGCACTGAGCTCAGGAGCGTATTTCACAGGGACCTCCCTCCCCCACACTCCCAGGTCAAGGGCCAAGAGAGGCCTCCCTGAAAGGGGGATGTTTAAAACCAAGACCTGAGGTGGTGTGGGAATGAACTGGGATCTTTCTAGAACCGATGCTTGCAGATGCCCAAAGCAGCCACTCCAGTATGCCCTGAGTTAATTTCCAGTTAATTTCCAAATTTCCAATCTAGATGTTGTTCTTTAAATGAGGGGCTTCTACCCCTGCCTTGTCCTTCTAAGGACGGGGCATGTGGTTCCAAACACTCAGGCTGAACGCATGTCGCTGCCTGTGGTCACTGGTTCAAGACGGACCTTGCCAGGTTCCCCCAACCCTCGGGCCCACACTTGCATTTTCACGTTTCCCATTCCCCATCTCTTCCTTTTCCCAGTTCAGCCATCCCGTCTGCCTTCTGCTGCCCCCGTCCCCCCACTCAAGAAAGGGGACCAAAGCTTGCTCTGTGGTGCTTCCCACCCCAAGCTCGTGGCAGACCTGGGGCTCGGGGGACCCTGGGACCGAGGAATCTTTATTTTTAAACAAACACCCAGACTCCAACTCCGACAGCCAGCCCCACACCGGGTCAGGGCACTGGCATCTGGGAAACACCCAGAGCCAGCAATTTTATTGAAAATCAAATAAAAAAGGATACAAAGGAAAAGTGGTTTAGAGGCGAAAGATTTTCTACATTTCCTGTCTGTTTTCCCTTTATCTGGGCATTCCTGCCAAGATTTACTTTGTGGGCTAGTGTAGAGATGTTAGCCTTTCTTACCCTGAAATGATTTTTTTTTTCCTTGAAATGATTTTGAATGCAGTCTCACAACACATTCAAGTCAGCCACTGGCACAGGTCTGGCACAGGAGATGATTTTTAAACCTGTCTTAAAGAGAAAAGAGCTACGGAGATGGTCCTAACAGCCCCTTCCATTGAAATCCACCCAGAACCTCCTCTCAACCCCTGAGAAAGACAGGACATTCTGGTCCCTATTTGACAGATGAGGAAACCAAGGGTCGCGCAGTCAGTGGCAGAGCTGAAACCACCTGACTGAAACCAGCTGAAACCAGCTGACTACCCACCAGCCCTCTTCCCCCAGGGGCATGTGTTGGAGTCAAAAGCTTGCAGGAAGGCAGTGTGAAACCTGCTGGGAAGAAACTTGCAAGGTACAGTGGCATCTGTAGTACATACAGAACTGTGTGAGTGAGATTCTTGGGTTGCAATTAATAGAAACCTATTCAGAAAGAGGGAGGGGGGGGCGTCCCTGGTGGCGCAGTGGTTGAGAGTCCGCCTGCCGATGCAGGGGACACGGGTTCGTGCCCCGGTCCGGGAAGATCCCACATGCCGCGGAGCGGCTGGGCCCGTGAGCCATGGCCGCTGAGCCTGCGCGTCCAGAGCCTGTGCTCTGCAACGGGAGAGGCCGCAACGGTGAGAGGCCCGCGTACCGCAAAAAAGAAAAAAAGAGGGAGGGGGCTTTTTTAAGGATATAGGGGTGAGTGCCTCATAAAAACTGAGAGCTGAAAGAGAGCCTGGCCTCGAAATAGAACTGGTAAGCCATCAGATCTCAGGCATCATCTCTTTTACACACACACAAGCATGTGCACGCACACACACAGGCCATATCTCCTCTCTGTGTCTCTGCATGGCTCCCCTGATCTCTGCTCTCTCCAGTCATGTGACAGGAAGGAATGACCTCACGGTCCCCCAGTTCAAAGGACCAGCCCAGGGAGCAAGTAGCATCTTAGAGCCCATAACCCCAAATCCTGGGAGTGACCATTTTAAAAGCCCAGCCCGTGCCAAGTGCCCGATCAGCTATGACCAGGGACAGAGTCACACACATGGCTGCCTGGAGCCAGGAGTAGTGCTCAGAAGAGGGTTAGACGACCCCCTAGAGTATCCTGCATTTTCCCCTCCTAAGACATCAGAGACATAAGGCATTCCGTTCAGTAACAGCTTTTCGAGCGAAAGTCCATCCCAATGAATGTGCCTATAATCAGAAACTCCTGGTTCGAAAAAAGATGCAAATGTAAGAAGAAAATGTTATCTGTGTATCTGGAAGAGTGTACACCAAAATGTGAATAAGGTTACCTGTGGGTAGTGTGATAATGGTGGATCATTTTGCGTTCGTTTTGCTCACGTCTATGTGTGTATATAAATATTTTTTACAACAAAGGTTTTATTTTGAGTTAAAAAAAATGCCATTTGAGAAATATTTGGGGATCTCCCTACAATTATAGAGTCTGGGCATTTGTTGCTCTTGCTTGTTGAAGGTTGGAGCCAGAAAAGACACCCCAAAGATGGACCAAGAAAGGGAGATGCTGAAGAGAGAAGCGTCCAGCAAATCCAGCCAGAGCCTTCTGTTTTCTAAACCTGGTGGAAGGAACTAGAAACGTCGTCCCGCTGGGCCTCGCGTGATCCTCCGTGAGTCAGTGTAACTCTTCTGCGTCAAACTACTAAGATGCTTTTTTAGGACTTTAAAGGTTGCTACCCTAGTGTGTTTCTTCCTAGACTGGTATTTTGCACAATACTGTATTTTGGAGTGTGTGAGGAGAGGGGTTCTTTTCACAGATATTATGAATGTAAACATACTCAGGCGTATGAAGAATAAGTTTGAAATTCAGACTCCTAGGCCCGGTAGATACAATTATGTGTTTGGGTAGTGACAAACCCAAATGTCACACCTCCAAGGAGCTCCGAGAAACCCGCAGTTGAGAAAACCCAGGGCGTGTACTGAGGCCACAGGACAGAATGGTAACCTCAGGGCTGTTGGGGCCATGGTATAGTGCATTTATATCTGAATTTATTATAATAAATTTGAACATCAACCTGTTTTATCACTTCCATAACACTGAGTCATGTTTATATGGCGCTCTGCGGTTTTCAAAACACTTCTCATCTAATCCTCTCCCAAGCCCTGGGAGGTAAATAGCATTATGTTCCCCATTTTACAAATGAGGAAGCTGAGGCCCAGAGAGGTTAAATGGCCCATCTAAAGTCACACAGCTAGTAAATTCAAGAATTGGGTCTGGAACCCAGGTTTCTAACTCCATCTCACGTTGCCCATTCTGCCGCACCAAGACAGCCCAGTAGGTCAAGTCCCAGGCCATCAGGACAGACCAAGTACCCAGTCATCAAAGAGCACACACTGCCCAGGTGGACACACCCCTTTCCCATGGTGTTCGAAGAGACCCTCATTTTTGCCTTCTCTCCAGCCATTTGTTCTCTCCCTGCCTTTCTTGTATGGCCAAAGGCCACCAAACAAAACAGAAGGAAGAGCCAGAAGTCATGAATATCATTTATTTTTTATTTTTAAAAAGCCACAATAGGGCTTCCCTGGTGGCGCAGTGGTTGGGAATCTGCCTGCCAATGCAGGGGACACGGGTTCGTGCCCCGGTCCGGGAAGATCCCACATGCCGCGGAGCGGCTGGGCCCGTGAGCCATGGCTGCTGAGTCTGCGCGTCCGGAGCCTGTGCTCTGCAACGGGAGAGGCCACAACAGTGAGAGGCCCGCAAAAAAAAAAAAAAAAAGCCACAATAAAAATATTTTGATATTTTAAAACCAAATGCATTCTTTATACTGATTAAAACTAGAAGGAAATGGGAAAAATTATTTGCATGATCTTCCACTAAAGGTACTTCTTACACAGTGAGAAGGGTGAGCATCACCTGACCTTAAAAATAATCTTGAAAATCCCAGCAGTTTTCCATAAAGAACATATTACTTATACTGTACCATATCCCCAAATCCAAAACAGCCATCTCCAGCACCAGGAAAGATCACTTGGTCAGGCAGTAGTTAGGCAGCTGGCTCACGTTTGGAAGCCAAATTTTGTGGGGAAAAAAATACTCTGGTTGAATACAAATATTTGAATTTGCATAAGTTAAATGTAATGCCTATGTGACTCCACTGTATTCGAGGTCTTTCAGAGGACGTGTTAATTTGTATCATATCAACATTGCAACCCACAATGGCAATTTCCTTTCTCCACTCCTTGAACTAGATGGTTCTTTAGATGTCTCCTCAGCCACACACCCCTTTCTCTAAGAATGCACATTCCCCAACCAGGTTTACCCCACCTACTGCTGCTCTTAGCCACACCTGATTGGCTGATCAGTAGATAGTCTCCCCAAGCCAGACCAATCAGGTTTCTCTTCTAACCCAAGCTGGGCCAATCAGCACCTGTGCCCTTGATATTTGGAAGTGGGACACGGAGTTACCACACAGCGTCATTAATGGTCCGGAGCTGAAGGTATTGATGCAGTTCCCAGCTGGGGTGGCCATTTCTCCCACTGTGTTTGGAGAAACAAAGGCAGTCTTAGAAAGAGATGGCCAGGATAGATAAGCAACAAGTAGAGACAAGAAACCAAGACCCAGGGAATTCCCTGGCGGTCCACTCTGCGCTTTCACTGCCAAGAGCCCGGACTCAATCCCTGGTCAGGGAACTAGGATCCCATAAGCCACACAGCATGGCAAAAAAAAAAAAAAGAAGAAGAAGAAGAAGAAACCAAGACGACCCCCAGAGAGACAGTACAGCAGACACTACAAGCCCCTTAGTCATTGCCTCCCTCTACTGTATAAGCAGCACGCTAAATGCCCTCATTTCCCAGCCTCCCTTGCAGCTAGACCTGGCTGTGTTGTTCAGTTCTGGCCAATGACATGCAGGTGAAGGCCCTGGGCAGGACTTCCCTTCTGGAATTAAAGGCAAGGCTTTGCTAGGAGAAAGTTTTTCTCTTTGTCCCTTTGCCTTGTCTCCTTTTTCTCTCCTGGAGCTCAGACTTGGACCTGGAGCGGCCGTGTTGGGGATCACCAGGTAACAAGCAAGAGACCAAAGCCCACCTCAAAGGACAATGGAGTAGAAAGACATGAGAAGTCTGGGTGGGAGCCTAGTGGCACCACTGTGCTCTGAGCTGTACCTGAACTGCCCACCTCTGTCCATCCTGTTGTATAAATAAATAAGTCCCTATCAGTTTAAGCCACTGTAGTCAGATGTACCTGTCTGTGCTGTGGAGCAAACCACGCAAAACTTAGTGACTTAAAATGGCAACTCTTATTTCTCATGATTCCACGCGTCAGGCTGGCCACTTGTACTGGTCCGGTTGGTTTGGCTGGGGCTAGTTCAGGGTGGCTTCGTGTACATGCCTGCCTGGTCATTGGCTGGGTTAGGGCAGTGGTTCTCAACTGGGGGCGATTTTGCCACCCAGGGGGCCTTTGGCAATGTCTGGACACACTTTGGTTGTTAAACCGGGGTGGGGGTGACACTATCACCTAGGGGTAGAGGCCAGGGATGCTGCTAAACATCCTGCAGTGCACGGAACAGCTCCCCACAACCAAGGCTTATTTGATCCAAAATGTCAATAGTACCGAGAAGGAGAAACCCTGGTCTAGAAAGGCCTCAGCTGGGATGTCTGATTCTGCCTGGTGTGGTCCCTCATCACCCAGCAGGCCAGACCAGGCCACGTGCGGTGGGTACAGGTTTCCAAGAGCAACAGGAGAGAGCAAGCCCCAAAGCACACTTTTCAAGTCTCCACCTGCCTTGTGTTTGCCAACATCTCATCAGACAAAGCAAGCCACATGGCTAGAGTTCATTTGGGAGGGGCTCCAAATTTTTACAATCTACCCACGCGCAGGTCTCTGTTGTTTAAAGCTGAAGGCATTCCAACTGATGCAAAAAGTTGCCCTGATTCCTGATGACTTTCTGGTTCCTGGTTTCTTTCCTTGGAAAGGCCCATTCCAAGGCCTGCCCTTGGGTTCCACTAGGACTTTTTGTATCACTCAAGATTCTCTGGTTGCAAACAACAGAAATCTCCTGTGGCTAACTTAAACAGAAAAAGAGTTTACTGAAAGGAAATGAGGAAGGTTAGAGCATCAAAGGGCAAGCAAAGCTGAGGAGTCTGGACAGGCAGGAGCCGTCTTTTCTTCCCCATAGATGTCCCCTTTTTGCTTCAGCCGGTTTGAGTTTCTGTTATTTGCAACCAAAATGGCATTTACTAAGATGCTCTGCACAGCCCCAACTGGTAGCTCTGAGAAGCTACCAGCAACCTTTCTTTCCCCTGACGTTGTGCCAAGGGACAGCAAGGTACCTGCAGTCCCCCCACCAGAACTTCCAATCTTCTGATCCCCCAAGAAGCTAAGCCAAACAACTTCCTTCCACCCTTGTCAATGGGGGCCCATTTGGATTCGTGACTTTGCAGATAAGGTGCCCTTCTCCAGCAACTTGGCAGAGCCATCAGTGCCTGCTGTTGTGGAAACCGGAGTCATGAAAGTGTCTGCGGAAAAAAACAGCTTCCCCCGGATCCGCGTTCCAAAGTGTGTTCCTGGTAAGTGGAGTGGTTTCCAATTTTTTAGGTCCTTAGGAATGAAAGCAATACACTAACGATGAGAGGAAACCCAAAACCTGCTAATGCTAATGTGCTCCTGTTTTTGTTTTTCATAAATTTATTTATTTATTTTTGGCTGCGTTGGGTCTTCGTTGCTGCGCCCGGGCTTGCTCTAGTTGTGGCAAGCGGGGGCTACTCTTTGTTGCGGTGCACGGGCTTCTCTTGTTGTGGAGCATGGGCTCTAGGCATGGAGGCTTCAGTAGTTGTGGCACACAGGCTCAGTAGTTGTGGCTCACGGGCTCTAGAACGCAGGCTCAGCGGCCATGGCTCACGGGCTTAGTTGCTCCGCGGCATGTGGGATCTTCCTGGACCAGGGCTCGAACCCATGTCCCCTGCATCGGCAGGCGGATTCTTAGCCACCAGAGAAGCCCACGTGCTCCTCTTTTTCGTACTGAGTTTCCTAAAGCAGGAGTTAGGGAGCCAGGTGAGGGTAAACTCTTTCGGCTCATCAGCTTGGCCTCATTTCCATCAAGATGCGCCGCTTGCATCCGTCTGCTCCGTGTCCCGAGTTATTCTGGGCCCATTCATGATCTTATGTGCCTGCTTTTGTTTTTAAACATTTTTCTTTGTCCATCTGTTCCCCAGGAATCCATTGCAATGCCTCCGTCCTGCAGTGGGAAACATTAGCAGGCTCCTTGTTTTGAGTTTCCTCTCATCATATTGCTTTCATTCCTAAGACCCTAAGATATCGGAGGCAGAAATCTTACCTCTGGCTCGACGTGGTCTTATCGTCACAGATTAGAGGTGCCCTTTGACTGATAAACCTCTTTTATGGTTAAACAACCAGCCTTCATTCATTCCAACAAACACCAGGTGCCTACTATGCGCCAGGTACTAATGATACTGTGCTAGACCTTGGGGCCTTAACCTTTGCTCCCCTTTCTTTTCACGGTCTAATCTGCTGCCCTCCTGCAAAGGAGTTGGAATAGTTAATTTAGCGGATGCGTTGCCTGGGAGAGCTCACCTGTGACATTCCCATCCTCTCTTGGCTTTCTATGAGATTACTACTGGGCCTTCTCTAGAGAAAGCTGCATGCAGCAGTGACCCTCTTCTGGGAGTTTCTTTGTGCCTTTCAACAGTTGAAGTTTAATAGCTAATAATAGCCAACTTTTTATAGCATCCTTGCCAGCCATCAGACCCTGCACTAAGCACGGTCCAGACGTTATCCCTCTCAGTCCTCACTGTCTGTATCACTCCAGTTTCACGTGTGAAAATGATGAGAAGTAAGTTACTTGCCTGAGAACAGAAGCATCAGAGCCCAGACTTCGTACTCAACTGCTCCGATACATCGTTTTCCTCGGTGAAGTCCAGGAACCAGCTTGTTATCTACTGGTTGATGAGGATCAGGTCAGCAAACATTGTCCATAAAGGGCCCCTTCCCTTTGTGAACCATGGGGTCACTGTCATCATTACTCAACTCTGCCATTGCAGCATTATGCCTAAACAAATGAGCTTGGCTGTGTCCCAATAAAACTTTATTTGTAAAGATAGGCAGAGGGCCAGATACGCCAACCCGTGTTCAACTCTCACCCAGACTAGATTGTTAATATCCGCATGGCTATTGTCTGCCGCATGACTACCAGGAAGCCAGCTGGTCATCATCTCCATCACTGAGAGCATTGTGAGCTTTTACTACGTGCCATGTGCCACACGCTAAACGAAACACTTTACATAAATTTTCTCACTTAATCCTCTCAAGTACTCCAGGAGGAGAGAGCCATTCGAAAGGCCTCTCGAAAGGTAAAACAGGCTGCCCAAGGTCACCCCAAAGGGATTTTCAAACCCAACTCCTAACCATGACACCACACTGCCTTTCACCATCACAGTGCTGCATCTGGACAACAGGAAACTTTGCTGGTGAGTCTGGACACCTGCCTTCCACTGGACCAAGCCTGAAAGAACCAAGACTTCACGACACACCCCTTCCTCTTGGCATCCTGGTTTACTAGCCCTTCTTAGAGTCCCCTGCTTTCTTTAGTTACTACGTAAGTTCAGGTGTTCCCAGCCTAGGCACCATGTTCTCTCTTTCAACCGACTTTGCCTGTCTCCGCCTTGTGTTAATTTTACAACCTTCCTTTCAGTTTCCCAAATCCTCATGTGCCCCTGCAGCGGCCACAAGCAGTGTTTACCCGTAACTTCCTTTTATTCCTTCCACCCTGTCTGCTGAGCAGAGAGCTCTAAATGACCTCTGGGCCACATCGATACCCAAGGACCAGCAGGTCACCCGGCCCCAATCCCTATCTGATGCGGCTGACGCTGTCCTCAGAGGAGCAGGGGACAGACACTTGAGAGGCTTGTTGTTCAAGAGATCCTGTTAACTTTTGTGTTGAGTCATGTGGGTGCACAGAGGTGTCACTTTAGCAGCTTCTCTTTCTTGGCAGTGACCTTGAGACCTGAAATCGGGCCACCAGATGCTCTGGAGGGGACACTGAGAAAACACGCAGTCCACCCCGAGCCCTCAGGCAGAGCAGGCCATCATGCATCTAGTCAACCTCGATTTCTCCAACAAGGACCTTGGGCCAGGCTCCATGCAGGGCACTGAGGAGACAAAGCTGAGCCAGCCAGACAGGTTCCTTCCCCCAGGAAGTTGTGCTGGGCTGGGGTGAGGTAGGAGGTGTCAGGTATTTTATTAACAGCTTCATTGTGGGTTGTAATAAGTGCTGAGTCCCTGCCAGAGGCGGGCTTAGCTGGAACAGTCGTGGCCTCTGTCAGTCCCCCAGTGCGGGGTCCAACAGATCTCACTCTTCAAACTGGCTAGTCCTGCCCTCCCCGCCCCCACCCCCACTCTTGCCCACGACCAGAAGAATTCCAGGACCAGAGCCTGGTGCCAAACACACTTAATAAATAGGTCTTGATTGCCTGGACGTAGACGCACACTGCTTTCACAGAAGAGTATAAAAATCGAAATCAGCTGCCCATATTATTGCCAGCTTTGGAAAGGGTCCAGGAAGGCACTGCAGATGCAACATTGCTGAGTTTTAAGCCACATGGTACACACACACACACACATACACACACACACACACACACACATACACA
>NW_021703774.1:169268107-169323244 GCF_005190385.1 Monodon monoceros | reverse complement strand
ACACACATACACACACACACACACATACACACACACACACACACATACACGTCTTTGAGAGTTTAAAACAGGGCTAAGACTCAGGCCAATCAGTTGTTAACGTTGGACACAGAACCACCTGGGGTTTAACAGAAGCAGAAATCACGCTCAGATTTTTTTCCTCCAGCCTGTCCAGTCGGGCATATGCAAATAATTTGAAAGACAATTTTGGTTTTCAAGCAGATTCGACGCATCCAAGATAACCCCCAAAAGAGAGCTCACTAGAGAGATAGGTTGGCTTCTAATGACCGGCAACCACCTGCAGGTCTTGGCCCCATCGTACCCTTCTGCGCCTGCCCTGCTCAGCAGTCCCATGAGCGCCTGCCTGACACAGCGCCCCACGCCGATCCCCTATGCACAGCTTCCAGACTTTGCAGGAGGTGAGAAAGCCTCTGAGATCAACCAGGCTGTGACCCCATTCCCTGCTCTCACTCCTCCAATTGCTCCAAATGAGTATCTGGGTTGTCCCTGAACTTTGACCTCTGTGCACCTTTCTCTATCCATCACAGGTTTGCTGGTGAACACAGAGGGTTTGTGATGATTAATTAGTAAATTGGTATTTATAAAGTGCCAAGTGAATGATGTAGTTTATGAGCTGACTTTATCTCTGCTGGCCTCCCTAATCCCTTCTTGTTTTCCCAGCATCTCAAGCTGGAGGGACCACCCAGTTCCGTCCGGCTCTGGAATGCCCCTCAGACTTCTCTCCATCTGCCCCCATCACCCAAGAGCTCTTTCCAACCCTTCCTGTGTCTCCCCCTCTTTTTCAAAGTGCTGTTGTTTTTCTTAATATTACCTTACCCCTCCTCAAAAGACAGTTACACAAGTAGATGTGGGAGGAAGCAAAGAAATATGTCAACGGTGACTAAGTCTGCCTAGCTCCCTTGTCGCTGGAGTATCGTCAGAATTGGCCCTCTCTCACCCCTGCCTCTGTCAAAATCTTTGCCAAGTGTGTGATTTTTCCTGAAGATCATTCTTTCCGCATGACCAAATGCCGTAATGCATAACCAGTCCAGATCGTTTCTTTCTGCCTAAATCCATGCTTGGGACACAGCGCTCGGCGTCACTCAGAAGTGATTTCCCCTAACGAGCAGGCAACTGATGGTTCCCGGAGGTTTCACCAGCAAATCAGGGATAGTCAGTTATCCCGGCCTGTTCTTCCCCCAATACTTCTCTGGTTTCTGAATAAGTGCTTTTCCTGAAGTCCAATGACCTTAGAAGGAAAGAGTTCAAATAAAATGCAGCCCCTAGCACGCATCTCTGTCTTTGGAGCGGATCAACAAGGCCTCTGAAATGAGGCAGAGCTCTGGGCAGCGTGAGCTCCCACTCTATGGTCACAGAGTCTCAGACCTCTCAACCCCTGAGCACCTGTGAGAAAATCAGCCCAAGAGGTGTTAAAAGGGCTCATCCATCTGGCAGCATTTCCTGAGCTAGGCCTCAACATAACAGCAGCAAGGTCTGGACGTTCTGCTCCCCTTTTACAAGATGCAATAGGTAATGAACTGGAATTCCCCCAACTGTGAATCACGGAGCCCGCCCTCCCTACAGAGGGTTGTGTCCACATGAGCCAAATGGGTAATTAACCAGAGCATTTAATACATACAGCCTGTGTGATTAATTCAAACCAAAACCCCAGGTTTTTCACATACATGTAAATTGTTTTTCAAGAAGGCAAACCCTCACCTAATCTCTTCACTGTCAAAAAGTTTGCTCCCAGATGCAAAACATTTCATAATAAAGGTAGCCCTGGGAATTCCCTGGCAGTCCAGTGTTAGGGATGCGTGCTTCCACTGCAGGGGGCACGGGTTCAATCCCTGGTGGAGGAACTAAGATCCTGCATGCCTCACGGCGTTTCCAAAAAAAAAAAAAAAAAAGGTAGCCCTATTTCATGCAGACCCGCTATAAACCATAGGTTGGGGCGAGTTGCGGTTCATCAGATTTTTTTAAGTAATTAGCTGCTTTAAAAAGAAAGCTCAGAATTTGCAAACCCAAGCATTTGCAGGCATAATTTTTAAAGTTTTGATCTACACCCTGTCCCTAGTCTTTTGCATTCAATTAAAAAACAACTATTTTGCTTCTGTTGGGTCCTTGAAGGACACATATGGAAGATATAGAAACTTACCTTTTACAAGTAGCTGTACCAAGTTGCCCAAGACCAACAGAAACTTAATTCCAAGCTTTAAAAAAATAAAATCGTGTCATTTAAGCTGAACATCTTTATTGGATTCAGAAACAATCTCAAAAATAAGTTAATGTAAATTTCATATTTTCTTGAACCCTGAAGATTTTTTTTCTCAATTTTATTATTTTTAAAATGCCTTTTAAATTAATTCAGCAATATTCTTAAACCATGGAAAATCAAAAAATATCAGTTGAGGGTTTGTTCTGTGCAAATCAGTCTGTAACAGCTTGCTGGTTTTACATTCTCAAGGGCTCTCTGCCTCCGGATCACTGGTTTTTTAAGCCCTAAGCCCATCTCTTCTCTGCACATTGATGGGTAGGAGCTGCTTCTGCAAAGGGGTCTTGAGCATCACCCTAACATTCTAGAGCAGCGGTCCCCAACCTTTTTGGCACCAGGGTCCGTTTTCATGGAAGACAATTTTTCCAAGGACGGGGGCGGGGTGGGGGGGGGAAGGTTTCGGGATGATTCAAGCACATTACATTTATCGTACACTTTATTTCTATCGTTATTACATCCGCTCCACCTCAGATCATCAGGCATTAGATCCCCGGGGGTTGGGGACCCCTGTTTTAGAGAATAAGCACAAAGCACAGTAGTGATTCTCAAACTCCCCTGGATGCAGATTTCTGGGCCCCATTCCAGAGATCAGTTTTGTAGGTCTGGATTGGAGCCTGGGAACCTGAATTATTAACCAGCCCCACTCCTCCCCCGCAGTGGTTCCGCTGCTGGAGGTCCACAGCTTTGCAGTTTTAAGGTGACAGACCAGACCACAGAGAGAAATTCTCTCTGGTCCCTTCCTGACACCCCATCCCTTGAGCCTTTGTAGAGGACATCTCTTCTCTGGGGTCCCCACTGAAATGGCAATATCAAGATCTCCCTGTCAGTTCCCCTAAAATTAAGTCTCAGACGACCGCGTGGCCCAGCAGCTATTCTGCCAAGTCATTCATGTGATGTGCTGGCCCACAGGGAGAGGGCAAGGCTCTTCTCCCTCTCGCTCTCCCGCTATCTCCGAGGACCTCTCAGGGCTGAGGCCCAGGGCCATATCCCTCGCAGCTGCTGATCCATCCCTCTCCAAAAGATGCAGCAGCTCCACCTGCGGTTACGTCTAAACGGGGGTTCCTGCTCACCGGGTACACCTTCTTCATTACCTCTGCAACCCTCATCGAAAGCGACAGTGTGTAACATTGAGTCGTCTCCATGGCAACCGACAGGGTGTCACACCGCCATGGGATTACGACTCCACGGCGTGGGGATTCCAGAGAAGGGGTTGGGGGCGGCGCCCCCCTGCGCCCCAGACCCACACCCAAACTGGAGGGAAGGACCCCCTCGTCCTTCCCGCCTCGGTCCCCGGCCCCCAGCCCGACCTCTCCCGTTCAGCCGGCACAGTGAGGAGGAGCGGGGGGATGGGTTCTACGGGAGCCCCCCAACCTTACGGGGGAGGATGGTGGCGGGCCCGGCGCCCCCGGTACACTCTAGTCGCGGAGCTCAAGCCGAAGCCCGAGCCCGCGCGGGGCGGGCTGCGCAAGGCCGGGAGCCGGGACGGGAGCGGGCGGGCCCAGCGAGGGGCGTAAGTCCCACCTTCGGGGGCGGTGCCTGGCGCTGGGGAGTGTCAGGAAGAGGAAGAGCGCGGCCAGAGGCGGCGCGGGCGCGCGACTAGCAGGGTCCGGGGGCGAGCGCCGCGCGGGCCACCATGGCCACGGACGAGCTGGCCAGCAAGCTGAGCCGGCGGCTGCAGATGGAGGGCGAGGGCGGCGTCGAGGCCCCGGAGCAGCCCGGGCTGAACGGGGCGGCGGCGGCGGCGGGGGCACCCGACGAGGCGGCCGAGGCGCTGGGCAGCGCGGACGAAGAGCTGAGCGCCAAGCTGCTGCGGCGCGCCGACCTCAACCAGGGCATCGGCGAGCCCCAGTCGCCCAGCCGCCGCATCTTCAACCCCTACACCGAGTTCAAGGAGTTCTCCAGGAAGCAGATCAAGGACATGGAGAAGATGTTCAAGCAGTGAGTGCCCGCTCGACACGGTTCCCCACCCACCCCGAGAGCCGGCCTCGGCTCCCGAGCCCCCGAACCCTGGACCCCGCGCCGTCCCGGGACCCATGCGGCCAGCCGAGCTCCCCGATCCCTGACACACCAGGGGCGGGGACCCCTGGCCCCTTCCAGATAATCACGAGGCTTCGGGACCTCCTCCCTACCACGCATATGGGTCTGGGGACCCGCGGCCCCTGGCACGCGACCCCTCCTCACCGTGACGCTGCCCCCGATACACTGCACGCGCGCACGCGGAGTGGGGGACCCCGCGGCTCCTTCTAGATAAGCACAGGGGTCTGGAGGGTCCGGTTCTCTGGCCTTGTCAGTGATGCTTCTCCACACGCGCGCACACCGAGATTGAGGACCCCGTGGCCCCCTTTCCCCCTCCTCAGCTACTTGAATTCCCAACCGCCCCCCCACACACCAAACGCGGGCCTAAAACACACACCCCACCCTCCAGCGCCTCGACAAAGGTGACCATTCCTTTTACTGGGGTCCTTTCATTTACTCTGCTTATCTCAGATCCCTCTCAACGTGGGTTCTGGGCCGAGACCCCTCCCCCGCCTCCCCTCCACTTATTCAGCACCTGCCAGCAAACTGTGTCAAAGACCCTTCGGCCCCTCCCACCTCTGCCCTCATCCACTCCGCTAGCCAGGACCCCAGCCCTTGACCCTCAGGTGATCTCCCCAGGGAGGGACCCCTTCCTCCCTGCCCCCGACTCGGCAGGTATGTACACACACACACACACCCCCGCAGCCACGTCCCTGCAGGGCCGAGTCCCCGCCTCCCTCCGCAGACCATCCCTCCCTCCTCTTGCCCTCGTCACCCCGCTACACCCAGCAGCTTTGCAGTCACTGCCCCCTGTTTCCTGTCAGAAAGGCCCCATCTCTCCTTGCCTCCCTTCCTCCACCGCGTGCCCCCTTCCCTCCCCACACAGGGTCCCTGACACCCCACACCTTCCTATCTGACTTGGCTGGTAGCTCTCACCTCTACCTTTACTCCATCCTTAAATTCCATACCCCATGCCCTCAGCAGGTTGGACAGGTCCTTCCAGGCCTCTGGGCTTCCCCCTCCCCCAACAAAAAAAACTTTAAATCTCTGTGAAATGACTAGAGAGAAAGGCTTCCAGGTCCCCTTCTGGTCCATCACTGCGTTCACCCAGTTGGGATTGAGATGGTCAGCCACGCTGCCCCACCCCGAGCAGTGAGGGGGGCCTGGGGCGGGGGTGAAGGTACTCAGCCCCCCTCCCTTTAGTATTCTTCCCTGCCCACCTCCTGTTGCCCATCCCCCCTGCCCCTGGCCGCTGGAGGGGAAAACAGCCCAGGGGTGTGATCTGGAGTAGATCTGGAAGTGGATCCAAAAGGTAGAACTGTCCTGAGGCCAAGTCTCAGGTGAGGGAGTCAGGAGGTCTGGCAGCCCAAGGTCGAGAGGAAGGGGCGCTGACCCCACCTTGGCTGGGGCAGTGTGCTCAGACCGCAAGCAGGAAGCCCGGGGCGGCGGGGGGAGGGTTTTGCAACCCCACAGCTTGAGAAAGACTCTTTCCCACTCCTCACTGCTTGCTGTGGCCCTGCTTTTGCATTTGGCCCCAATGCAGAAGAGGTTTTTGGTTCTCAGGCCTGGATGGCTGGGAGCCCCATGTTTTTCCGAGGGTCAGCCTGGGGTGGAACTGAGTCCTTAACCCCACTCCAGACCTCTGCATGGAGACCCCTGGGCCTTGAGGACCCTGCTTCTTTGGCTCCAGGGTCTTGTCTGGGAGTTCTTCTCAAGTTTCTTCCTGATAAAAGACTGGCCCTATCAGGAGAGCAGGAGTTCCAGGATCGCAGCCTCAATAGAAGGCAGTCAGAACTTCCTTATAGACTCTGCCCCGGCCCCTCGCCCCACCCCCCACCCCCCGCTGCCCGCCGCCACCACCACCACCCCCGCCCCCCCCAGTGAAGTACGAGGGAGATTATTCAAATGCGGCCACGTGCCGCAGGACTAAGGAGCTTCTCCGTTCCTCCCAGCAGCCCCATGACATAGAACTGTCATCACCACCATGGCGCAGTTGGACAGTCTGGGCACAGAGCAGTTAGGTAACTTGCCAAGGATACGCAGCTCAAAAAATGATGGAGTCATAATCTAAACCCAGGTCTGTGACTCCAAAACCCATGTTCTTCCCTCCTGGGTTTCCCGTCACAGACGTCTGCCTCCATGCGGGGAAACACACCCCGCCAACACCCGCTTCCGTGTGCATGGCTGATTTTCTCCCACGTGGACCCACCACCAGAGTCCTTCTCTTAGGCTTCAACCCCTCTACGCCCGCCAAAAACAAGAAGGAGCTGTTTGGAGAACCCAGACACGCTGAATGAGCAGGGACCTGGGAGGCTGCAGCTTGGTTGGAAGGGGCGCGTGACTAGGGGAATGGTCGTGGAGCTGCATTTGCAGAGCGAGCTCACTTTTTACAGAGGCTGTTTGGCTGTTAGTTTGACGAGGGGTACTTTGTTGAAAATTGAGGGGAGCTGAACCCCTGGAAGCCCCCTCTTGGCACCACTACTGCCTGATGAGGTATTGGCAGGGGTGAGGGGGGCAGGAAGGGGTCAGGGAGATTCTAGGGAAGGAAGTGCCACCCGCCGGGGGCCCTGGCGTGGATGGAAGGCTGCAGATTTTGTATTCAAGGAAGCAAGGCTTCACTGTGCCAGCCGAGCCCAGCCCAGCCGAGTCCCGGCTGTGAACAGCCAACAGACAGGCTCTCATGGAAGACGAAACTCGCGTTCTGCTTCTGCTGTCCAAGAGGTGCTGCAGCCTCCTGGGTCCAAGCAGGGCCCAAGGATCACAGCCAGGGCTCTGCTGGGACACTTCCACCCCGATCTGCAGCTCCCATGGCAGAGGGGAGGGGAGCCTGGCCCCCCTGGGAAGCCATCCCCCAGAGCAGAGTGCAGGAGATGGGAGAGGGCAGAGGGCGCTGGGAGCTGGACTTGTCTTGGAGGCCAGGAGCTAGGAAGTGGGGCTTTGTCCTGGCTCTGCCACTCAATTACCTAGTCGGCCTGCCCCCTCTGGGCCTCAGTCTTCCCACCTGTAAAAGGAGCATGATGTATCTGATGATTCCCAAAGGTGATTCACCAATGACTTCCTTATTTCTGAGTCGTCCGGAACCCTCCCGGGTGGCAGAACTGCCTTCCAGGGTCTTCCAGTGCATCCATTCAGCGATCGTCAGCGGGTACTTCCTAAGGATGGAGATGGAGGGAGAAGAGGGGGCAGAGGGAAGATGGACGGGCTCTCCGTCGTCGCTGACCTCACGCTGCTGGTAGTTTCCATCTGGGAGAGACCTCCGGGGTTGTCACCAACGCTTCTCCCCCATTTTACAGAAGAGGAAACTGAGGCCCAGGAAGGTGTAGTGACATCCATGGGGAGGTTTTCAGTGGCTGAACCAGAGCATCCTTATCTATACAATGGGAAAAGTGGTCCCTGCATCTCGAGGTGGGGCGGGGGGAGGTGATGCACGCAGAGCTCTGGCAAGGTGCCAGGCACCTGGAGGCACCTGGACTCTCAGTCCTTCCCCCTCTTGCAGCCTCAGGCTGCACCCATCACCTCTAATCCGACCCTCTGCCCTCCTCTGTCTGCCCATCCATCCAGGGCTGCTCTGGAACCCTCCAGGCAAGGGGCAGTGGTGTGGACCCAGAGGGCCTCAGGGCAGCCACCTCTGGCCTGGCAACAGCCTGCGTGGGGCTCTGCGGGGTGGTGTAAACCGAGACCTGCCAGAGGGGAAGGCAGCCATGTAATTCTGAACCTGCCGTGGAATCCGAGGAAGATGTCCTAGTTCCCTGCCCTGCCCAGCCTCGTCCCCAGCCACTTCATCTCATGACCCCTTGCGTCAGAGAAGAGGGGGGCTTCCCTCTCTCCTTCCCACCTTGCCCTCCCCTCCTCTCCACCTGCTATGCCTCCCTGGTGTCGCCCTAGGCTCTTGCAGCTCACAGCAGCACGCCCCCGCCCCCCGTCCTTCCTGGAGGGCTGTCTGGTGCAGTGGTTAAGGTCAGGGCCTTTGGAGTCAGCCGCCCTGGGTTGGAATCCCAGCCTTGGGCCCTGGGGCAAGGCACGTAAACCCTTCTGAGCCCCGGTTCCTCACCCTGGAGCAGGGAGAATAATAGAACCCACCTCACAAGGTTGTTATGAAGTGCCTGGCACAAAATAAGTACTTTCCAAGTTCCTGTCACCACCATCCCCAGCCCCGGTGGTGGTGCCTAGCACGGAGATTGCTCCACAGAAGCCACTGGCTGACTCCACTTACCCCCCATGGAGCTGCCCGGTCTGCCAGACTGGCAAGAACCCTCTTGCTTTGGGCCGGAGTGATGGGGACCCAGCATGAGAACCTTCTTTCCCTCCTGCTGAACCGACACTTTCATTGACGGCTACATATGGCTTTGATAAATAACAAAAATGGGAAACCGAATTCATTATCACTTAATTACGTGGAAGGCAGGTGGCAGAAAAAAGGGCAGCGCAGACAGCAGCCCTGGGATGACACAAAACTAGGACTCCAGCACCCGTCTGCCACTGCCCGGACGGGGTGCTCTGCTTCTCAGAGCCTGTTTCCCCTGGGGCTAAAGAACCTGCCTGGTAAAGTCCTGAGGATTAAGTTTTTTAAAGTCCTGGGGAATTCCCTGGAGGTCCAGTGGTTAGGACACCGCCCTTTCACTGCCGAGGGCCCACGTTCAATCCCCGGTCGGGGAACCAACAAGCCTGACCGTGCGGCCAAAAAAAAAAAGAAAAGTCCTGAGCCTTTGTAAAGAGCCCACCATTGTGTCTGGTCTGTGGGCTATTAAAAACATAGACGATGATTTTGAAAAGCTTAAAGTCCATTCCTTTGATCATATTTTATTAAGTTTCTGTGTGCAAGGTCCAGAGAATTAAGGGAAAAATAGAGTTCCTGCCCTCAAGAAGCTTAAAGTCTCACGGAGAGCAGTGGCATAGAGGGGTGGGTCTTTGGGGGGATAGAGAGGATGGGCCCACCGGGCTGGAAACGGCAGGTTCCATTTCTTTATTTCTATGACGAGGACTGAAGTTCTCCTGAGGGATGCCGTGCTGCCGGCCCTCCACAGCCAGCCCCCTGCCGCCGCACCCTCTCCTTGTTAAATGGGACCGCCAGGCCCAGTTGAGCCTGGTGTGTTATTTCAGGAACTGAACTTCATCCTCACACCAGCCCAGGGAGGTGGGTGCTGTCATTATCCCCATTTGCCAGATGAGGAAAGCAAGGCTCAAGGTTATAATAAGTGGCAGGGCCAGGATTAGAACCAGGTCTGCCTACTGGGAGCTCCCGAGGCCAAGTGAGGGCTGCGTTTATGGGAAAGGAGGAGTCCCAGAGCCTAGGCAGGGGGTGGGGGGTGAGGGGGTGAGGGGGGGGAGTCCTCTGGGGGTTCAGAGGTTGGGTCCTTCCCCCTGTAGCAGCCAGGAGCCTGCCTTTCTGGGGAGAAGCCCCACACCCCTGGGGAGGGAGGATTTCCTGGCCTCAGGACTGTCCTCTGCTCTCCTACTTCCCTTCTGATTCTGAGTCACCTCTCCTTTCCGTCCCCCCAGGGACTTTTGGTTCCCTTTTGGTTTGCACCTTCCTGCCTTCTCTCCTCTGTGCCTCTGGGTTCAGGGCCTGGCTTCGGCTGTAGGAGACCCAGCCCTGCTGCCTGGGGCCCTTTCTGCAGGGCCAGCCCAGCCAGGAGCAGAGTCGCCCTGTGGCCTCAGCAGGGACAGTCCCCACACCCTCCAGCAGCTGAGTTCCCTCTGACTGCCCAGCAGCCTGCTCCTCGGCAGACTTCTGCTTTTCAAGGTCTCTAGAGAAGCGAGGGTTCCGGGCCAGAAAGGTGCAGCCTGACGGAGCCGGGCCCAGGGACGCCTGAGCTGTGTGCAAACAGAGGGCCGCTGTGGCGTCTCCATTTCAGGCACTTTGCGTCTTGTTTAATCCTGTCTCGGCATCCTGGAAGATGATCATCACCCCTTTCACAGATAAGAAGACGGGGGTCTCAGAGAGGGTTCCATGACTTGAGGAGTGGAGACAGGATTTGAACGAGGGTCCTTCTGACTCCCACGTCCCTTGCTCCCATGGGACCCGAAGAGAGCAGCGTCAGTGTCCGCCGGGAGCTTGTTAGAAAGCTCAGAGGCTCAGGCTCCACCCCAGGCCTACTGGGTCAGAGTCTGCTTTTTTTTTTTTTTTTTTTTTTTTTTTCTTTTTCCTCCCGGTACGCGGGCCTCTCACTGTTGTGGCCTCTCCCGTTGCGGAGCACAGGCTCCGGACGCGCAGGCTCAGCGGCCATGGCTCACGGGCCCAGCCGCTCCGCGGCATGTGGGATCTTCCCGGACCGGGGCACGAACCCGCGTCCCCTGCATCGGCAGGCGGACTCTCAACCACTGCGCCACCAGGGAAGCCCAGAATCTGCATTTTAACAAGGCTCACCGGGTGTGCGCATTAAGGTTTAAGAAGCACTGGGCGACCGTAGCTGTCTCCCTGCCACGTTACTTAGTCTGGGCAGTGAGGGGAAAACAAGAAGAAAGATTAAGTTAAATAGTAAACACTGGGTTATATTAGACATTCAGTAAATGTTCTTCGCAATCACTTTTATAATAATTATTATTATTAGGTGCAGGCAGGGAAGGAGGCGGCACAGGGGAGAGCCGGGGGGGAGACCCACTGCTGAAACTACATGTGGAGGGAGCCGCCCTCCCAGGGTGGGCTCAGCATGAGGCGCTCGAACTTGAGGTTAGGACGCCCCCAAGTCCTGACAGCGCCCAGCAATTGCCATCAGCCTTGGGGGCCCCCACTTGATCCTTGGACTTATCGGAAAGCTGTGGAGGAGGCGTGAGCACCCCCCAGCCACACACTCACCCGTATGCACTCACACACCCTCTCCTTGGCCGACACAGGGCAACAGATCAAGTGTCAGACTCCGCAGATAGGACTGGAGGAAGTGGTGAGAGGCTGGGCTTTCCCCCCATGAGTCAGGCAGTCTGGGGGTGGGAGAGTGCAGGAACGGATGGGCACTGCCGGCCGTCATCACCGAGCCTGGGGGCGTCCATCTGCACGGGGAGGCGGGCCAAGCCAACCTGCCTGTAACAGCTAGCAAGGCCAAAATGTCCCTGTTGTCCAGAACTTTCCTGCCCCAAGCAACCTGCCTTCCCATTTTGCAGGTCAAAGAGTAGAGGCCTAGGAGCCTCTGGGGCCTCCCCAGATAGGATGGAGGAAGACCAGGTCTGTGAATGCTGAGAACAAAGCCAGGTGGGCCTGGGGGCTCGGTGGTCCATAAACACCACTCTCTCCAGCTGTCTGTCCTCCTTGGGACCCCCATGGGCAGAGGGGCCATGAGCAAAGGCCTGGGATGGGAACTAGAAGGGAGAGAATTGGGGTCCCCTATGCTCCCAGAGCAACTGTCCCCACCCTCCCCTTGTGCAGCAGCTGTGATGACTCCTCACTCTGCTCTCAGACTGTACAGCACAGCTGGTGGGTGGGGAGGGTCGTGCGTGAGGAGAAACGTTCTAATAGTTCCAGAGCCAGAATGTGCTGCTTTAGGTAAGCAGTGAGCTTCCCGTCCTTAGAGGCATTCAAGATGCCAAGCAGGAAAACTGCACTGTGTATCTGACCCTCATGAATGGCTAAATGAGGTGGCCTCCAGTATCCTTCCCAGCCTGAGTTTCTTTGGTGCAGGGTCTGTAGGCATCAAGACGCAGCATAGTAGTTAAAAGCACATGTTTTTCATCAGGTCAGGGTTCTGATCCCAGGTGTGCCCTCGTCAGCTATGGTCTTGGCCAAGTCATTTTCTCCCTGAGCCTCAGTCTCCTCGTCTGTAGTATGGGGATATTTATGCCTGCTTCATGGAGTTCCTGTGAGGATCTGATACAAAACACTTGGCACAGTGCCTGGCACATAGTAAGTGCCCAGCCAAGAGCAGCCACTAATGATAATATTGTTATGAAATGAGGGCAAGCCCTGCACGCTGTAGGAGCCGGTCACTGCTCTCACCCCTGTATCTCCGGGTTATCAGAACCGGGGGAGGAGGAGCCATCAGCCGGATGGGACCTGCAGCCCAAAGGGGCAAAGTCTGCCTGGGTGGTGGCCACTGCTCCACGCGCAAGGGCAGATGGGAGGGGATTTCGTCACCAGCATCCGGGGAGGCAGCTACTGAGCCGTCCCCGTCGAGAACTGTTCAGGGGGAGGCTCAGAGGGGTGGTGGTTAGGAATGTGGGCACAGCACCAGGTGCAGCCGCCTCCCTCCAGTGCTGGAGAAAAGTGCTCAGCTCCCAGCCCAGGAGCTTTGTTGTCAGTCCTGCCAGATGGAACTGGCCCTCCCAGGCAGGGCCCAAGCCTCTCCTCTCAGCCCAGTCTCCCCCAGCCCTGCAGGCTTGAGAATCTGGGGCCCTCCATGGGACCGCCTTCCCAAGAAGAAAGCAGGCAGGCAGGGAGGAAAGCTTACAACTTTGGGAATCTTGCTTTTCTCCAGCTGTGTGACCCTGGGCTGCTTGCTACCCACTCTGGGCCCCAAGTTCCCTACATGACATGAAGGGGGTAGACCAGGCATCCAGGCGGATCTTGGGTACGGACTCTTTTCCTGGATCCTCTGAGCTACCTGCAACCTCAGCTCAGGGGGGCGGCTGAGGGAAGAGAGACTCTCCCCAGTCAGGGATAGATGCCTGTTTCCAAGCATCTTAGAACACATTCTCTCCTGGGTTGCCAGTGGTCCTCCTGCTGGTGGCACAGAGGCAGTCTCCCCCTTTGTCACTTCCCTCCCTGTCAGAGGAGGAACAAGAGAGTAATCCAGGACCGAGGCTTCTCTCTCTCTCTGCCCAGCGAGAGAGCAAAAGATTCTGTCCTGCTGTCTCTTCACCTCCCCAAGTGGCGGGGTCCTTGAATCAGGCCTAATGGGGGTGGGGGAGGGAAGTAGTGGGACCTTCAGAGAAGATGCTGGAGGGACCTCTGGGTCATCGTGTCCACCCGCTGCCTCCAGGCCAGTCTACAACAAGCATTTCCTACCCACCATGCACCATCAGGACTGGTGCCTGAGGGAGAATTTGTATTTTTTACCATTATTATTCTCACTATCAACACCATTTTTATATTATATGTGCAAAGTACTTAACTAGTATCTGGCACATAAAAAGTTCTCAACAGCCACTATTCTAAAGAAATTGCAGGTTTTAAGCACGTACTATGTACTAGGCATTTTACATCCACGATCTCCTTTATCTCAAATCCTAGAGGTAGATGTTACCGATAATAATAATTTAGTAGTAGTAGTACTGTAGTTAGCGTGTAATGATTAAGTACTTATTGTGGGCCAGCCTCTGTGCTAAGAATCTACGTGGATCATCTCTTAACTCTTGCCGCAAGCCTGGGATGGGTCTGATCTCCATGATGTAAGTGGTTCATAGGGTCATGTGACTTGAGCAGAGTCACCTAGCCAGCAGGTGGCAGAGCTGGGGTTTGGACTCAGGTTAGTCTCAGCAGAGCTGCTGTGAGCACAAACCTCCAGGGTTTACCCAGGAACCTGGCTGATCCAATGACCCAGAGCCCGCCCACGTCACAGCCCAGGGCACATGGTAGATGTCCACTCCCCCGGGGGCCTTGTGGGAACCACCCCCTCCAGTGTGGCCAGCCCCTGCATTGTCCCCCTGGGGGCAGGAGCCCGGAACCAGTAATTGATGGATGCTTGATTGACACAGGCAACGGTTCACGCTGCGGTTTGAGCTGCAGCCCAGCCAGGCCTGGGAGCTGCCAGAGACCGAGATCCAGAGCCGAAGTTTCTGTCCAAGTTTGGACACTTTATCTGCACTTCCTCTGAAACTGAGCCACCCCTGGCTGCAGGAGTAACCCTTGAGCAGTAAATAAAGCTGAGGCTCAAGAGAGGCAGGTGGGGCGGCAGAGAGAGTAGAGTGTGGGAATCACAGGGATGGGCGTCTGAACCCTTGGCCAGTGCCCAAACCTCTCCAGCCCCTGTCCCCTAATCAGTCACATGGGGACATAACTCTGACCCCCCAGGATTGCTGAGCACAGAGAAAAATGCCTGGCACATAGTAGGAGCTTCATAAAAGTAACAAAGTCTCGTGATAGTGCTGGTAGCTGCAGTTTCTGGAGCCAGCGCTGTGCGAAGTGCTTGTCACGTGTGAACGTACCCAGTCCTCGCAGTGACCTTACGAAAGAGTCACCATCATACCAGGGGTTCTCTGCCTTGGCTGGAGGCTCGATGGCACAGTCTCCTGGAGCCCAAGCAGTCTGCTCCAGCCCTGACGTGTCATCATTGGAGCCCGAGTTCAGAAAGAGGCGGGGGCTTTGTCTTCCACAGGGACGCTGAGGAGGGGCATCCATGTGACTTGCCCCGGGAAAGACTGACTCCCTCACCTGGCCACGCTCCAGGGCTGCTCCAGTACTGGTCACTAAGGCTCATGCAGCAGCCACCCAGCCCCTTACCACTGGCAAACAGGCTCCAAAGATGGAAGGGGGGGGCTCCACCGTGTCCCCCACAGGGCCCCTCCAGCTCTAAGCGGAGCCTGGACCACGAGATCGTTGGCCTCCCTGACCCTCCCGAGTCCCACAACCCTCCACCACATCCTCTCGCATCTGCTTCCGCCTCGGCTGTGGCCACTGCTGTCACCCCGGACCCTTTCACCCCGTGGTGGGGAAAAAGGCCTCAGGACCCTGTGTTCCCTGCAGGGTTCCCAGAGACCTGTCTTCCTGCGCTGCATCACTTCCAACCACTGACTCACTTGCTCGTGAACTATTTTTACCCCTTGCACAAATGCTCTGCTCAGCACTCCAGGCAGATGTCTCTGTCCTGCTGGCAACCCCAGGACATGAGTGGTGGGGGGTGGGGCGGGCCCAGCAAATGTGCAGGTTTATGAGCCCTACTGACGTGGGGTAGAAGCCCAGCCCCTTCCTTCACTGCTGTGTGACCTTGGGCAGGCCACTTAACCTCTCTGAGCTTCCATTACAAAAGAAGGTTATTATGAAGATTAAGTAAAATAAAGTATGGAAATTTCCCAGCACAAAGATAGATTTCAAAAAGTGGTTGCTGTCAGATGTCCATAGTCATGTGAAGCTTATGTGTAATTAGAGATGGGTGAAGGGAATTGGGAAGCCCTGTAGAGGCCACAGGAATGAGATGTGTGTTTGTGTAGGAACTCCAAGTCTCCAGGAAGTTTCTGGAACTCAGCCCCTGTATGTCATATTGCTGTCACCAGCGCTGCCACCCAGCCATCTTGAGGCCTCGGGGACTGCAGAAGCTTCTTTAGGCTCAGAAGGCCCATTTGGCCAGCGCTGAGATGACTCTCCCCAACTCACCAGGAGACAGTCAGGGCGGTTGCTTGGTTCGCCTGATAAGAGGCCTGGCTGGGCGGTGGGAACAGCACCCACATCTGCCATGCTGTGTGCTCCCAGCACAAGCAGCACCTCCCCAGCCAGGGGACGGGCCTGGAGCCCAGCTCTGACCCAAGCTCTTACCACAAGGAAGCCAGTCGAGCGAGACGTTTAGACTCTGCCCCTCACCCTGTCCCTCTCTCTGCCAGGCTGTTGGTGGTAGAAAAAAAAGAGACCTGAAATGTGCAGGGCAGAGGCACGGTCATCATGTAATCACTGTTCCAGGTCTTTCCAGCCACCCGGCTGGATCCCTGCCGCTCACTGCAGGCACCCTGCACAACTTGTTCCCAGAACACACCCCAGGCCACCTTCCAGAAAACTAGAAGTGGGCCCTCCCTCCTGTGACCTCTGGCCCTACCCTGAGACATGTGGTACCTTCTGCTTCCTCCTGGGTGGGAACAGGGAGAGGGGGAGAGATGGAGCCAAGATGTCCCTCGAGTGCCTGTGGAGGTACCTGGAGATGCTCAGTGAGTTCTAACTTCAGGGCCTACCGTCACAATCCTCACCCCCACGGTATTGTAAATTCTCCCTCCCTGCTTGTTCACATCTCATTCAGTAGAGAGGAGCTGTGGTTTCCGCTGCCTTGTGTGGCAGGTAAATTTGGCCAAAAGTTAGCACTGTTCAACATGTAGGAGGCTGCCAGGTCATGTGGTGAGTTCCCCAGCATCAGAGGTAACCAAGCAGTAGCTGGGCCTCGAATCGGGAGTCCACCTGGGCCGAGGTCCTCTCCAGCTGTGATAAGATGACGCGTTGGTGGGAGGCACCTTTTGAGCCCCCAGGCTCCTTGTACTCTGGCTTATGACCACTCCGGTCAGGTATGAGGTGGCAGGATGTCCTTAGGCCTCTCTCTTTGCACTCACAGGTACGATGCTGGCCGGGATGGCTTCATCGACCTGATGGAGCTAAAGCTCATGATGGAGAAACTTGGAGCCCCCCAGACCCACCTGGGCCTGAAAAACATGATCAAGGAGGTGGATGAGGACTTTGACAGCAAGCTCAGCTTCCGAGAGGTGAGCCCCACTCCCCGTGGGGGGCAACACCGGGGGGTGGGGAGAAACTAGCCCCTCTTTGTCATTGAGCGACTTTGTCCGTGAACGGCCACTGTCAAGAGGCTGAGTGAGGTGTCAGCGGATCCTAGAGCAGGTACCTGGGGAGATTCTGAGATGCCTAAGTGAGATGGAGGCACATGCATTCCTTCATGCAGTGAGCACTGATGGAGTGACTTCTGTATACCTGACCCTGTGTGGGCTGTGGCAGTACAGAGAAAGGCCCTGTGCTCCAGGGCTCCTGGCGTGTAGAGGGGGAGATGCTCAGAGAGTGAAATAACAGGATGCTGTGCTTCAGGAGAAGAGGGGACAGATGGAGGAGGGACATGCACTGCGGGTCCGAGAGGAGCCGGGCGCTGAGCTGGGTGACCTCACACTCCGAATCTCACTCAGGCCTCACTCTGAGACAGGAGCCACGAACAAGTCTGTTTGCTGGAGGAGGAAGCAGAGGCTCAAGGCCAGAGAGCCAGGGCACTGGTCCCCGGCCAGCATGGGGTTAAAGGCCAGAGGTGGCCTCTGGAGAGTCAAGGCTCAGACTGGGCCTTGGAGAACTGGCAGGAAGCACAGAAGAGGCAGGGCGAGAGACGGGGGAGGGGGGCGCCTGGGGGAGCCAAGTCCAAGGAGGAAGGTGCGAGCAGCACACAATGATGGTTTGGAGTCCGGACCTGGGTTCAAATCCTTCCTCCATCGCTTTCTGGTGCTGAGATTGGGGCAGGTTTTTTCTTGCCCCTGAGCCTTCCTCGCTCTGTAAAATGGGCAGAGCCATGTACCTTTAGGACTCAGTAAATGGAAGTTAGAGCGGATTGGTTTGGGGAACAGGGGAAACAAAGGTAAGAGGTAGGTTGAGGCTTTTAATGGGAGCTGAGCATGGGCAGAGCAGCCTGCAGTAGCCCCAGTCCTGGGGGGGTGGGGCAGGAGACAGGTCACCTAGCCTCCCATCGTACAGATGGGCAAGCCAAGGCCCAGAGAGGGAGGGACGCGACAGCCTGTGCAGGACACAGAGCATGGAGGACGGAGAGCCCGGACCTCCAGCTCCCAGGCCTGTGAGTACCTCCTTTCCGGGGAGGCCTGCAGCTGGCCCCGGGTGTGGGCAGGCTCTGGCCCCTTTCCCTCTCTCCCTGACAGCATCAGTGTTCTGTTCTCCCTGCTGCAGTTCCTCCTGATTTTCCGCAAGGCAGCGGCTGGGGAGCTGCAGGAGGACAGCGGGCTGCACGTGCTGGCCCGCCTCTCCGAGATCGATGTGTCCACCGAGGGCGTCAAGGGGGCCAAGAGCTTCTTTGAGGCTAAGGTAAGGAATATGGGAGGAGGTGTGGAACCCAGGCTGGGGTTGCCCTGACCCCCGCGTGAGGACAGGTGTGGCCGGGGTACTCCGGGGCCCTGAGTTAGCTCAAGGGTCAGCACGTCCCCTTCCTGTCCCTGCTGAGACCGCAGACAGGAGGTGGGGAGCTGACGCCCCTCCTGGGTCGGTCAGGGCCCACGGCGCTCCTGGCTTCTGTCCCCTCCCGTCCAGCCTGTGATCCTTTCCAGCTTCTCTTTCTCTCCCTGCCCCAGAGGTGGGAGAGGGAGGGGTGTGTACTCTTGAAGAGGTGACAGGGGCCCCTCTGAGCTGCCCCAGCCCTGTACCCGGAGCCACTACCCGCAAAGGACTGGGCCTTAAAGAGTGGGCCCAGGAGACAGGAAGCAGGCCCAGAAACACAGCACTGGCTCCCGGGGCCTCTGGGAGACACTAGCCCCGCCAGCCCCAGCCGGGAGGGAGTATGATGGGCCCCAGAGGCCACCGCCGTGCACAGTACCCTCCCCTTTCAGCACACGCTCAGATGCAGGGGACAAGTATGGTTCCTGGATCCTGCCCTCCCCGGGCCCCGGGGCCCCTGCCTGTTCTTGCTTCTCCCCCTCCCCATGTTAGCTGAGAACATTCCTTCTGAAGGCCTCCTCCCACCTCCCTCTGGGCTTCTAGGGTTGATGGGATGTTTCCGGGTTCATCAGTGGGACCAGGTGTGCATCTGGGCTTCCCAGGACGGGGGACAGGGTAAGAATAGCAGCTTCGGGAGCCTGGCCCAGGGCCAGGCTGGTGGGAGGCAGAGCTGTGTGTGCATAGCGCAGGGGGGCAGCGGAACCAGAAGAGACCCCGGAGAGAGCCCCCTCCGGCCCTGAGCCACTTCCCCCCCGACCCCACCCCAGGTCCAGGCCATGAACGTGTCCAGCCGCTTCGAGGAGGAGATCAAGGCAGAGCAGGAGGAGAGGAAGAAGCAGGCGGAGGAGATGAAGCAGCGGAAGGCCGCCTTCAAGGAGCTGCAGTCCACCTTCAAGTAGCGAGGCTGCGCCCCACCGCCTGGCCCCGGCCCCGGCGCCCAGTCCCGCGGGCGAGGGTGGCGAGGGCCGGCCGACCGCAGGCCAAGCCTGATCCTCGGCTCTGTCTGAGGGGACCATGCTAAAAAGCTACACGTGTCTGTGAACAAGCCGGCTGAGGGGTCTCCCAGAGCGGCCCGGCCCCTCCCCGCTCCCTTCCGCTGTCCCTGAGGCCCTGACACCAGCCGCCTCCCGGCCTGGCCCAGCCCTCCCTGGCCAGTCCTGCACCTCTCCCCTCCTGGCCGCCCACTGCCTGCCGCAGTCGCTCCTGCTTCTGGCTCTAGGGCGCTCCCTGCCGATGGGCTGCCTGCACACACACTCCTCCCTGTGCCTCTCCCTTTCCACCTCCTCCTCTACCCTCACAGAGACCACCTGCCCTTAACCCACAGGCTGCACTGCCCCTGGGGCCCTCGAGCGCCCCCCGCCTTGACTGGGGGAGCGACAGGTGGCAAGAATCGTGGCCGGCCCCATAGAGCTGATTGGTGGCACCCGGGCTCCCCATCACCAGCACCTGTTCCTCTGGCCCTGCCTCCTCTCTCTGCTGGAATCAAGGGGGGGGCTTCTATCTTGGCGAAGGGACCCAGGCCCCTGGCACCCCATGCTGGCAAGGAGACCCCAGCTCTCTGGGGCCCAGCCAGGCAGGGTGAGGGGGCAGCTGTGCCAATCTACCTCAAGGGCCCACACCCTGCCGGCCATGCCACGGATTGTGGGCAGGGAAGGCTCTGGGGGCAGAAACACCAGTCCCCGGTCCCCTCCACCTCCCCGCTTTCCCTGGCCCTGAACAGCCTGAGGGTCTCTGGAGAGAAGAGGGTGGGGAGGAGGGATTGGCCCCTTCATAGGGAAGGCAACCAGCACGTCTCCATTCTCCAAGAGGCGTCCAAGAAGTGCTTTAAGTGGTTTGCACGGACCAGGTTGTGGGGAGCAGGGGGCCTGGCTCGGCTCTTTCACGCCATCCTTCCCCAAGTGACGTTCACCGCCTTGTCACCAGCAACGGGACATGTCCTGTCACACCCACCCCCTGAGGGAGCATGGGGACCCCAGCCCTCCCCGTGCCCATCCCCAGATGGGCCGTGGCCAAGCCTGTGCCACCGGCCCGGCCCTACGCGGCTCCCGATGTGCTCGCTCACGTGTGTGCGTGTCTGTGTGTACCTGCGTCTGTGTCCACTGCTGTGTCGTGAAGCTGTGCCCGTCCTCCAGTCCAAACAAGCGCATGGCCACCGAGGCCACAGTTATGCAACTTTCAGTGTGTGTTGTGACAGCGTCACTGCTTTTTAAACTCGGTAACTCTTTATTTTAGTAAAATGCCCCAAGAGTCCACAAAACTCCTGTTGGACTTGCAGAGTTGGACTTGCAGAGGTTTTATTTTTTTGGCCTTAGAATCTGCAGGAATTAGGAGGTACTGACCCCAGTGCAGCAGCCTTGGCCCTGGATTGTGTTTGCCTTAGCGGATATGTTTATACAGATGAATATAAAAAGGTCTTTTTCTTTTGGCGTATTGCTTTTTTTTTTTTCTCTCTTCCCTTCTCACCAAAAAAAAAAAAAAAAAAAAAAAAAAAGGTTACTTCTTCATTCGGTGGTACGATTATTTTTTTTAACTAAAATAAGATAAAATTCTATATTCTTATGTGTGTGTGGTTCTTGTTGGGGTGGGAGAGGGGAGGGGCTGGGAAAGGAGCGGACAGGATGAGGTCACCTGGGTGCTGGGGCAGCACTGGCTCAGGTGGCTCCCATGTCATTTCAGAAGCAGGGAGAAGAGGGACTCTTCCTAATGGGAGGTTGAGTTTGATGCTCACCTGCTGTCACCAGGGGCTAGTCTAAGCTCTTTATATATAACAACTCATTTCATCTGCACAGCCAGCCCAGGAGGGGGCTGGGGGTGCTGTGTTATTCCCAGATAAGAACAGAGAGACTCAGAAAGTCTCCCAGAGGCACACGGGCAAGCGGGGCAGCTCCAGGCTGCTCGGTCCACAGCTCGTGCCCCTACCCATCCAGCCGCCCTGCCTGGCAAGTTCATTCAGAGGAGGACATGCACCAGGGGTGGCACCGAGGCCACGGGGATTCTGGATTGAGGCACCCTAGAGCCCCCCCAAGACTCTCTGCCACACTCAGAGATGCACCCCAAGCCTCCCCCGCAGACGGGTGGTTGGATGAAAGGCAAAGAGCCAGGTGATCCCTGTGTAGCTTTGGACAGATCAGGCTCCCGCTGGGTCTCAGTCACCCCATCTGTTCAATGAGAGGGTCTCAAAGTCTTCCCAACCCTTCGGTTTCCAGGTAGGGTGTCCCCCATCTGTCAAGTACAACCTGAGTTGGGGGTGCAGGAGTTTGAGATTAGGCTGGGCATCGCTGCCCCCGGGTGGACATGGGTGGTATGACAGCAGCCAGGATGCCCTCCACCTCTGGCTTCCTCACAGGCCCTGCTTGGAGAAGGCTGTGTCCTTGAAGTGTATTTCCTGAGAAAGGCCACTCCCACATGCCATCTGTGGCCTGAGATGCCACCATCATTAACAAACACCGCATGTTGGGTTAAGCGTCGCCCTTCAATTGCCTTCCCAAGGGCAGAGCATCAGAACCCCTGACATGCTAGCAAAAGGGTCTCCGAACTGAGGGACAGAGGATACTGACAGGGAAGGGCTAAAATTCAAGCCCCAGAGCCCCCGCCCAGCTGGCCCGGCGGTGGATGTGGGCCTCCGGCCCTCAGAATGTGAGGGACACAGGCCAGCAGTCCCACGCCAGGCCCTCCACCATCAGATCCAGCTGAGAGGGGCCCCCAGCCTCGGTCCGCACAAGACCTCCCACTCCCAGCCCAGGCAGAGGGCACGGGAGGAATAAGGAGGCCTGGAGTGATTCAGGGACCAGGAATGGGAAGGGGAGACGGCTCCTCAAACCCTGCCCAGGTCCCGTGCTCTCAGTAAGCCCCCTGCCAAGTCCCGGTCCCCATCACCAAACCCCAAACCCCTCACTCAGCCCCCAAACCCTCTCTCAACATCTAGTACTTTCATCTGACTTTGAGGAGAAACACTGCCAGCCCCCAGGCCCGCCTCCTTAGTGGGTCCCACCCAAGATGTAACACTTGCCCCCCGAAAGTCCTGTCCCAGCAACTAAAAATTATGGGCCCCGGTCAGTGGCACCTGCCCTGTTTCTCAGGCTCTCACCAACAGCCTCCCCGCTTGACTCCCAACCTTGGCATTGCTTCTCCTGGCATTCCCTTCCCCTGAGCCCAGCCTCTGCCAAGTCACCCATGGTTATTTTTCCAGCACAGTCTGGCCCTGAATGGCTGGGGGACATTAAGTGCCCAGATCCTGGGAGGCCCTGCTCCAGGCCCTGGAACACACGTGCTTCAGCGGGATAAGGATGGGGGTGTCTGGCATCGTCACAGTCTCAAGTCCTCATGTTCGTTTTGGACATGGAATCTGCAGAGAAGCCACCCTTTCCCACCTGCCCCCTATCAAGCTCCCACCCAGAAATAACCTCTTCTCGTTTGGGGCTCCCAGCTCTTGGCCCAGAACACTCCAAGGAACACTTATCACCCAGCCAGGCAGGGAGGTCCAGCAGTGCTGAACAGGGTCTTATCCTCTCTGTGGCCCCAGCCCTAGCACAGCGCCTACGCACCGGAGCTGCTCAGCGAGTCTGGGAAGAATGAAGGAATGAAGGGCTTCTGTGTACCTGGTAAGTCAGTGCCTCACAGTCTGGGCAGGCAAGAGTCACAGCTTTAAGTTAACCCAACACCAAGCCCCCTGCCCTCCAATCACAGCAATCCACTCCCCCAGGGCGCCCTTCTGCAGTTATTCCCAAGTCCCCCTGGGGCTGCTTCTTCAATCTTGGTGGCCAGAAAATCAGGTCAGCCAGCCAAGTGTCAGCACCATAACTTTAGGCATTTGGAGCCCCTGGAGTGATGGCGTCCTCTGGCCGATGGCTCCCTGCACCAGGGCCAGGTCAGGAGGGGCTGGCACTAGCCATGCACACTCCCAGAGGCAGCTCCCACCTCTGCCCCAGTTGTTCCCAGCGACAGCACAGTTTTCTCCCTGGCTGCCCTAAAGCCATCTCCGGGGTCCAGAACAGGCACTCATCGTGATCCAAAGAACATTCCCCAATGTCTCTCTCAGCCATTCAGTTGTGCAGAACCTGACATGCGGAGGGGCCACAGCCAGGGCCAAATCGCCCATCAGTACGGTGGGCGCAGTGCCTGGAGCCCACAATAACTTTAAGGCCCACAGAAATGTTTTAGTTTCTCTTAAAATTGGCAGGAAAAAAATGAATAGAATCCAAACTGGATTATACTAGTCTTTATACCCACGCAGTCATAAAACATAAAATTCTTAATATTTTTTGGTGGAGGAAGGGGCCCACAAAGGCAAAAGGGCCCAGTGACAGTCCAGATTCAAGCTTTCTCATGAGAACCAGATGACCAATAACAATAATAATAACAGCCAATATTTATATAGTGCTTGCCCTATGTCAGGCACTCCTCACAATAACCCTATGAGGCTGGTACCATTTTTTAATCTCCATTCTATAGATGAGGATGTGGAAGCACAGAGAGGTTGAGTCACTAGCGCAAGGTCACACAGCTAGGAAGTACTGGCTCTAGGTGTTCCGTCCTTTGGGAATATGGTCCAGCACGAGGCAAAGCACTCAACATCCCATCTTCAGCATCTGAAACAGACTAAGGTGACCTCAGTTTTCTCCAAGCACAATTGCTGACGCTGTCTTACATAAAGGACCTCAACTGGTAAACGTCTCAAAACAATGAAGTTCCCCTAAAGCTGATGCTGTCTGCACCTTCCAGAGCAGCCAGCAACCTCCCTCTCCAAAAAGGTCAGTTTCTCTGTGAACATTCCAAAAGAAAAAAAAGGAATGACTTTTCACCTGGTACCTTACTACCTATGTGCCTGTGCACTTTTGTGGCTATTTCTATATCAGAGTACATTTTGAACGTGTGGCTCGGGGCTCTGAGAGTGACTGTGTTTATAACAGACTGCTTTCTATGTATGACACTGGTGTGTGTGTGTCTGTCTGTCTGTCTGCCTGTCCCTGTATGCTTGTATATCCATGGGCTTGTACACGTGACTGAGATGAGCGCCTGGACCTTGCTGTCTCTCTGTGTGTGTAAATCAGTAAACTCCCATCCACAGAAGCCCAGCTAATCATTTCCCCAAGTTGTTTCCCCAAGAGAAACTGAGGCCGCAGAAGTTCGCCAAGGTCCAGGGTCCAGCAAGTCACTGACTGTGACAGAAACCAGGAGTCTTGTCTCCTGCCCCCAGAACCCTGGCAACCCCCAATACCTCCCTAGCTCAGCCTGTCTCTCTTTACGATGTCAGTCCCCAGCCCAGGGTGACCCTTTGCAGAGTTTGGTGACCAACAGCTCTGGGTCTGAGGTGTGGTGGGCAGTAGTCACTGACCAGCCTCTAGAAGGCAACAGAATGTTCTCGCAGCGAGTCTGAGGTCCCCCAGACACCCCAGTTCTGAGGCCTGAGGCCATCACCCCTACACACACTCCCTCGCACTCCCTCTCTGCTGTTGCTTTTTCAGTCAAAACTTTATTGATTTTTAATATGACCAAAGTAACACACACTTGTTTTTAAAAAGGATTTAAGCTGTAAAAACGTGTGAGTTAAGAGTCCTCCTCTACCCCCAGCTCACCACCATGACCGGCAGGGTGTGTAGCGTTCTGAATTTCTTTATTAGGAAATAATTCCTAATGGGACCAGTGGGCCCAGCTCAGAAAACAACTTCCTAGGAGCACGAGAATGAGTCAAAAGAGGACAAAGGGGAGAAGTCGGGCCTCAGGACAAGTGGATTAAACCAGATGCTCCGAGAGCCAGGCTGAGCCCAAACTGCTGGGGCTCTAGCTGGAACTTCTGGGCACACATCACAAACCCAGATCTGCACTCGGCCTTGACATCCAAGTCATGGAATTTTAGGACTGAAAGGAGCCTGAGAGTCCATCTGGTCCTACCTGCCCATTTTAGAGACGGGGAGACTGAAGACCTTGCTGGGAGACAACTGAGCTGGCTCCAAGTAGGAGCTTAGCCCACGCCTCAGCCTCCATCCAAAGCCTGGGGAGGAGGTACTGGAGAGCAGGGGGTACCCCAAGACCAAACAGTATTAGTTGAATAAGGGAGAAAGAAAAGGACAGGAAGCAAAGAAAGAGCTATAAAGACAGAGAAGGAAGCGGTGCATCACAGGAGTTTGCGGCCCCAGACTGACGTTAGAAGCGCTGACTTCAAATCTTGGGTCTGTTGTTGCCCAGCTGTGTGACCCCGGATTGCCCCCGACCCTCTGAGTCTCAGCTTCGTGAAGTTTAATGAGCGAACAAGAGTGTCTACCGCGTGGTGTTGGGAAAATTAAGTGACTGCAAGAGGTATTGGGCACGGCACCCGGCACAATAAATGACAACTAAAAAAAATGAGTCAGGCCAAGCAGCGTGGCAGGGCCCCCAAAACCTGCAAACGCCAGATTTGCTCTGTCTCAGGATATTTGGGAAACTCATGCCTCCAAGCCAGCTCCATCTCCTGCGCAAATTAAACAGTAACCAGCCAAGGTCAGGGAAAGGGCCTTGACAGAACAGGTTCCTCCCAAGGGGTGGCTCAGCCTTGACGAGGTGGGTCCACCCTCCTCCTGCCTATAAGTGGGGACCTGGTCACCGCGACGGCCACTCGATCCCGAGCACTCACGACATGCTGGGCGTCACCGTCTTCACAGTGCTCCTGGCCTACAGTAAGCTGCGGCTTGGGGACCAGCTGCAGCCAGCGGGCTGTGAGCTTGGGCTGGCCTCCCGGGGACAAGGATGGGGTCAGGGACCCTCTGCTCTCCAGGGCTTCAGGAAAGGAGCTTTGGGGTCCCATGTGGGTTCAGCTACTACTGACCAGCTGTGTGTCAGATGAGCCACTTGCCTGCTTGGCGACTCTGCTTCCATATCTGCAAAATAGGATTCATGTTCCTCACCTCAGGGTGAGGATGAGCCATGAGGTATGGAAAGCACCAGGGACGCAGAAGGTGCCTCATCCCGGGTTACCCCGGGAGGCATCAGGGCCTACCTTTCCCAGCATCGGCATCTCTCATTTGGGGATTCTTTGCTCCCCCCGCCATGCTGGTTACCTCCCAGATTGGGAATCGAGGAACTTGGCTCGAATGTCACTCTCTCTTGGCGGGACCTGGACAAGCCACTTCCCCTCTCTAAAGCTCACTGGCTCTTCTGGCAAGTGAGAGCACTTGATTAAGAGTCCTCCAGCTAATAACAACAGTGATGATAATAATAGCTGCTCCTGTGTACCCCATGTTTGCTATGTGTCGAGCGCTGTGCTAAGCCCTTGACGTTCAGGAGCCAATGTGATCCTACAACAACCTTGAGAGGCGGGGCCTGTTAATATGCCCATTTTACAGATGAGGACCCCGAGGCTCAGTGATGCTCAATATCTTGCTATCTAAGATCACACGGCTGGTTAGTGGTAGAGCCAGAATTTGAGTCTGGGTCTTCCTCACTGCACAGCACTTGCTCTTGACTGTGCCACACAGCTCCCCAGCTATGACAGTCTGGAATTCTGTAGATTCAGTGCTCGCACACCCGCACTGTGCTGTGGCCTGAAATGGGACAGCAGGGTAAGGTTGAAGGACACAGGTGTACCTGGGCACTCACACACAAGCCAGCCACTTTAGGTTTCCTTCAATGATTCGACATTCACTCTATACCAGGTCTTTTGCTCAATTCTTTACCTGCGTCGTCTAATTTAGTTCTCAGGACGAACTTACCAGGTTAGCGCTAGTCTCCCCGTTTCACAGAAAGGGAAGTTGAGGCCCAGCAAACTCGATGGCTTCCCCAAAGCCATGCAGGAAAAGTCAAACCCATGTCTGCCCAGCCCCCAAATGTGCGCTCTTTCCACCTGCCCCTTCCCCAAAGCAATGCCAGCCCGGCTCACCTGTGCTCTTCCTCTCCTGTATCCCCAGCCTCCAGCTGCGGGGTCCCCATCTTCCAGCCCAACCTATCAGCCCGGGTGGTGGGCGGAGAGAACGCCGTTCCCCACAGCTGGCCCTGGCAGGTAAGCGTGCTGCAGCAGGTGGGGAAGGCAAGGTGGAGGGGGGTGGGGAGCAGGTCCCTGGGGGCTGACACGTGGTCCTTCCCCATCCTCCCCCAGATCTCCCTCCAGTACCTCAAGAATGGCGTGTGGAGGCACACCTGCGGTGGCACCTTGATCACCCCCAGTCACGTCCTCACAGCTGCCCACTGCATCAGGTGAACGGGATGCTGCCCAGACACCCCACCCTCGCCCGGGAACAGGAGCCTGATACGCTGCTTTTCTTGAGCACGCACTCCAGACACTGGGCTGAATAAGCTACTCCCATCCAGTAACTCAGTTGTTAATTTATTCATTCCACAAGTATTTACTGTGCGCCTACTATACGCCAGGGAACACAGCAGTGAGGACACAGCCTGTGCTCTCAGGGAGCTTATATTCTAGCGGAAGACAGAGTAATAGACCATTCAACAAGTAAATATATAACAAAGCAAGTGGCAATGAAGAAAAATAAAGCAGAAGGAGAATAAAAAGTATGAGGAGTTCTATTTTAAATGACGTGGCCGGGGGAAGGTCTCTCTTGAAAGGAGTTGTTTGAGCAAAGACCTGAAGGAAATAAGGGAAGACGTCATTGGTCTGGGGGTAAGGTGTTCCATGTGGAGGGAACAGCTAATGCAAAGGCCCAGAGAAGGGAGCCCACTTGGTAGGTTTGAGAAATAAAGTGGAAGCCGGTGTGGCAGGGGCATTTTGTGTGAGAGGAGAGGAAGAGGCGGTTAGAGAGGAATGCAGGAGAGAGAATGCAGGCCAGCAGCATGTGGACTAGCTCATCTTCACAGCAGCCCTGGCAGGTGAGTTCCAAGATTATCTCCACCTTACAGGTGAGAGAACTGAAGCCGAGCCTACCCACCTAGCAGTCAAAGTGGACTTGACTCCAAGACCAGGGTCCTTACCCTGTGCCCTGGGAAGGGTCAATGGGATGAACACTCCCTTCCCCCGAACAAGTCCCACGGTGGCCCCAAAGCTGGGTCACTAAAGACCCAACTTCCCCCTCTACCCCACCGGCCGGTGGGGACAGGAGGCCACCCTGACCTGGTCCCCTTCCTCTGTCCAGCAATACCCTGACTTACCGCGTGGCCCTGGGGAAGAACAACCTGGAGGTGGAGAATGAGGAAGGCTCCGTGTTCATGGGTGTGGACACCATCTTTGTCCACGAGAAGTGGAACTCCTTCCTAGTTCGGTGAGTGCCCAGCTGGCCATGTCACAGCCCCCTGGGAGCAGCTCAGAAGAAGGAGGCGTCCCTGAGATGCAGCCTGAGCCTGTCCCTGGACCCCATCCTTAGCCTGAACAGCCAATAGATGATGACTTTACGCAAAATGGCAAAATGCTAAGTGGAGATGGACACCCCTCCAATACCCATCACTGGCCAAGGGTCTCTGGAAAGTACACAGGGAATAAGGATCCTGAGGCTCCCACAGTATATTACCTGAAGTCTCTCAGCCAGAGGATGAGCCAGCACTCACCTTTACTGATGCCTGCTGCACGCTCGCATTGTAATAAGCAGCTTACATGCCATCTCTTATTTAATCCTCACAACAGCCCCTAGACAAGGAACCGAGGATCAGAGAGGTTAAGGAATGTGTCCCAGGTCACACAGCCCAGTACATGGCAGAACTAGAAATCAAACCAGGCTCTCTCTAGGGTTGTCCATTTTCATTCTGGCAACACGAAAACGTTAAAAATTGCATCCGCAAGTGTTTTTATCGTTATAATTTCCAATTTGCTTAGCTGAATTTCAGTTGATACATAACCTTGCAGTGGTTCAGAATGCTTCTGCTCGTCTCCCCTCTGTTAAGCCTTTCATGATGTGAAGACACAAGGTGGCGCGGGGGGTGGGGGAGGGGGGAAGAAGCTACACCTACAGGAGCCGGTGATGGGGTTAGAAGGCAGATCATTGGTCCTCCGGCATCTCTGTGTGCCAGTAAGAAGCTGGAGGTCCAGGATGTCTATGGAGGACCCCTGCTCACCCTTGGCCCGACTCCCAACTCACAGCCTGGGCCTCTGAGCGTCGGCTTGAGGGAGCAGGCCCTCCTGCCATTCACCACCTCCGCTTTGGATTCCAGCAATGACATTGCCCTTATCAAACTGGCGGAGCCCGTGGAACTGAGTGACACCATCCAGCTAGCCTGCCTGCCAGAGGAGGGTTCCTTGCTCCCTCAGGGCTACCCCTGCTACGTCACTGGCTGGGGCCGTCTCTGGAGTGAGTATAGCCCCTGGCCAGACACGAGTGTCTTATTGGAGGAAGCAGCTCCCACGATAAGCACATCACCCACATTTGCCCACCACTTTCCTTTTTGCCTTAACATCTTCACATCTTTTTAAATTTTGTAATAATGGTTAATATTTATTAAGCATATACCATGTGGCAGACACTCTAACAAGCGCATATAAAGGGTGTTATAAGGATTAAACGGACTAGAATTTGTCAAGGGCTTAGAACAGGGCTAGGCACATACTAAGTGCCATGTCCGTGACTATTAAATAAATGAAACTAACCATTTTGGGGTGGGGGATTAGATCTTATGATCTTATGTTATACCACACGCCCAAGTAAATTCCAACTGAATTAAAAGGTTAAATGCAAATAAATGAAACTACAGAATACTTAGATGAAAATGCAGATCCTCTAAAATTTGGAAAGTTTGGGGGTGAGAAAGACCTTTCAATGTGTGACACCAAAGGCAGAGAACTACAGGGAAACCATTGGCAATTAAAACCCCAGAACCCAAATTAAAGATAACTCAGTGGTTATTTCTTAAGGGTTTTCTACGGGTTGGTTCTGCCTTCCCTGCGCTTAGAGGGGTCTCTAACCCAAACAGTTCAGGACCATTGGCTCAGAGTCTCGCCTCTCAATTAAGGGCCTGTGTGTGGGTCCCTCAAAGTCTATCCAGAACTCGCCCGGTCATGTCCCAGCCCCATCCAGCCCTCTGTTCCCTGAAGGCCTGGGCCTGGGCTGGGGCTGAGGCTGCCTGGGCTGACCGCCCGGTCACCACCCATTCTCTCTCCAGCCAACGGCCCCATCGCTGACGAGCTGCAGCAGGGCCTGCAGCCCGTGGTGGATCACGCCACATGCTCCCAGAGAGACTGGTGGGGCAACAACGTGAAGGACACCATGGTCTGCGCCGGGGGTGATGGCGTCATCTCAGCCTGCAACGTAAGTGTCGAGGCGCTGCCCCACGTCTCTACTGCAGGTGGCCAGATGGAAGGGGGCAGTGAGGAGGGCAAAGGAGTGAGAAGTGGGGAGGCGCCACACCCTCTCCCTGGGGGGAGACTGAGCCCCGGCTGGTCCTAAGAGGCTTAGGAGAAACTTGTCACTGTCCCCCTTCCCCTCCCCCACCAGCACTGTGGCCAGAGCATGAAAGTTGAATGTGAGTCTGAGTCCGAGTCCCAGCCCCCCTACTTCACAGCTGTGTAACCTTGGGCAGGCTGTTTGACTTATCTGAACCTCAGTTTTCCCATGCATAAAATGGAGCGGTAGTTAAGCACAGGGCTGTTATGAGGACTAAGTGAGTCTAACACAGGTATAAGAGACTTCGGTGAAGTCCGGGCACACGTTCCTTCATACCATCAGCTCCGTTGGTCCAGGGAGACAGAAGACTCAGGGAGTCTGACACAGAATGAAGAAACATCTAGGACAATCAGGGACTGTCCCGTTTTCAAACACATGAGCCTCTCCCCACTTCCATTTTCTTCCCTTTCCCGGGTCTCCTACACGGCTCCCAGCATCCTCATCCCTCCGGGCAGCTCAGAGTCTTAGGCACGGTGACCTGAACAGCTAGGGAAACCAAGGCACAGAGAGGGTTCTCAACATCTCAAGATCACACAGCAAAGCAAGACCTAGTCTGACACCCCAGGGCCCCCCAGAATAAGGCCAAGTTACCCACAAACCACATTTTCTCTGCCTCCCTCACTATGGACACGCTGAGGCCAAAACAGGGGCTACCAAGGCTGAGAGGCCAACCCATATGCCCCACCCTGACCCTCACCTGCTTCCCGAGCCTCCCTCTGACACCCGCCCCGTCTGGTGCAGGGGGACTCGGGCGGCCCACTGAACTGCCAGGCCAAGAACGGCTCTTGGGAGGTGCGGGGCATTGTCAGCTTCGGCTCCGGGCTGAGCTGCAACACCCTCAAGAAGCCCACGGTCTTCACCCGCGTGTCCGCCTACAACAACTGGATCAACGAGGTGGGTGCGCCTCCCCTGCCCCCTCCTCTCCACCCGCCCCTCACCCTCCCTCGCCCTTCCTTCACTGACTCCCCTACTCACTCTTTCACTCACTCCATTTACTCACTCACTCCTTCAAGAAGTTTTGATCGAGTGCTTATTGCATGCAGCCTTGAGTCAGGGGCAGTGAAGCAAACGGCCATTCACTTCCCCACCCTTTCATCCATCAGCAAATACTTCTGTCCCAAGCCCAGGCTCCCCACCAGTGCCCCCAAATGTGAAGCGTGGCCCCAGCACAGGAGAGGGGGCAGCATGGATGGCCGTCTATATTTTGAGGGTGCGGGGACAGAGAGTCACCCTGGGCTGGGGGCTTCCACCCTGGGAGCAGGAGGTATCCTGAGCTCACCTGCACAGTGGTCGGAAGTGCCCGAGAGGGCCAGACCCCTCGGGCAGAGGCAAGCCTGTCTTGTCAAGGCCCGGGGCTGCCGGCCATGCTCCTACCCTCCCGGCAGAGCCTCACAGCCCCCAGAGTCCCTCACTCTGTTCTCTGCTTCTCCAGAAATTACAGCTGTGATTCATCCCTGGGAGCCAAGGCCGCAAACCCCGGCAACCACAATAAACCTCCTTTCCCCTCAAGCGACCTGTGTTCTTGATTTGCGCGTCCCCTGCGGGTTCCCGGGCTCTCTAGGGGCTGCCCGTTTCCATACCAGGGGTGCAATGAGAGATCCCCCTCAGCCAGGCTGGTTAGGCCTTGGAAGGAGCTGCTGGGGATGCTGGTGGAGGGGGCACCCCCAGGAAGCCACCTGGTGCCTGAGGGAATATGAGTTAAGGACACACCAGACACCTGCCCCATCCCCGCACATCTCATAAGCCGTGAACCACCGGGCCCTGATCAGACTGCAATGGCTTCCACACATAGTCACAGCAGGTCAGAGGTGGGAAAGCTTGTACTGCACGAGACAGGCAGGGAAGCTCAGGCCCAGAAAAGGAAAGAGCTGGGCCAGATCACAGGAGCAGACAGCCGGTGATGCACAGGCAAGAGGCTCAGGGCAGGGCCCTCTGGTCCTGAGGCCGACTGGAGGGCAAGGGGTCCAGAAAAGAGAGGGACCCAGTGTCCAGTGAGGTACATCCAAGCGGGACACCCGACCCCTGACCATAGGGTCTCTGGTCCAGGGCGCTCCTGGGGATGTGCTGCTCTATGGAGGGAGGTACCCCCAACCCGGCCGCTGAAGTCCTCCTAGGAAAGCCATCAACTACGGCTGCCTCTGGTTGGTCCATGAGTTGTCCAGTTTCCCCATCAGACTTTGGTTCCTGGAGATGGGGACCATGGCCTCCCACGATGTCCAGCTCATTCTCAAAAAATACTTTATTTTCTCAACCAGCAATGGGGCCTACAAGGAGCCCAGCACCAGCTCAGCCATAGGAATCCAGGGATGGTCCAGACAAGATCCCTGCTCTGCAGGAGACAGACTCATAAACAGATCACTGAGTTCCCTGGTGTAAGTGTGAAGGTAGGAATACAGTCCAGGAGCATGGCAAAGGGACACTTAAACCAGTGAGAGTTGGCAGGAAGAGTCCAGGATGGCTTCCTAGAGGTGGTGACGCCCAGCGTAATGTATTCTTTACATTTGAGTAGAAGGTACCAAAATACAGAAGATGCTGCTGGTTGCTTGACCCAAACTTCGTTCCCAGCCTCCTCCTTTTGTAGTTGTCTCTATACTGGAGGCTAAAAATGCTAAATTCTTGCTGTCCCCAGGTCCCTTGCAGTTATAATATCAAAGTAATAGCTAACACTTACTGAACACTTCCTCTGTGCCAGGCCCCGTTCTACAGGTTTTACATGTATTACGTCACTATTAACATCATCCCCATTTCACAAATGAGAAAACTGAGGCTAGAGATGGTTAGTGACTTCCCAAGGTGATTTACCTGCGAGGTGACGGAGCTGGGATCCAGACTTTGTTAATCTGGCCCCAGAGCTCATGCTCTTGACCACCACGCTCTACTGCCCTGTGATGAATACGAATATGGATATGATGCCTGGAACTAAGGCAGCCTTCTTGTGGCGAAGAGAATTACAGAGACATGAGCTCAGACATCATCAAGCTGCAGATCTGATGCCAGCAACCGTTCTCTGAATGTCTAATTATGTAAAAACTAAATAAACCTGCATTTGTTTTAACCACTGTAGTCCAGTTTTCAGCTACTTGCTGCTCAGCACAGTCCTAAGTGATACCCTGGGGGATAACATAAGGGGTCACTTTCCTGACTGAGGGAAGGCCATAAGCAAAGTCATGGTAACTGCTTGGAAGAATCTCCAAGCAGAAGGTGTTGCTAGAGCATAAGGCACAGGGCAGGGATTGGGTGACCAGTGGTCCTGGCACTGAGTAGTTTTCTAGGAAGTGGTACTTTCAGTGCTGTCCCAGGCAAACTGGGATGGTCAGTCACCCTAACAGGGAGGGGCAAGAGATGTGGCTAGAGAGTGAGAAAGGCCCTTCCTGGAAGGACTTGTAGCCATGGTAGAGGGTTGTTGGGACTTTATCCTGAGGGCAATAGGGAGCCGTAGAGTGGTTTTAGATAGAGAAGTGATCTCTGCGGTCAGATGTACACACTAAAGCATTCATCTGACAGCGCTATGGAGGGTGATTTGGAGCAGAGGCAAGAATGGAGGCAGGGAGGCCAGTTAGGAGGCCGCTGCGATGTTCTAGGCCAGAATCAATGGGGCCCCAACCATCAAGCTGCAGATGGAAAGGAGAGATAGGTTCAGTAATTCAGTAATTATTTAAGAGGCACATGTACAGTGTTGGACAGCAGCATCCCCCCCCCCAGTGCCAAATCTATATAAATTTTGGGAACGTGATTGGATTATCAAAGCTACTTTTTATTAGCTAATAAATGGTAAAACATAAGCCACAGTTCTGTCTGTTCAACAAGAGTGTAAAATTCTCAGATTCAGGGACAAGAGCCACTGTTATATACAAGGGTCAATGCCTATCTGTGGTAGACAAAATACTAGCCCTCCAAAAATGTCCATGCCATAGATCCCAGAACATATGAATGCATTACCTTACGTGGCAAAAGGGATTTTGCAGGTGTGATTAATTGAAGGACCCTGGGATGGGGTGATTAGCCTGGATTATCCAGGCGGGCTCAGTGGAATCACAAGAGTCCTTTTTTTTTCTTTTACATCTTTATTGGAGTATAATTTCTTTACAATGGTGTGTTGGTTTCTGCTTTATAACAAAGTGAATCAGTTATACATATACATATGTTCCCATATCTCTTCCCTCTTGCGTCTCCCGCCCTCCCACCCTCCCTATCCCACCCCTCCAGGCGGTCACAAAGCACCGAGCTGATCTCCCTGTGCTATGGGGCTGCTTCCCACTAGCTATCTACCTTACGTTTGGTAGTGTATATATGTCCATGCCTCTCTCTCGCTTTGTCACAGCTTACCCTTCCCCCTCCCCATGTCCTCAAGCCCATTCTCTAGTAGGTCTGTGTCTTTATTCCCGTCTTACCCCTAGGTTCTTCCTGACATTTTTTTTTCTTAAATTCCATATATATGTGTTAGCATACGATATTTGTCTTTCTCTTTCTGACTTACTTCACTCTGTATGACAGACTCTAGGTCTATCCACCTCATTACAAATAGCTCAATTTCATTTCTTTTTATGGCTGAGTAATTAGATCACTCCCTAACACCATACATAAAAATAAGCTCAAAATGGATTAAAGACCTAATTGTAAGGCCAGGCACTATCAAACTCTTAGAGGAAAACATAGGCAGAACACTCTATGACATAAATCACAGCAAGATCCTTTCTGACCCACCTCCTAGAGTAATGGAAATAAAAACAAAATTAAACAAATGGGACCTAATGAAACTTCAAAGCTTTTGCACAGCAAAGGAAACCATAAACAAGACCAAAAGACAACCCTCAGAATGGGAGAAAATATTTGCAAATGAAGCAACTGACAAAGGATTAATCTCAAAAATTTACAAGCAGCTCATGCAGCTCAATAACAGAAAAACAAACAACCCAATCCAAAAATGGGCAGAAGACCTAAATAGACATTTCTCCAAAGAAGATATACAGACTGCCAACAAACACATGAAAGAATGCTCAACATCATTAATCATTAGAGAAATGCAAATCAAAACTACAATGAGATATCATCTCACACCAGTCAGAATGGCCATCATCAAAAAAATCTAGAAACAATAAATGCTGGAGAGGGTGTGGAGAAAAGGGAACACTCTTGCACTGCTGGTGGGAATGTGAATTGGTACAGCCACTATGGAGAACAGTATGGAGGTTCCTTAAAAAACTACAAATAGAGCTACCATATGACCCAGCAATCCCACTACTGGGCATATACCCTGAGAAAACCATAATTCAAAAAGAGTCATGTACCAAAATGTTCATTGCAGCTCTATTTACAATAGCCCGGAGATGGAAGCAACCTAAGTGTCCATCATCGGATGAATGGATAAAGAAGATGTGGCACATATATACAATGGAATATTACTCAGCCATAAAAAGAAACAAGAGTCCTTTTAAGAGGGATTAGTCACAAGGAGATATGAGGACAGAAGCAGGGGGTCAGAGTCAGAGGGAGATCTGAAGATGCGATGCTGCTGACTTTGTAGATGGAGGGAGGGGCCACAAGCCAAGGAATGCAGGCAGCCTCTAGACGCTGGAAAAGGCAAGGGAAGGGATTCTCCCCTAGAGTCTCCAGAAGAAACCAGCCCTGCTTTAGCCCAGTGACACCGATTGTGGACTTGTGACCTCCAGAGCTGTAAAAATGTACACTTTTATGTTTTCAGCACCTTATTTGTGGTAATTTGTTAAAGCAGCAATAGGAGATAAATACACCATCACTCCTCCCTTCCAGCAAAATCTAAAGTACTAGGTGGGGAGTGTAAGAGGGTGGAAAAGGAAGGGTCAGGAAGGACTCCCTGGGATCTGGCTGGGATGAGAGCAAGGATCTGTAGACTTTGTCCAAGAGGTCACAAACCAGTGGTTGGGAGCCAGGGAGAGTGGGCACTTAGGCAGTGACCCTCCATCTCCACCTTCTGCCTTGGCAGGAGTTCCCCTGGCCTGGGGGCATGAGAGCCCTCATGCCAGTGACCCACTAGAGTGCCATTGTGTGTCTAATGCAGGCACCGTGGCTAGTGTGTACTGAGCACTTGGTAATCTGTGTGCCAGGTACCGTCCAAGGGCTTTATATACTCAAACTCATTTAATAATCCTGGCAACCCTGATTATCATCCCCCTTTGCAGATGAGGACCTGAGACTCAGAGGGGTTTAAAAAGTCGCCCAAGGGGCTTCCCTGGTGGCGCAGTGGTTGAGAGTCCACCTGCCAATGCAGGGACACAGGTTCGTGCCCCAGTCTGGGAAGATCCCACATGCCACGGAGCGGCTGGGCCCGTGAGCCATGGCTGCTGAGCCTGTGCGTCCGGAGCCTGTGCTCTGCAACAGGAGAGGCCACAACAGTGAGAGGCCCACGTACCGCAAAAAAAAAAAAACAAAAAACCTCACCCAATAACAATTTGATACCTATCTCTGAGTTCTTTTACAGGAACTAAGGCCCCCACCCAGGTGGAAGACGGTAACTTCAGGCTGAGCCCAAGCACATGGTCAGAGCCAGAAGGCTCATGATGGAGATTCCTGGAACACCACCCTGTCACCTAACCACCAACCAATCAGAGGAAGGTTACACACCTTGGAGCCCTCCCTGCAAATTTTGCCTATAAAAACTCTTCCCAAAAACCTTTGGAGAGTTCAGGCTTTTTGAGCATGAGCTGCCCATTCTCCTTGCTTGGCCCTGCAATAAACCATCCTCTGTTCAAAAACCAAACAAAACAAAAAGAAATCCTCACCCAAGATTGCACAGCTAGTAATGGGGCACCGGGACTTAAACCCAGGTAGTCTGACTCCAGAGCCTGTGTGACTAACAACCATGTTATTCTGCCATTAATCCCGAAATCTCAAGGCCCCACACACACACTGATTCCTCTAGTGGCCCTGCCAGGAAAGGGTGGAGGCTGTACATGTGCTGACAAGCTTGAGCGAAGCTGGCAATGAGCCCACGTAGACAGAAACCTAAGAGGAGAATTGTTGCTCAAAGACCTTCACAAAGGCTTTTACCCACTGTATCAGCTACTTCCAGTATAATTAATAATGTTGAGCAAAAACCAACCACAAATGCTCAGTGGAATCCAATGACAAGTATTTATTGCTCACACGCCTGGGGTCAGTTGGGGTCAGTTAGGTGGCCCTGCTGATTTTGGCTGGAATCACTAATATGTCTAGGGGTCAAGCCTGTGTCTGGCTGGGACAGCTCAGCTCCACAGGGCTTTCATCCTCCTCCCAGGAGGCCACCGCAAAGTTACATAACAAAAGGCATGGATACAGGGAGGGGTGAAGGATCAGAGCCATCCTGGCAATCTCCCACACCCCCCGTTATCTTGGACACAAATTAATAGCATAAACTATGGCAGGGCAGAAGGGAAGGCAGTCACTATGCTGGAGCTCTGAACTCTGCCACTGATAGGCAATGACAGCAGCTGAGTCACTTAACCTCTCAGAGACTCAGTTTTCTCATCTGTAAAATGGGCACCTCCCCTCCATCCCTCCCTCTTTCCCTTTGGGAGCCAACAAAATAACAGAGGCTTGTGATCGGAGGCATCATTACTACTACTGACCTCACACCTGAACCCCTATTAGGAAATCCTCCCTCTCCCTTTTATTCCTAAGGAGAGGGAGCTTCATTCCCAGCAGGCCGTGGGGGTCAGTCCTCTGAAGCTCACTCTCATCAGGTGGGGGGCACCTATCTGCAAAACTTCACAAGGTGATGGGCTGGGGAGCAGGTAATGACAGAGAATAAACACAGAGCATCTTTCCAAAGCACTGATTTCCTATGAAGATTGTGTGGGAAGAAAAAAATGCACATTAAAATAAACCCAGCTGTGCTATGAAATAAGCTGCAAAATTCAGATCAAGCTTTCAAGATGAAGAATGAGACTCCGGAGACATTTTGCTCTTGTGGTGACTGCTACATGCTAGACCCCACATCATTAATCTACTGAAAACCGGAGCCTGCAAACCAAATCTGTTTTGTAAATAAAGCTTTATTGGAAAACAGCTATGCCTATCGGGCTACTTTTGCACTGTAACAGCAAGGTTGAGTAGTTGCAACAGAGACCGTATGGCCCGCAATTCTAAAATATTTATTATCTGGTCCTTTACAGAAACAATTTGCCAACCCCTGATCTCCTAGGATTCTTTGATGGAAAAGTTGGAAGAATTCTGTGCTATTCTGATAGCTGAGGCCTACAGGTCTAAGGCTTGAAGAGTAAACAATTTATTGCACATTTATGATTCTCAGTGTTTTAAGTGAACAAACCGTTGCTTAATTCTAACAACAATCCTAAGAGATAGATGGGATTGTTACTGTTGCATTTGGTAGGTGAAGAAATTGAGTTAAAGAGATGAAACTTGTTCTAGCCCAGGTCATCTCAAATTTTAACGTGCAGAAGAATCACCTGGGTATCTTGTTAAACTGCAAATGCTGAATCAGTAGGCCTGGGTGGGAGAGTCTGCATTTCTTTTATATTCATATATACACACACATATATATATTTGACTGCCCCGGGTCTTAGTTACAGCATACGGGATCTTCGTTGCGGCATGCGGGCTCTTAGTTGCGGCATGTGGGATCTAGTTCCCTGACCAGGGATGGAACCCGGGCCCACTGGGAGCGCAGAGTCTTAACAACTGGACCACCAGGGAAGTCCTGAGTCTGCATTTCTCTTTTTTTAAGATTTTTTTTGATATGGACCGTTTTTAAAGTCTTTATTGAATTTGTTACAATATTGCTTCTGTTTTATGTTTTTTGGTCGCAAGTCATTTGGGATCTTAGCTCCCCAACCAGGGATCAAACCCACAGCCCCTGCATTGGAAGGCAAAGTCCTAGCCACTGGACCTCCAGGGAAGTCCCCCCGAGTCTCCATTTCTAACCAGATCCTAAACTAGGCTGGTCCAGACCACTCTGTGAGTAGCGACGATCCAGACCAGAGTCCCTACCGGGAGGCACAGGGGTGCAAACCCAAGCCTCTAACCACTGAGCATATGGCGTCTCAGAGGAACCCTTATGAATGAGTCATACGCCCCGTGAGAAATTCGCATCCGCATCTCCCTGGCCCCTCTCAAAGACCCAGCCGAGGCTAGAACTTTACAGATTGCCTTGTTGTCCCACAACAGATCAATGGGGGGCTGAGCCGCAGAGAGGGAAGTGGGCTGTAAAACCCACTCTCTCTCCCAGCCTCCATTCCCCCTCCAGAAGCCTCCATTGTTATTTGGTGCTGTCCCTCCCCCGCACCTCCATCAGGAGCTTGGAGCCCAGATCTAGAGGTGGGACTTGTGCTCCAGGCCTGGCCAATCCACCCTAGCAGCCCCTCCTCCACCACAACAATTGGTTCAGGGATGGGCATGTGACCTGAGGCGGATCCAATCAGAGAGAGTTGCAGGACTTCTGCGGGAACTACCAGGAAGCTCTCACTCATTCCCTGATGTGTTTGAGGGTGAGGGATGCGAGGCTAGAACAGCAAAATGGGGGAAAGAGGAAGAGGGGATGGTTTTGCTCTCCAGGGTACATTCGGCAATGTGTAGAGACATTTCTGGTTGTCACAACTTAAGGGAGGAGGGCAGGGACTACTGGCATCTAGTGGGCGGGGACCAGGATTGCTGCTAAATACCCTACAATGCACAGCAGGGCTCTCATAGCAAAGAATCATCACCCAAAAGGTCAATAGTGCCATGGTTGAGAAACCCTGGGTCAGAGATTCTGTAGCCCTCTTGTCCCCATAGGACAACCTGAAGCTCCTACAGGCCAGTTAATGGAGCCTGAGAGTGGACTCTCACAGTGGAAAGCAGAGCCAGAAGATGGAGAGAAGCCGAGTACTAGGGACATCACCAGAGCCCTGGATCCAGCTGTGCCTGAAGTGAGCCCTGCTCCTGGACTTTTCCATCTTGTGTCCCAATGAATGACTCTTTGGCTTAAGCCTGTTTGATGAAGTTTTCTGTCACTTTCAAACCCTCCCAGCAATGTGGTGAAATAGGCCAGGCATACGTTCCTCTCACTGTTTCATTCATGGGCAGCCCCAGGCCAGAGGACCTGTGTGATCACACAGCAAGCCCATGGCATGCACAAAACTGGTATTTGTCCAGTGACCTCATACAGGGAAAATCTTATTTTTATAGTAAAACAAACGCAGATACGTGAAACAGAATGGCATAGTCACGTTAATTCAAGATAAAATAGGAAACTTCAGAAATAGTTTTTTGTTGTAGTGACTGCTACAGATTATAAACAAGAGCCCAAACTGTTAAAGGAGTTAGGGAATGCAGTTGGGACTAGAGCCCAGATATTCTGACGTCTAGTGCAACGGGATTCTGTACCCCAGCCTCCTTCACCTTCCTCATCACCCTTGGGAGATTACAAAATTTTCTCACACCCATTTTCTCACCCATACAATGATCCTGCAATCAGGCCTGGATTGTTATTTAAGAAACTCGGGCCCAGGAGAGAAGTGACTTGTCCCTCCAAGCTATAATGCTCAGATCTGATTCAGTGAGGGCTTGAACTCAGATCTTAACAGATGGAGTCCACTTTCTGCTCTGCTTTTCTAGCTGGGCAAAAGGTAGAATCTGTGGTCACAGAGCAGGACTGTCTCACCAGAGCCTGGCCTGCCTGGCACCGTGCTCAGACCACAAGCAACAAGAGTGAAGGTTTAAGGCAGAGCGAGAACATCCATCAGGAACCCTCGCTCATTTTCTCCACCCTTCTCCCTGCCCCCCCACCCCCGCCAAAAACAAGGGGCTTATTGCAGTGCTAGGAGGACATTCGGAAGGCCACCTTCAGCGGCATCAGGTAAAGGGGCTTGGAAATCAGACCAACCTATGTTGGAATCCCCATTCTGCCGCTTAGAAGCTGTGTGGTCTTGGGCAAGTCACTTTACCTCTCTGAACCTCAGCTTCCTCCCTTGAAATATGGGACCCTTGTGCAAGGTTTTGTAAGGCTTAGATTAGGTAAGACATGTGAGTGCATCTGATGTATATGTTTGGTGAGCGTCAGCCTCCCTTTCTAAGAAGTTCCTGCTCTGACCCCACTTGGCAGATGAAGTTACTGGAGAAGTACAAACTGTTGTCGTCTTAGGAGGAGATGATAGATACAGCCCTCCTTGGCCAGCACTCCCTCCTCCCTGTTGCTGGGACTGCCAAACCCTACCTGTGTGGGTCCGTTTTGTGCTTCTCCTAGGTAAGCACGTTCATGTTTTTCAAATCCTCACCACATTGTTGCAAAACAGACTGGGCACACGTTTCTCTGCCTGGTTCACAGAAGGGCAGGCCCCGGGCCTAGAGACTTCCATGGCTTGTCCAGGGTCACACAGCAAGCCATAGCATGGCCTAGAACAGGCTTCCTCGACCTCGGCACCACTGACGTTCAGGGTGGGATAATTCCTTGTTATGACGGGCTGCCGGGGGCCTTATAGGATGTTTAACAGCATCTCTAGACTCTCCCCGCTACATACCAGTAATACCCCATCCCCAGCCAAAAATATCTCTGGACATTGCCAGATGTCCCCTTGGTAGGCAATACCAGCTCCATTGAGAACCACTGGCCTAGAATGCTGTTTGCTCAGCACACCAACCTAATCTTTTCTATGAAAACACAACTCCAAGGACCAACAACAATATTTTTCTTCTTCCCCTAACACATAACATAATCTCTTAAAAGCAGATAGAACCCATATTTCAATATCCACCTTTGGCATTTTTTCAAAGTAGTGCCAGGGTGACAGGTGGGGGAAATGGAAAAAAATATTTGGACACAGGCCATTTTTCCATTGGGCTTGGAGAAAATCCCCATCTTGCATTCCTAGTGTATCTCTGGCCGATAAGTTCACTCATAAAACCAGGGCCTTAGCCAGGGCCACACATATCGGACTCCTACAGACACACCGTGATCAGAGCCCTACTGCTGCCTACATTGGTGGCTGGAGGTAAGTCCTGTCACCCAGAGGCACATTTTCAGTCTCCTGGTGGGACTGGGGATGGGACCTCCCTGTACCCACTGGACTCAGTCCTGTGGTTATAAGAAAGCTGGAGTGAAGTTCCAAATAAGTGGAGCAAAGGGCAGGACTCTGCAACGTGTGGAGATCCTTCCGGAACGGGGATTCTCTATTTGGGATTTGGGAATTCAGCAAGTGTAGGTTACATCGTTTGGGTCACTGCTTCCTGGGCTCACGACCCTTTCTCTTTTTACGGCTCTCAGCTGTGGGCTCCCCACTTACCTGCCCAACCTGCCCAGGGTGGTTGGAGGTGAAGATGTGAGAGCCAACAGCTGTCCCTGGCAGGGGAGTCCCCCCACCCCTCCACTTCTGCCCCCGTGCCCTTACCTACCTCACATCACCCCCTTTGCCCTCCACCACGGGGTCTACTGCACTGGCAAAGATGAGGATTGGTGGGGACTCAGAGGGCAGGATGGGAAAATTCGCCAATAAAAAATACATTTCTGTTGGTCAACCTTGGGGGTGGAGGGAGAGGTGCCTTCTCCAGCCTTGATAAAGACCTGCCCTACCCCACAACCCATACACACAAATTCACAAATACAGTCTTGCTCTGTTAACCAATCAGATGCTTGCTTACACGTGTACTGTTATCCTACGAATCATTCATCACCCCATGCAAATATTCCTTGCTTTAAGGAACCAACCAGTGCAAATTAATTATTTTTTATTTTTTTTCTTTTTGGCTGCGTTGGGTCTCATTTTTGTGCGCGGGCTTCTCCTTGCGGTGGCGGAGCACGGGCTCTAGGCTCGTGGGCTCAGTAGTTGCAGCGCACGGGCTCAGTAGTTGTGGCTCGCGGGCTCTAGAGTGCAGGCTCAGTAGCTGTGGTGCAGGGGCTTGTCTGCTCCACGGCATGTGGGATCTTCCTGGACCAGGGCTCGAACCCGTGTCCCCTGCATTGGCAGGCGGATTCTTAACCACTGAGCCACCAGGGAAGTCCCGCAAATTAATTCTTAACTACAGACAAGTAGATGTTACCAATGAAAGTAAATGCTTCCTTACCTTAAAATAATCCTAGTGATATGGAGACTAAAAATTCTGGTTGGGGCACAGGCACAAATTACCAGGACCTGTTAGTGGTACGACTCCCGAAGAAAATACATGACGCTGACATTGACATAAATAAATATTGTAAAATCTCTCTAATCTGACGTGATTGGGACTGAGTAATTGAAAGGTTGGTTATAGCGAAATTATTAGAAACCACACATACATTTTTTAAACAATTTACTTTAATTTAAAACTTGTACATATATATTTGTTCACCAGTCTGTTTTGTGTAAACCACCCCCCACAACACATCACCTATAATTCCGTTTCTTTAGAGTAGAGCAATGACTGTGAGACATTCAAGAAGCCATCGGAATGAGCTCTTCCAGGTTTTTATGACCTATTTTCTCAATTTTTCCGTTTTCTCTTCGATGCCTAATTTCACAGCAATTTTTCAAAAGTCAGGGTTATCTGGTCTCTTCCAAGCATTTAACTTAGTTTCCATATAAATCACAACTCACTTTTTGAACTCACGTTTCATCGGTTACATGTTTAATCAATTTACATAATTACAATACAAGCACAACTGGCATACGGAGGATTGGGAACAAAAAGGTTGAATCGGGGTGAGTGCTAGTGGTGAGTGTTCAGGGCGCCCCATACAGCCGTCAGTATGTTTCACGGAGGGAATGGCAACATCCGTTCATCTTCCCCTCAGTTAAGAGACCTTCAATCATAGATGGTGACCGATAGCTCGCAATTTATACACTTGGCTCTGTGTATTTTGCCAATTCTTTTGGCACTTCTCTCACACTCACATAATATATTTTTTCTGGAAAGTTGGAAGAGCGATCCTATACCTCCCCCTTAAGCAGAGGTCACCCTTGTGCTGAGAACCAGTCAGTGCCGCCTACCAAAATATTTCCTCATCCTCTGGACCCGCTGACACTGCTGGTACAAAAGCATCCTTGCCTTGGGAACTGATTAATGCTGGTCTTGGAAGTGTCTCTCTACACTTCCTGTTTCTGCTTCCCTGGGAGATTTTTTTATTGGGGTTGGTGGGCAGGTCAAGCAGGGTGGGGACCAGGGTGAGGCAAGCAAGGCACTCACTTTGGGTGCAAAATCTAAGGAGGCACCACAAAACTCTGTAACCAAAATGAATATTTAAATGCAATATTTTTTTAAAAATCAACCTTTTTCATAAAGAAAAAAATAACAAAATTTTAAACAGATATAATTTGCTCTGAGTTGCCTGAGAGGTCTCTTTTGTTCCACACTCACCCCAAGATTATGATCCTAGATCATAACCCACCAGACACTCGAAAATAAAGTGCTGTGTGATTCAAAATTAAAGTAGGATGTGTCAAGTTTCCAGACAGATTGTGGAGCCAGATGATCCCTGCTCTACCACATAGTAGCTGTATGAGTGGAGCAATTCAATTTACCTTTCTCGGTGGGTAATATTAAAAATGTACAACAGCCCTTATGGCGTGGACCACATTGTACAAATTTCTATTGGTTGCCATAGTTTACTCATCTGTAAAATGGGAATAATAATAGTGCCTCATGGGATTGCTGTGATTATGATGTAAGCTGATTCACACTCTGAGCTCAAAACAGTGTCTAGTATATAGCAAGTGTTCAAATTATTAGACATTTAAAGTGTTAGCTATTGTAATTGTTAATCATCCCAAGAGCCCCTGACAGGCATTATGGCATTATGATCCCCATTTTCTAGACAAGGTAACTGGAGCTCAGAAAAGTTACATAATTGCCCAAAGTCACCCCGTTAGCCTGGCGGAAAGTGGAGATTCAAATTTGGTTCAACCTTTGCTCTTTAGCTACCCACAAATTTTATGGCCACACTTAGCTACCCACAAATTATGTTTCCATATTATTTCAAATTTTCACATCTGTAGGATGGTTTCAGCCTATTTTCAGATTTTGGGGGTGGGGACATCCTTTTAGGTGTCTTTTTTAATTTTGTCTAATTTTAAGCATTGTTTAAAAAGCGAGTTCATCTAAGGCCCCTTAATGTCAAGCAAACAAGAAAATGCCACGTGGATAATCAGAAATGAGGATGTTTGGAGAAAAGCAGGCATCATTCCTGCTTTTCCTCCACGGGAACCCTGGTCAGAGCACACAATGCTCTGCTGTCACCTCCCTCCTCTCTGCTTGGCCTTGGCAAGGACTGGAAAGGAAGGGGAAGGAGATGGGACAGCTTTGGCAGAGAACCAAGCAGTGCCAAATGCAACCGCCTTAAAGTTCCAACCCACACCTATTAAACTATCAAATCTAAATAGAAACAGGTTTTTCAGGAATAAAGACACAGACTTACTGGAGAATGGACTTGAGGATATGGGGAGGGAGAAGGGTAAACTGTGACAAAGCGAGAGAGAGGCATGGACATACCAAACGTAAGGTAGATAGCTAGTGGGAAGCAGCCGCATAGCACAGGGAGATCAGCTCGGTGCTTTGTGACCACCTGGAGGGGTGGGATACGGAGGGTGGGAGGGAGGGAGACGCAAGCGGGAAGAGATATGGGAACATATGTATATGTATAACTGATTCACTTTGTTATAAAGCAGAAACTAACACACCATTGTAAAGCAATTATACTCAAATAAAGATGTAAAAAAAGATAAAAAAGAAAAAAAAAAGAAACACGTTTTTGTTAAAAAAAAAAATGAGGGACTACCCTGGTGGCGCAGGGGCTAAGAATCCACCTGCCAATGCAGGGGACATGGGTTCGATCCCTGGTCCGGGAAGATCCCATATGTTGCAGAGCAACTAAGTGTACACACCACAGCTACTGAGCCCACATGCTGCAACTACTGAAGCCTGCGCGCCTAGAGCCCATGGTCCGCAACAAGAGAAGCCACCGCAATGAGAAGCCCACACAACGCAATGAAGAGTAGCCCCCACTTGCCGAAACTAGAGAAAGCCCGGGCACAGCAACTAAGACCCTATGCAGCCAAAAATAAATAAAATAAAATACATTTTTTAAAAATATAAAAATATTTTTTAAAAGTTGAGGAGCTGTAGCGTAAGGTACACTTATGTATGTTCATATTCCTATCGGTGGGTTTAGTCTTGAGGGAAAAACTAGAGCAACAGGTGACAAGTTCTGCAGGAAAGACCAGACCCTTGCCTGGTGAGTCTACTTTCATTCATTCACTCACTCATCCATTCATTCATTCATTCATTCGCTGATTCACTCACTTGTTCAATTTATTAAGGACCCACCATGAGACATGTACTGTTCTAGGCACCTGGAATACAGCAGTGGGAAAAAAAATTCACAGAGCTTATATTAAAGTGGGAGAGTGAGACAATAAACAATTGAATGGGTAAATTCATAATGTCAGGTGATGATAGATACTACGATGAAGAATAAAGCAGGACCAGAGGAAAAGAGACGTGTGTGTTCATATGTGTGCATAGGTGTGTAAGGATGTACGTGTGCACATGAGCGTGCATACTCTGTTTTAGGTAAGGTCACAGAAGGCCTCACAGAGAAGAAAACCTTGAGCACAGACCTGTAGGAAGTGAAGGAGAAAGCTATGCTAATACATAAGAAAAGAATAGTCCAGGCAGAAGGAACAGCAAGTGCAAAGGCCCTGAGGCAGAAGTGGGCTTGGTGTATTTCCAGAACCTCGTGGAGGTCAGTGTGGCTGGAGCAGAAGGGAGTGGGAGCCTATAAGGTCAGGGAGGTCATGTAGAGACTTGTAGAGCCTTGTTCAGTTTGGGGTTTCACACTGTGTAATAGGGGGAGCCACTGGCTGTTAGAGCAGAGAAGAGATATAATCATGCTTACATTTTAAAAGGATCATTCTGGCTGCTGTGTTGAGAAATGGGGTGAGGGAGGGGCCAGGGTGAGAGCAGGGAGAATACATAGGAAGCTACAATAATAATCCAGGTGAGAGTTAAATAAAGATTGCTGGGACCAGCAGTTGAGGTGGTAAGAGGGATGCGTTCTGTCTACATATTCTGGAAGTAGAGCTGGCGGGATTTGCTGGTAGATTAGAATGAGGCATATGAGAGAAAGAGAAGCATCAAATTCACTGCCTAGTGTTTTGGCCTGAGCAGCAGGTACAGTGGGGTTGCCATTTACCAAGATGGGAAAACACAGACTTGGGGCGGGGGTGGGGGGGGAATCAAAATTTTGGTTTACACATATTAAATTGGAGGAATATGTCCTAAAGAAATAGCTCCCAAGTAGGGAAAAAACCCAACAAGTCAGGTTGCCCAAAGATGTTCAAAACAATCACTTTTTATTTATTTTATTTTTGGCTGCATTGGGTCTTCTTTGCTGCGCCCAGGCTTTCTCTAGTTGCGGCGAGCAGGGGGCTACTCTCCCTTGCGGTGCGCAGGCTTCTCATTGTCGTGGCTTCCCTTGTTGCAGAGCTCAGGCTCTAGGCGCGCGGGCTTCAGTAGTTGTGGCACACAGGCTCAGTAGTTGTGGCTCGCGGGCTCTAGAGTGCAGGCTCAGTAGTTGTGGCGCATGGGCTTCGTTGCTCCGTGGCATGTGGGATCTTCCCGGACCAGGGCTCGAACCCGTGCCCCCTGCATTGGCAGGCGGATTCTTAACCACTGTGCCACCAGGGAAGCCCAACAATTACTTTTTAATAGTGTCTTTATTTAAATTTTTGACATTTTGTTCATCAGAGATTTTTTGTGCTAATTTTCTAAAGATTATTAAAAATGTTATTTATCCTGATTACCGAGTTTCTTGGTGCCCCCTTAGATTTTGCACCTGAGGTGAGTGCCTTGCTCACCTTACCCTGGCCCCGCTCTCAGGGCTGGGAAGCTGCAGAGCAGAGGAGCCTGGTCCTTTCAGTGACCAGAGCACCTGCACTTCTTCCCAGGTCTCCCTGCAGTACAGCTCCTATGGCCAGTGGCGCCACACCTGCGGAGGGTCTCTGACAGGCCAAAACTGGGTCCTGACAGCTGCCCACTACATCAGGTAAATGCTTTTCCCCAGTCTCCCAGCCCACTCACCCCACTGGCCAATGCTCATCCCTCAGAGCTGGAGCCCAGATGGCCTGAACCACCCTGTGTAAAGGAGACTTGCACATAAGCACTTCCTCAGCCGAGAAACAAGTTCTCATCGATGTATAGTTCAGTCTGTTGGTCAGCTGATGGGCCCATACGTGACATGGGTTAAGTATCCCTTGCGGGGCGCTGAAGGGGACTATGGAAAGGGAGGAGGCCCGTTTCCTATCCTCTCGGGGGAACTAGATGTGGCCTCAGGACCTGGAACTGGGTTCCCTTGAGCCACTTGAACTACTACTCCAAGCCTCAATGCCATCACCTGCTAAAGCTCAGGCAACAGAATTTAGTGTGGATTAAACATGATGATGCATCGAAGGGGCTGGCTCTTAGTAAGTGCTCAATAAAAGTGAACTGGCACCATTAGAAAGGCCCACAACGGACAGGAAAGTCTCTGTGACATTCGTTGTTCACCTGTCCTCTTCCCTCCCTACAGCCTCTGCTTATCTCACACCGGTTGGTGCTCACTGGAGTTTCCGCTGGGCCAATGTGATGCTTTCATAGCCAGGAGAGGTCCCTTCTCCTCACCTGATTTACAAGTTCTAGGAGGCAGGCGGGGGGAAATAATAGAGGCCTGGGCATCAGGAGTCCTGGTTCTAGCTCTGAATTGTCACTAATTAGCTGCAAAACTCTGGACCATTTCTCCTCCCTGAGCCTCAGGTTCCCCATCTAAAAATGGGAGGTGAGGGGTTAAATTAAAAGATGCCCTTGAGGGTAAATGACTGCTGTTATCTCTGTATCCATCTCACTTCCCCCATAGTAACACAGAGTTTATATTATTATAACTTTTATTTTATATCATAGTTTACAGTTGGTATAATATAGTTGCAATTACTGATTGGTTATAGTTATTATAACTAACCGATTGCCCAGAGGGAAGAAAAATTCCCAGCGCCAACTAGTAGCTCTTGGAGCAGGCACTGACTTGGGCCCATCCCAGCATTGGCCAGAGCCAGGCCTCCAGACAGTGCATTGATTGGGGTGTCCCTGCCCATAGGGGCCCAGAGAGAGGAAAGGACAGCCCAGAGCTTACCTTCTCCACTCGGCCCCCTCTCCCAGTTCCTCCAGGACCTACAGCGTGGTGCTGGGCCAGCACTGCCTCGCCACCCATGAGCCCAGCTCGCTGGCTGTCAAGGTCTCCAAGCTTGTGGTGCAAAAGGACTGGAACTCCAACCAGCTCTCCGAAGGGTGTGTTCTGTCTGGGTGTGCTTGGGGGGTGGGTTGGCAGGGGTGCAGAGCGGGGATGGGGCGTCTCCCAGAAGGCAGTGGGTGCAACCCTGCCCCATCCTTTGCTCCTTCTGTAGGGAGTGGGGAGGAGCTCTCGGCCCCAAAGATGCCTGGGCTGGGCTGTGACTAGGGGAGGGAGAGGCAAAGACTGTCAGAGCGACCTGGATCTCCTGCCAGTTAAGCCTGCAGCTCCCCTGTCCACCGCAGGCACTCACTGACCGTGTATTTATTCTGTGCCAAGTCCTGGGGACACAGGGATAGGTCTGCAGGTCCCACTATATGTGGAGTCTATGAGTGGAGTAGGACACAGTCCCTCTGCTGTCCCCTACTCTGTGTCCCCTCCCAACACGCCTCTGACATTTTTCAAAGATTCCCTGATACTCTGCTGGGACAGCCTGGGGTAATATACACAGGAAGCTGGCAAGGGGCACAGAGCTCTGCAAAGCCCCCCAGTGATTGTTCCCCGACCTGCAGGGAGATGGCAACTCCGCTTCCCCCAACTCCTCGTAGACAAGCACATACCATCCTATGTTCACCCGCCATGTCCCACATGCCATGCTGGGTGCTGGACGCACAGAGATGCACAGGTCACCACGCCAGCTCTCAAGGAGCCCATGGCCAGAAGTGTGGCTGGGAGGCAGTGCGGGGTGGTGGTTAGAGGTCGAGCTTCTGGAGCCTGGAGGCTTAGATACGAATACTGACCGCGTGGCCCAGCACGAGTTCCTTAGCCTTTCTGTGCCTCAGTTTCCTCTTTGGTAAAATAAGGACAGTAATAGTGTCTACCTCTAGGGTTGTTGCGAGGATTAAATGAGATAATGTATGTAAAGTACTTAGAAAAAGTCCTGGCACACGATAGAAACCATATGTGTGGGCTATTAGCAGTAATAGTACAATAATGGTGCAATAAAGAGGTGTAAGTGCTGGGATCTATGTCTGAGCCATCAAAGTAGAGGGGAGTGGTCCCAGGAAGTGGAAAAAAGGAGGGAGAGGAAGAAGAAGCAGGGAAGGTTCTCTGCCCGTCAGAAAACTGGCGGAATCAACCCCTTCCTCCCGCCCGGTCCACTCTCAAGGTGCATTAGAGATTAATTCACATCTAATTCCCCTTCTAGCCGGAAGTTTGCAAGGGCTGGGCCATGCCTGATTCACCCCTGAATCTCCACCCCCTATCCCAGGGAGCAGGCACATGTAGGGGCAGGGAATATTTGCTGGAACATCAGACTTCTTTCATCATCACTAATCCTGAGATCCAGGTGGTATTAACAAAATTCAGAGCCATGGGTTCACTCACGCCTTCATTCCACAGGTATCTGTTGAGCACCTACTATATGCCAGGCCCTGTTCTAGGCACCAGGGAACAACAGTGAGTGAAACACACAAGGCCCCCAGTCCTGCGGGGTTTAGGGGGCTGCCTAAACCCGAGCATCTCATTGCAGCTCAGGAAACTCCCTCTTTCTGATCACACAAGCAAGCACAGGCACTCCAGTGACCAGCAGAGACTGTGCCCAGCCAGCCTGGTCTTCCACTAGGACAGGCAGGAGTGGTGGGGGTCGCCAACCCTCCAGAACCTCACAGTCTAGGCCCCCTTCCCAGTGAGCTCTCTTCCACCCCCAGGAGTTAGTTTGCACAATCACGCCAACTAACACTTAGTGCTTTCCTTATGCCAGGCACTGTGCTAGGTGTTTCCTGAGCGTTATCATATTTATTCCTCACAACAGCCCCAGGCGGGAGGTACTGTTATTATCCCCAACTCACCGATGAGGAAACCACGACCTAGGAAGTAAAGGAACTTGCCTGAAGATACAGATCCAGAAAGTAGCATTAAATCAGGTGTGATGTGCCCAGCAGAGGCCTGATCTGAGCACATCTTCAAAACACTTTCATCATCATTGTCGTCATGATTGTCCCCACTTTCTGGGGACAGGAAGTTGTCTTCCCTTTTCCTCCTTCCCCATCATCTTCCCGAAACCCAGAGGTATCCATCATCCTCTCCCAATCCCCAAGAGCAGATCTGCAGTTCCAGAAAGGCCTTTAGAAAGAAGAACCCCAGCCATCTCTTCAAATCTGCATAATTTATCCACATGCAAGGGCTCTTCTGCAGCCCAAGATGCCACTCTTGAATGGCTGCCCAGAAAGTTCACTCTGCCAAATCTTCCAGAAGACTCTGCATCACAGCCCTGGGGAGAGCGGGAGGATGCCCTGTGGCCATAACACCCTGTGATCCTTCATCCGGGCAGCCTGCTGTGGTCCAGCACCGATGATGGTGCACAAAGGATGCGGGGTGTCCGTGAGTCATGAGTCAGTCTCTGCCCCCAAAGGGACTTGTCAACTAGATGAAATACACACAGACAAGACGCTGGAAAGCCGTAAAATGACACAGAATGGGTCCAGGGAAGCCTTAAGAGATGGGGAGGAGATGGGTGGGCAGAGAGTGGAGAAGGGCCTTTTCACATACACGTGGACTCTCTATGTGGCCTGGGCTTCTTCACGGCACGGAAGTTAGGACCCAAGAACAGGAATCCTGAAGGACCAGACAGAAGCTGCATTTTCTCATGCCCTAGTCTCAGAAGTCACATGGTGTCACTTCCTCTATATCGCAGTCCCCCACCCCCCAACCAGAGGGAAGAAACCCAGACCCCTCCTCTCAAAGGACAGAGTGTCAACATCACATTGCAACAAGCACTGATGGGATGGGAGATCTCACTGCAGCCATCGTGGAAAATGTAATCTGCCAATCACTAAAGGTTTCCTAGACAAGGACGTGAGACTAATGGATAAATCTGGCAGCAGAACTCAAGGTGGAAGGGTGAGTAAAGAGTAAAGGCAAAAAGGCCTTTCAGCCTAAACATCTACTGTTTTCTAAACCAAACATAGGAAACATATGGCTGGGACAGACATTACCAAGCAGTCATGGATTTATTTCCTTGCTGACCCTGGACAGAGCCTCAGAATCCTTGTCAACACAGCCTGCCAGGCAGCCACAAACTAATCCATCAGAGTGGACATTGCAAGACAAACCTATTTGCCCTCCCTGTTCTGTACAGTCCCCTGAAAGGCCTCAGGGGAATTTAGGGGTCCAAGCTCCACCAGGGACAAAATGCAATCCTGGGGTTTAACCACAGCTGCTCCCCAATCTCTCATAGCCCCAACAGAAGGAAGATTCACCATCAGGCTGGCCGAGGAGGGGGTTCGATGGTCCCCTCTGGGGCTAAAATCAGAAATATAATTGGGGCAGGACCAGTCAACCCTCTCTTTATGCTCTGCCTCTTGACAAACCCGGGAACGACATTGCCCTGCTCAAACTGGCCAACCCCATCGCCCTGACTGACAAGATCCAGCTTAGCTGCCTACCGCCCACTGGCGCCATTCTACCCAACAACTATATCTGCTATGTCACGGGCTGGGGAAGGCTGCAGAGTAAGTGGGTGCTGGGAACCCCAAGGATCCCAAGGGAGGGAAGGGAGGCGATGTCACCCCTGTCCAGTCAGAGGCTCTCTCCCCACTCATCATCCAGGGAGTCTGGAAAAAATGGCTGCTGCCTTGGAGAAGCAGGATAGCATAGATGGATAATCAAGTGGGATTTATTCCAGGAATACAAGGATTCTTCAATATACGCAAATCAATCAACGTGATACACCATATTAACAAATTGAAGGAGAAAAACCATATGATCATCTCAATAGATGCAGAAAAAGCTTTCGACAAAATTCAACACCCATTTATGATAAAAACCCTCCAGAAAGTAGGCATAGAGGGAACTTTCCTCAACATAATAAAGGCCATATATGACAAACCCACAGCCAACATCGTCCTCAAGGGTGAAAAACTGAAACCATTTCCACTAAGATCAGGAACAAGACAAGGTTGCCCACTCTCACCACTCTTATTCAATACAGTTTTGGAAGTTTTAGCCAAAGCAATCAGAGAAGAAAAGGAAATAAAAGGAATCCAAATCAGAAAAGAAGTAAAGCTGTCACTGTTTGCAGATGACATGACACTATAAATAGAGAATCCTAAAGACGCTACCAGAAAACTACTAGAGCTAATCAATGAATTTGGTAAAGTAGCAGAATACAAAATTAATGTACAGAAATCTCTGGCATTGTTATACACTAATGATGAAAAATCTGAAAGTGAAATTAAGAAAACACTCCTATTTACCATTGCAACAAAAAGAATAAAATATCTAGGACTAAACCTACCTAAGGAGACAAAAGACCTGTATGCAGAAAATTATAGGACACTGATGAAAGAAATTAAAGATGATACAAATAGATGGAGAGATATACCATGTTCTTGGATTGGAAGAGTCAACATTGTGAAAATGACTCTACTACCCAAAGCAATCTACAGATTCAATGCAATCCCTATCAAACTACCACTGGCATTTTTCACAGAACTAGAACAAAAAATATCACAATTTGTATGGAAACACAAAAGACCCCGAATAGCCAAAGCAATCTTGAGAACGAAAAACGGAGCTGGAGGAATCGGGCTCCCGGACTTCAGACTATACTACAAAGCTACAGTAATCAAGACAGTATGGTACTGGCACAAAAACAGAAATACAGATCAATAGAACACGATAGAAATCCCAGAGATAAACCCACGCACATATGGTCACCTTATCTTTGATAAAGGAGGCAGGAATGTACAGTGGAGAAAGGACAGCCTCTTCAATAAGTGGTGCTGGGAAAACTGGACAGGTAAATGTAAAAGTATGAGATTAGAACACTCCCTAACACCATACACAAAAATAAGCTCAAAATGGATTAAAGACCTAATTGTAAGGCCAGAAACTATCAAACTCTTAGAGGAAAACAGGCAGAACACTCTATGACATAAATCACAGCAAGATCCTTTTTGACCCACCTCCTAGAGAAATGGAAATAAAATCAAAAATAAACAAATGGGACCTAATGAAACTTCAAAGCTTTTGCACAGCAAAGGAAACCATAAACAAGACCAAAAGACAACCCTCAGAATGGGAGAAAATATTTGCAAATGAAGCAACTGACAAAGGATTAATCTCCAAAATTTACAAGCAGCTCATGCAGCTCAATAACAAAAAAACAAACAAGCCAATCCAAAAATGGGCAGAAGACCTAAATAGACATTTCTCCAAAGAAGATATACAGACTGCCAACAAACACATGAAAGGGTGCTCAACATCACTAATCATTAGAGAAATGCAAATCAAAACTACAGTGAGATATCATCTCACACCAGTCAGAACGGCCATCATCAAAAAATCTAGAAACAGGGCTTCCCTGGTGGCGCAGTGGTTGAGAGTCCGCCTGCCGATGCAGGGGACACGGGTTTGTGCCCCGGTCCAGGAAGATCCCACATGCCGCAGAGCGGCTAGGCCCGTGAGCCATGGCCGCTGGGCCTGCGCATCCAGAGCCTGTGCTCTGCAACAGGAGAGGCCACAACAGTGAGAGGCCCGCGTACCGCAAAAAAAAAATCTAGAAACAATAAATGCTGGAGAGGGTGTGGAGAAAAGG
>NW_021703774.1:169244433-169267707 GCF_005190385.1 Monodon monoceros | reverse complement strand
AAAAAAAAAAAAAGGAATTCAGACTGTCTGGGTTCAAATCCAGCTCCTCCACTTACTTGCTATGTGACCTTTGGCACGTTACTTAATTAGCTTTTCCACACTGAAGTTTCCTCATCTGTAAAATGGGGATAATAACAGCACCTGTATCACAGAGTTGTCAATAATCCATGGGAAGCACTTAGCCCAGCGCCTGGCACATAGTAGGTGTTGTGTGTTAATTGTTGTCACTGTCACTATGACAGAATGAGGGTTACATTGACTACATGACTTCTGGCACAGAAGTCCCTTTTCTTTTTCTCCCCCTTTCTTGGCCATGCCGCGTGGCATGTGGGATGTGGGATCTTACGTCCCCAGCCAGGGATCGAACCCATGCCCCCTGCGGTGGAAGTGCAGAGTCCTAACCACTGGACCGCCAGGGAAGTCCCCAGAAGTCCCTTTTTATGGCCCAAAGCCAGAGTCCAAAATAGCATTCACTCTGTGACCTCAGGATTCCAGAGCTCCACAAAGGTCCCTGGGGCCCTCATCAGACTCTCTGCTCCCCATCTCAAAACTCATCTGTCCCACGTGCCTCCTGACCTTGCTGCTCAGACCCTGGCTACATGTGGGTCTCCTTTTGACATAAGCCCTAAGGGTCAGAAATCCAATGACAGTAGGCCACCAAGAAGGAACAGAGGACCTGCCCTCCCCTTGTAAAATCACCAGACGTTTGGAAAACTCTAGGAAGGCTCATGCAGATAAGTGGTTATTTTTTTTTCATAATGACATAAATCTATAAGTGACACGTTTTTTACAGAGGTACATCAACACACATACACTCAAATTAGTATCACCCTCTTGCCTGGCTTATCTGCAAAAACATGGATACATGGAAACTCAGCAGAAGTAAGAAGTGGGAAGTGTATCTCATGCTTACTGAGATACAAGAACAGCCACTGGTTCATTTATCAGAAAACACCCAGGCAGAAAGTATTTCACTGGAGGCAGCAAAAGCCAGGGAAGGGTCCAAATGCTTGGCTTTATCCCCAGCTCTGTTGGTCACTAGCTGTGTAACCTTAGCTTCAGTTTTCTCATCTGTAAAATGGAAATACGGTTGGCAAAGGTTAAAAGAGATGACAAAAGAGATGTGAAAATGCTTATACACTTGCAAAATATAATACAGGTTAGACTAGATTTAATTAGGATGGTCTTGGGAAAGCTGCTTAATTTCTCTTGGCTTCAATGTCCCATCTGTCCCAATGTCCAAAATAGGAATAAATACTTACTGTGAGGATTACCTTAGTATTTTGAACGGCCTAATAAAATGCAGGTGAAGAATATTATTAGTCTTTGACATGAGTAGCAGTGATGATAGTAATGAAAGTGATGGTGGCAGTGTCGTTGGGAGCCATTAGGAAAGCTCTACTTTCAATGCATTCAAATATTTTTCCCAAGCTGGGTCTCCAGATGCCAGCAGGCTCACCATCATATTTAAGGTAAGTGGTAGAAACCATGGAGCCAGCACAACAAAATGGAGAGTTTGTTATAAGGATTTAAGAGACTCAGCCAAGGCCAGAGACAGCCAGGCTTCAGGAACAGGACAGAATCAGGGGCTGAAAGACTACGAGAAACTCAGGAAACCCTCTCTCAGAATTTCTTTTCTTCGTGGACCTATTTCATCCTTCTCTCCCTAGAAGAAAATGGCAGCCACTACCAACAGCTTCCAGATTTATATCCTCTCTGGCTGCGATTTCTTAGTCCCACCCCCAAATTCTCAGGAGAAGGAGCTCATTGGCTTAGCTGGGGTCAGATGTTCACCCCTGAACCAATCAGCTGTGGCCAGAACACTACCCAATCGACTGGGAGGATACAGTATGGGCAAACATGGCTGCTCCCATGGCAACCCTATGGATGGAGGGAAGTAAGAGGGACCAGAAAGAAAGGGGCTGGGCATCCACTACTCGCTTTTTCTCAGGAGTCCCTTTGTCCCTGTAACACCTTCTCTCTTGTCTCATGCAGCCAGCAGAGCTCTTCCTGACATCCTGCAGCAGGGCGAGCTGCTGGCTGTGGACTCTGCCACATGCTCCCAACCTGGTTGCTGGGGTAGCACTGTGAAGACCAATATGATCTGTGCTGGGGGTGATGTGATCTCCAGCTGCAATGTGAGTGCAGGAAGTCAGGTAACCCCACACACACACTGACAAAATGAGGCTGAGGGTGGGGAGAGTCTCTCAGGGTCCTGGACTCCATCCTCCCAGCTGCTAGCAAAGCACTGGGAAACAGCTTCACGCATTTGAACCCTGACCTTTGTCCTTGCAGTCTTCAGAAAAGATATTTTGAGATTCTCCTTGTAGTAGTGTCCACCCTCTCACTGCTGGGAAGTCCCTCCTTGGGTCTTATTGAGGTCTCTCATGAGTGTCATCTCTCTTATTCTTTCCTCTGTGTAGTAAGGGAGCCAAGGGGACATTGCTGGGTTAGGACCTTTCTAAGGTGATTTCAAGTTTATCTGTTGAATTAGTCCCATTCATGACCCAACGTATCCCTTCGTGGTAGCTGCCACAGAGCTTTTCTGATACAGTGTCTTAACCAAAAGGACTTGCTATGTGGTGGACTTTGAAGCAGAGTGGGGACAGAGCGGGAAGGAGCTTCACGTGTCCTTCAGATCACACTGGGCCCCTACACTCTCTGCCCAGGCAGACGGGCCCCCAGGAAACTCCGTCAACGGGAGGAAGTGGCCGGTGGTGATTGAGCACGTGGCATTCTAACTCTGGGTCACGTCTCAGCTCCTTTACTGCTTGCACAGCCTCAGTCTGAGGGCTTCTGTTTTCCTCTTTGATGAAATGGGGATACTGCAACACTTACCTCATAGGTTTTGGTAAAGATTAAATGAGATACGGCCTATAAAGTGCTTAGCACCATTCCAGGCACACAGAAAGAATAAATGCTAGCTCCTGTTGGTATTATGGTGCCATCTTGAGCTGCGACCGCAAGGGCTGGCCTCTGAGAATATGGCAACCCACCGTGGAACAATATAGATGCACTGCCAACATGTAAAACACGGGGCTCTGAAGGGTAGCCCCTTCCCCTCCCCTCCCATCGCCCCACCCAAGCTCAAAGGCCCCTCCTGACAGAATACTGGCCTTCCCCAGGGGGACTCCGGCGGACCACTGAACTGCCAGGCGGCTAACGGCCAGTGGCAAGTGCACGGCGTGGTCAGCTTCGGGTCCTCCCTTGGTTGCAACTACGACCACAAGCCCTCCGTCTTCACACGGGTCTCCAACTACATTGAGCGGATCAATTCGGTAAGAACCGGACCAGCCCCGTGCCCCCCAGGCCCTGCCCTGGCCCTGGCCCCATGAGGGCCATGCCCACCTGACTTCTGAGGACCCTCTCCCTCCTCTTGAGAGCTAGGAGGCTGCAGACCTGGGCAACCCCTGCAGGATCCCCCATAGGCCCCAACATTTCTGTGTGAGTTGAGTGAAAAGGCACATAGAGGGTGGACTTGTCCAAAGAGGTTGAAAATAAAGGTTACTCCTCCAGCATTAATAGCAGGTTCCCTAGGATTCATGGGGTATTTTGGTTTTGCTTATCTACGTGTAGGCCCAGACCCCACTGCCCAATGCTATATTCATCTGTAAAGCCCAAAACCTGGTCGTTTGAGATCCTCACAGCCTTAATTATTGGAAATTAGTCATTCTAAAGGGTCCCCCAGCTGTTCTGTAGGGTGACCAATCATCTCAGTTTGCGCTGGACTGGGAAGTTGCCTGGGATGCAGGACTTTCTGTTTCAGACCAAGGCAGTCCAGGTAAATGGGGCTGAGCTGATCCCACTATGACTGTGAATGTGTCCCCAGAGAGCTTTAGCCTGTGAGCTCAAAACCAGTGCCTCACAAACTTCCACACCAGCTCAATTCCTATTTTTAAAAAACAGTGAATAGGGCTTCCCCGGTGGCGCAGTGGTTGAGAGTCCGCCTGCCTACGCAGGGGACGCGGGTTCATGCCCCGGTCCGGGAAGATCCCACATGCCGCGGAGCAGCTGGGCCTGTGAGCCATGGCCGCTGAGCCTGCGCGTCCGGAGCCTGTGCTCCGCAACGGGAGGGGCCACAACAGTGAGAGGCCCGCGTACCGCAAAAAAAAAAAACAAAAAAAAAAACAGTGAATAAACATTCATTTATAATGAAAACCAGAAAAACATTTTATTAAAAAAAAAACCCAAAAACTGGCACCAATCTTGGGAGCAGCCATGGATACAGGGAGAGTTGTCACGGGAAGGGCAGGCCTTGGTGGGGGGGACCTGGGGGAGGGTGGAGGAGGCATCGTGCCTGGTAATGGATGCTGGAGGGGAAGAGGAGGACACCGTGCCGATCGGGGGCACTTTTTTACCCACCTCCCAGCAGTGCCACCACCTGGGTTTGCTCTTCTGTAAAATGGGACTTGAACTAGACCAGAACTCATCCACTTTTTTAGGAGGCAGAACAAGTCGGGGTTGTGGTGTTTGTGACAGAGCCCCCAAAGAAGGGAAAGCTGGCATCTGGTTTCATTATTTCAAGTTGAATTTACAGAGAGCTGTTTAATTAAATCAAACCGACACTCCATTATAAAATCAAATATGATGTCACAGCCGTGAGCTTGCAGTCCCAGGACAAAAACAACACTGTCAAATGGGCACTGTCAAAATAAGCAGGTGGCTGCCTCCGAGTTTTCCCATTAATACTTGAGGGCTCCTTGTTCATTTGTCTGTCTGCTGGCATTTCTCTACCAACAAGTGGTTACAGGCACAAGAAGTGCCAGAAAAGTTTGTTGGAGAAAAAGGTAAAATCAAGAAGAGAGTGGCCATTAACTTACCAGGTTTTTTATGTCCATTGGGGGAAAGCTCTGGTCCCCTTTTGGCAGAGGAAAACCTGAGTCCAGCTTTGGAGGTGCCACCAGCATTTCAAAGGAGCCTGGCCCGAGACGGATTAGATGGGAGGATGCTTAGGGCCTTTTCCCAGCCAAATCCGAGGGTCCTTTCCAGCCCCAGCTGCCGCGCGAGTCACCATGCGGCTGGCCCTGGCAGCACCTTGGGGACACCGAACACGGCCAGGAGCAATTGTCCTATCTTTTGGCCCCAGCATCAGCTGTTCCCAGCCACAGACACAAGCACAACAGAGCAGGTCTCAGCCGAAAGCCTGGCCAGATGTCAGAGGGGATCAATGGGGAAAGCAAGCCTTTCGAGGCAGCCGGGCAGAGGCCCTAGGTTCCCGGGACAGCAGCCAGGGCAGGCTCATGTGCCTGTGACAGGTTCCAGGAGCAGCAGAGCCAAGCTGCCAGCTGTCCTCTGGTAGAGGCCGCCCCGGCAACTGCAGAGGGGCCAGTGGAGCCTTGCAGTGGTCCCAGCCCAGGGGCACACCGTGTGTAGCTTGGAGTTCCAAACCCAGACAAGTGACGAGCCAAGGTCAGGGGCTGGGAAGCGATAGGAGACAGGTGGCCAAGGGCATTCATCCTTTGAACAGGTGTTCGCTGAATGACAGCAGTACATGAACTTTTAGCATTCACCAGCTGTGCTTTTATTTTTAGTTTAGGAGGTAATACACACTCTCGGCAAAAAGATTAAAAGCATAGCAAGTGTATTAAAAGTATATCAAGGAAAAAAGCAGACATCCCCCTTGTATGACATCTGCAGTTCTACCCCCCCAGAGATAATCATAGCCAATGGCTTGGTGTGTGGTCTTCTGGATTTATTTCGGTGCATCTATAAAATATCTATATACGTACATATAAACATACTGTCTTCTAACCAAAAATAGGATTTGACTCTCCATTACTGCTCTGCAGCTTAGTCGTTTCACTTAACACCATATCATATTATACATGTGAGCCCATATATCTATGTCATTCTTTTGAACAGCTAAATAAAATTCCACAGTATGAATATAATGAACGACGCTTTCATCTGTTTCCTATTTTCCACTCTCACATGGCTGCAGTGAACATCCTTGGACGTATATCCTTGCACACTGATGAGAGCATCTATGCTACAGAGATCCCGCAGCGTCACTGGATCACGGAGTCGGCATGTTAGGATGTTCAGTCGGTGCCAAACCGCCTCTGAAAACGGGTTACAGCCCCACTCCCAGCACGTGATGGTGCCTTGACAACAGCAGGGATTGTTACCAATTTAGGGGCTCTCAAACCTTTTGAGAAACAAACGAAATCTACAAACATGCCCGTCCATACGTTCGGCATATAATTTTTTAAGAGTTCCCAGGCCCCCCGCCCTGAAGTCCAAACTGAACTCCAGGCTAAGACTCCTTTTTACAGGAAGCCCCAACAGGTCAGTGTAAAGCTGTGAGGACATCTTTTCTCTGGAGCATCATTAGAGCCCCTAGGGAGAGTTGCTTCAACGCGGGCCGCCTGATTCACACGGGCAGCGCGGAGCCGGGAGGGAGAAAGCCGGGAACCTGCAAGCAAGGCTCTGCTCTGCTGGGTTAACCGGATTATTTTCTTGTGTGTGTCCTGCAGGTGATTGAAAATAACTAACCACCAGAAGTCCCCGGGACTGTTTCGGACTTGGAAAGGTCACAGGAGGAAAATAATAATAAAGTGACAACTACATGAATCACATCTTTGGTTAGAGTCTTATTAGCAAATCGTCCTCATATCTAGGGCCCTGAAAGCAAGAAACAGGCTGGGGTCGAGGCAGCTTAAAGGTCTTGGCGGCGGGGGTAAGGGTGCGGGTCCTGCAGCCAGGAAGGCACCTGGAGGGACGGGATGGACTCAAGAAGACCTGGGCCTGGCCAGGTCTCTCCACTGGTTAATTGTGTTCCCTGGACAGGTGACTTAACCTCCCTGAACACACGGCTCCCACCCCAGTCACCTTCCTGTGATGGGGTAGGGGGGAAAGTCCAAAGAAATAAGAGCTGGGGAAATGTTTCCCAAAAATCCGAAGTCCCCTTTATATAAGGAAGAATAAAGAGTTAGAGCAAAATGAGGGGGGGCAATAGGTGAAAGAGAGTCCATATTCACCTAAGGTTTTGTTTTGTTTCGTTCTTAAGAACACTGCAATATAGACAAAACTTGATAATTTTTGAAACTTCATTTAGGATTCACAGATTCTAACTCTTCAGACTCTAGCAGCCCCAAACTGCTGACCTAAAAGAGATGCTGGTCTGTTTGTCACCAAAATGTCCTGTAGCTCAGTGGTTCTCCAGCGGGGGCCCACCAGGGAGATTTGGCAACGTCTGAAGACAGTTTTTGTTGTCACGACTCGGGGAAGGGGTGCTGCTCGCATCTAGTGGGGAGAGGCCAGGGATGCTGCTAAACATCCCACGGTGCACAGGACGGCCCCACAACTAAGGATTCTCTGGCCCCAAATGTCAGCTGTGCTGAGGTTGAGAAGCCCTGATGTGGAGAAAACACAGGGGTCACAGGCCACAGCCACTAGGCAGGAACGGGCCACTGGCGAAGAGCCCTGTGGTGTCCACGGCGTTCTGCTCTCCTTCCTCCATCGCCGGTCATTTGGCTCCAGTTTGAAAGCTGCTAGGAGCCTGTCAGCAGCCCGGGCGGGGAAAGAGCAGACCTCTACAGGCTACAGAATCCTTCAATGGGTGTCAGCCACAGTTGTAGGAAAGTCCAGGCCTCAGCCACCACCAGGGCTGGAGCAGGAAGGTTTGGGGGTGAAAGGTAAGGCAGGGTGAGAGGCCCCAGCCTCATTACATTTTAAAGAAAAGTTTTTTCCGGAGGAAATTAAAACAGCCAGGAATCTGTTTGTAAACTCCTTTCACTGAAACAGCATTAGCAACCTGTGAAAACACGACCACAGGGAGGCCTATGAGTTCTCTTGACTGAAGTAAGAATTCCAAAGAAGGGCTGGGGGAGCGTCCACCAAGTCAGAATTTTATTTTATTTATTTTTATTTATTTATTTGGCTGCGCAGGTCTTAATTGTGGAATGCAGGATGTAGGTCCCTGACCAGTGATCGAACCCGGGCCCACTGCATTGGGAGCACGGAGTCTTAACCATTGGACCACCAGGGAAGTCCCCACTGAGTCAGAACTTTAAAAACAACTCTAGGGACCTCCCTGGTGGCGCAGTGGTTAAGAATCCACCTGCCAATGCAGAGGACATGAGTTCGATCCCTCGTCCAGGAAGATCCCACATGCCGCGGAGCAAATAAGCCCGTGTACCATAGCTACTGAGCCTGTGCTCTAGAGCCCATGCGCCACAACTACTGAGCCCACGTGCCGCAACTACTGAAGCCCACACACCTAGAGCCCATGCTCCGCGACAAGAGAAGCCACCGCAATGAGAAGCCCGCGCACCGCAATGAAGAGTAGCCCCCGCTCACCACAACTAGAGAAAGCCGGGTGTGGCAACAAAGACCCAATGCAGCCATAAGTTAATTAATTAAGTAATTAAAAAAAAAAAAACTCTAGCTGCAGCCTCCTTGAGTGTGTGTATGTGTGTGTGTGTGTGTGTGTGTGTGTGTGTGTGTGTGTGCACGCGCGCGCTGGGCGGGGGGGGGGGGTGGGGGAGGGGTTAGAGAACAAGCATCTCACCTATAAGTTTAGAAAACTCAAAATTCAGAATTTCAAAACTCAGAAATTCACGAAGTTCACATCAGACCGAAAGGTTTGCATGAAGGAAAGCTGAGAGAAGAGACTGGGCCCAGGAGCCGAGTGCACTGCTTAGCCCTGATGGGCCCCCAGCTGCCTCTGAGACCTGCTCATCCGTGGCCATGGCTCATGGCGCCCCCTGGAGTCGGGCTGCGTGGTGGCCCTGCACCTGCTTTTCTTCTCTCCTCTGCTCAGCAAAGCTCAGAGCCAGAGCCTCCCCAGGAGGAGGTCCCAGCCCTTATAGCTCCTTCTCACGGCACAAAATACCTGAGCAGAGCAGGAGGGGCCCATGCGTGCTCTGAGTAACTGCTCTGAGTGGGGCCCTATCCGGCTGTCATTCCCTGTTTTCACTGCGGCCTTCCAGAAGGGGAGACACTAAAAGGATTCATGATTCTCGAGGGTCAAGAGTAGAAGGCCGTGCAGTGGGGAAAGGGTGCAGGCCCCGCGACCTGCCTTCAGGGCCACGCTCAGGCACTGGGCCATCCCACCCTGGCACTGAGGACTGGCTCCATCAGTGGGCGCACTGAGGTGTCAGCCTGGGACCTCAGAGGCTGGGGAAAGCAGTCTTTTGCATAATGGGCAAATGTCACTGAAGGCAGTAATTTCCCGCATTAGAAGAAGCAAAAGCATCAACTCTCAGGGCAAGCCCGGTGCAGAAGAAACCTCTGGATTGGGCTTGGGGCCCTGCTCAGCCCCACCACCTGCCCTGGGGAGGACACACTAGCCCTCCCACCAGCCTCACCCTGAGCAAGAGTGTCTGAAGGTCCTCGCAGTGAGCCCACTGCTCAAAAATGCTGTCCAGGGTCTCGATGTACCAGGAGCCACTCTTGGTATCCCTCCAGGAGACAAAACCTGCCGAAGGAGAAAGGCTGAACTTCATTGGGCGGCTGCCCCTCCCCACGTATGCAGACGGGCCCACCTCCACACTTTGACTGATGTACACAGCCAGCAGCAGCCCACATCTCTGTGCTCTGTCCCATCGTGATCTTATTTCATCCTCACCACTACCCTGTGACTTTGGTCACGGTTCCCATTTTCCTCACAAGGCAACCAAGGCTCGGAGAAGTCAAGTGACTCTCCCGAGGGATAAGAAAGGAAAGAAACTAACACTTGTCACACCTGCTATGTGCCAGGCACTGTGCTCAGTGGGGGAGCAGCCACCTTGTTAAAATCACCATGACGATCCCTAAGGTACAATGAATATACCCATTTTAAAGATGAGAAGACTGAGGCAGGGCCAGGATGAGGGTGAAGCGAGTGAGGCACACCAACGCAAGAATGCATGCTTCCTTACATTTTGCATTCTAGGCACCTTGACTGCCTCGCCCTGAGCTGAGGCTCAGAGAGGTGAAGTAACTTACTCAGGGTCACGAGAGGCAGAACGAAGTCTCACACGCAGGTCTTTTCTTCACAACACAGCTGCTTCTAGGGCAGATGGGGGGACCTGCTGGCTGGAAGGACAAGCTCTCACACGATCCACTCACCTGGGAAGGTGGAGTAGGACACCAAGATGTCACTAGGTGTGGGCAAACTAGACACGGCATCCGGCTGGTCGACGGTGACTGGGCCTTCCTGGAACGGGGTAGCATCTGGCTCAGGGTCGCTGTCAGGGGTCCTGTCTTCAGGGGAAGTGGAGGCCACCTCAAACCCCTGGTCTTTCTGCTCTGCAGGAAACAGAAACAGACAACACTTGCCAGTGAAAACACCCAGACCAGAGCTCCCACGTCTTGGTGCCACCAGCCTGAGAGGCCTGGTTTCCTCTCGAGCCAGGGCCCTAGTGCTGGACAAACATGGGCAGGAAACCAAAACAAGAGCTTTACTTTTACTATAACAAGAGTTTTCCACATTCATTAAGTAAAGCTGGAGGTAAGGGCAAGAATGCAGAAATGTTTAAAACAGCTATAAAAATAAGTTACAAGGTATACACCCAAAAGAATGGGAACCAGGTGCTCAAGCAAGAACTTGTGCAGCAACGTTCATTACATTATTCACAACAGGCAAAAGCTAGAAACCACCCACGTGTCCAGGGACAGGTGAATGGATAAACAAAATGTTGTATAAACATCCAATGGAATATTGTTCAGGCTTAGAAAGGAATGAAGTACTGATACAGAAAACAATGTGGATGGGCCTTGAAAACATGCTAAGTGAAAGAAGCCAGACACCAAAGGCCACAGAATATGATCCCATTTATATGAAATGTCCAGAAGAGGCGAATCCAGAGAGAAGAAAGCAGATTGGTTGCCAGGGGCTGGGAATGGAGTGACTGCTAACGGGTAAGGAGTTTCTTTTGGGGAAAGATGAAATGTTCTAGAATTAGATGGTGATGATGGTCACACACATTGTGAATGTACTTAACGTCACCGAATTGTACAATTTAAAATAGTTAAAAATGCTAAATTTTATGTCATTAAAAAGTCACACTGGGGGCCTCCCTGCTGGCGCAGTGGTTGAGAGTCCGCCTGCCGATGCAGGGGACACGGGTTCGCGTCCCCGGTCCAGGAAGATCCCACATGCCATGGAGCAGGAGAGCTGGAGGGTTTGTGTGGCTAGATCCACGGTGGGTAATAGCAAGGAGGGAGGGAGGTCACAGTTCACCCAGGGAAGCTGGGGTCCCACCCACAGGGGACAGAGACAGGACAAAGACGGTTCTGGAAACCCCATAATAATAACCCCAACATCTACTGATCGGACTTCCCTGGCGGTCCAGCGGTTAAGACTCCGTGCTTCCACTGCAGGGGGCACGGGTTCGATCCCTGGTCGAGGAACTAAGATCCCATTTGCCGTGCAGCGTGGCCAAAAAATAAATAAATAAATAAAACCTTTTAAAGGAAAAATCTATTGACCTCTCACCGCATACAATTAAAGCTCAGAAAACTCGGTAATTTGTCTGTGATCTCACACCTAATGCGCAGGGGACCAGGACTCTGCGCCTCTCAACTACCCTGCTGCTTCCCAAGCCTGCCAAGGGGGCCTCTTAGATCTGTGAAAGCTGGACTCTGGCATAGCTGTCTCAGGTCACTGCTTCCGGTTGTTTGCTTGGTGGAGATTCTCGAATCTGTCCTAGGGGAAGTCGGACAGGGGAGGGGACCTGAGAGGGGAATCTGGGGCTGCCGCTGGGTCTGCCCGGGGAAGCAGGGTGCAGTGGGGGAGGGAGCGCTTCAGTGGGGGATGCCGTAGGAAGGGCCCAAGGAGATGGGTGGGGGCTGCCTGTGAAAACGGGACGATGGGATCTGAGAGGGGAGGATCGGGGTCAGAGTAAGAAGGGGTCAGACAGGGGATGCTGGCTGTGTCTCCATCCACGTGTCATTCTCCTACAAATCTGCTGGGAAGGCCTCGCCTATGGGTTATGCATTTAAGCCATTGCTTTCTTCTTAAGGAGCCTTATTGATTCAAAACTCCCTACAAGGAAGAATAACATCCCATAAGAATTCACAGTGGGAAGAGGAGCCGTTCCCTCAGCACATAAAATCCACAACCACTGTCGTACATTATTCTTCCTTTCCAGCTTCTCAGCATGATTTCTAAAGTTCTGGAGGGGTCACCCCAAAATTTAGGCCACTCAGCTCTGGCTGAGTTCATCATGCTAACACTGAAGTTTCACACCAAAGTTACTGACTTTGAGGCACGTTCTTCGGTGTTGGTGTCCGCACTACCTCTTAACGAAGGGGCGGATGACATTTAGAAGATTTTTTAATTGATTTAAATTGTAACAACAGTGAATCTTAAAATAGCAACACAAGAGTCACCAAAATCCAGGGCAGACATTCAGAGGCCTGTAAACAACATGACACCAGTCACCAGACACCAAACAACAGTCACTGACATTTGGGTATTTCTGTCCTCAGCTGATGGTGGCGCCACCATGTGGCAACAGCGTTAAACACAAGATCCCGCAGCAGGGAGCTAAGCAGAGACTGCCGCTCCAAAAGTGGCACCTTAATCACTGCGTTCCAGCTTTGGAATCCTGCTGTTGTCAATGAATTGTTTGGTTTTGTTTTTAATGGCAGGAGTCCACATTACTTGAAACCATATTTTTATATGGTTCTATTTCAAATTCAGACAATTAGAATGTACATAAGATGCAAGTATACTGTGGGCTTTGTGCCAGGCTGGGGACCCAGCTGCAGGGCGGATGTGATTGGCTCTGCCCTCAGAGAGCTGACCAAGGGACGAGGCCATCTGAATGCAAGGAGAAAGTGCTAAGACAAGGAAAGAACGGGGGCTGCAGGAGCACAACAGCCGGCGTGAACCCTGACTTTCTGCAAGGAAGGAGGTGTTCAGGGAAGCCTTCCTGGAAGCGGTGACAATAAGCTGTAATCAGAAGGATGGATGATTAAGAGGTGGCCAGGAGACAAGGCAGAGGAATGGCACATAGAAAGCCTGAGGAGTAAGCCAGACCCTGGTATCCTGGGAAGGCTGAGCAGCACTGGGGTGGGCACAGCATGCCAGGCGGGGGAGGCGAAGAGGTCGGGCCCAGATCAAGGGCCCAGCGGCCCCACTAAGGAGTCCAAAGAGTAACACCACAAAGATCCTCCTTCGCTGCTGAGAATGGACTGTGGGGTGGGTCCTGGTCCAGAAGACCAGTTATCTTCCCCAGAAAGCTGGCACCCCAGCTCACCCTTCAGTCTGTTTTTCCTTGGATTCACAGGAGGAAGAGGGACCACGCACTTCTGAGTAAGAACATCACTTGACCACACATTCAGGATCATAAGAAGAAAGACAAGTTACAAAGGATTTCAACCCAAGAACAGCAGCCTCTCCATCTACCTGTCGTCATCACTCTGACTGCGCTGGTGACAGGGGTGGGGCTCTTATGTGACACTGAGTCCTCTGGGGTCAGCAGGAGGAGGGAGGCCAGTTTTCCAGTTAGGAAAATGAACCAGGCAACATGTTAAGTGTGTTAAGAGACACACTAGGGCTTCCCTGGTGGTGCAGTGGTTAAGAATCCGCCTGCCAATGCAGGGGATACAGGTTCGGGCCCTGGTCCAGAAAGATCCCACGTGCCGCGGAGCAACTAAAGCCCGTGCACCACAACTACTGTGCCTGAGCTCTAGAGCCTGCGAGCCACAACTACTGAGCCCATGTGCCACAACTACTGAAGCCCGCGTGCCTAGAGCCCGTGCTCCACAACAAGAGAAGCCACCGCAATGAGAAGCCTGCGCACCGCAACGAAGAGTAGCCCCCTCTCGCTGCAACTAGAGAAAGCCCACACACAGCAACAAAGACCCAACGCAGCCAAAAATAAATAAACAAATAAATAATAAATTTATTTTTTTTAAAAAAAGAGCCACACTGATTAGTATGCGAGAGATAGTAACACTAAGAGCTAGGCTCTGTTACTATCCCTATTTGCCAATACTTCTAGAGATTAACTGGCCCGTGGCTGTGCAGGGAGTAGCTAACGCAGGATTTAACCCAGTGTTCTCCATCCCTCGTGGCCAAGTTATAGGCCTGGGTCATGAGAGTGACTTAACACAGTTCCCGTCAAATTATAAGTTCCAGGGGACAGAGACCCCACCTCTGCATCTCTACAGCCTGGTGTATACAGCAGGTGGTCAATAAACTTACTGGATGAATCATATGACCAGAGTCTGCCCTCCTAGACAATCTCTCCCATGACTCCCCCGCCAATACGGAATAGTATGGGACAAATCACCGTGTGCAGAAGAACACGTCTCACGTGCCCACGTTACAGGTCACTGGTGTGCACACTTGGCATGCAAGCCGACAGCTCTATGGTATAACAATACCCGCTTCTCTGGCAGATCAGACCAAGGGACAAGGAAGTGATATGCCTTTCAGACATCCCTACCCCTACGGGAGATGCCATCATGTCCCATAATCCAGGACACACAATGTTGTTCTCTCTTCCCTCTTCTTTATTTTATAAGAAAACCAGGTAACGTTGAAGTAGGGCTCAGGTTTAAAATCAGGACATATAGCAAAACTACAAACAAATCTAAATAATCCTTAAAAATCACTGAATCCCCAGAACCTAAGCCTTTGGGAATTCCAGTAGTTAATTCAGCAATGGCCTCCCTTTCTCTGCGAAAGGGGGAAGGGAGTCTGGTTGATGGAGGTCAGGGGAATGATGATAAGGAAAATGAAAGAGGTTTTCTCTCTCCTCTGCATTGTTTGTTTTTGCCAAGTCTCTGGGGTTGAAGTGGCCACAGCTGAATGATCCCCTGATGCTATGGCACTGTGAGACGGAAGACGCAAACCTCTAAAGGCTGGACAGAGCTGAAGCTACTCCAGCTAGATGGAGGTGCCACATTCGGAGAGCAGTGACCATGTTTGGGACGCCCCCGCCTGCCTGGATCAACCCCTGGGACATCGAGAGGAGCAATGGAGAAGGAAAGAGGCGGTGGCTGCTTCCCCACTAGACTCACAGGGGCAGGGAGGCTGAGGACTGGCCTACCTCCGCCACAGGCCTGGATGAAGAAGAGCTTGGGCTTCCCTCCCAAGCTGGGGCAGCCAGTTCCATTGAAGATGTTCACAATTCTCTCGACAGACACGGGATATCCATCCATGCCATAAACAGCACCCGGGAACTGGAGGTGGCTAGCCTAGAAAACCATGAATCCTGGTGACAAACCCAAGAAGTCAGGGTAGGAATCCAACAGCCTGTTCAGAGGCTTTGTGGGGGCCAAGCATTTAGAAGGTCCCACCCAGGGGCACAAGGCTGAGTTACAGCAGGTCGGTTCCGGGCAGCCCCTTGTCCACCTCTACTGCAGGGGTCTGAAACTCACATGCCTATAAGCACCAGATAGCCTAACTCGAGGACACTGGGCAGCTACCTCCAGATCGGCTGCTCTCAAAGTGTGGTCCCTGAAGCAGCAGCATCAACATCACCTGGGAACTTGTAAGACATACAAATTCCTGGGCCCCACCCAGACTTCCTAAATCAGAATCCCTTGCAGTGGGACCAGCAGTCTGGTCCTTCAGGCACCTCTCTTGCAGTGAAACGTTGAGAACTGCTATTCTAGACGAATTCATCTCAAACTTTATGTGCACAGGGATCTCGTTAAGGTGCAGGCTCTGAATGAGGGTCCGCATTCTCGAGAGCTGCCAGGTGATGCCCAGGCTGCCGGTCTAGGAACCACACTGTGAATGAAAGAACCAAACGGGCAGCCCCTGCCCTGCCAAAGGCCAGAGCTATGCTCCATGAGGATGCTGGCCTGATAAGGTCAGACCTTTGGGGCTTTTCAAGAGAAGCCGGAAATCCTGATATTTGTGCTAAAGTTGCCGGTTTTGAAAACACTGTGCAACCCATAGGGGTTGTTACCTCTGTTCTGTCCAACCCCTCAACTCAAAAGATGGGGAAACTGAGGCCCAGGAAGGGGGAGGGGCGTGGCCACAATGACCCAGCACATTAGTGGCCAAGGCCAGAGTGGGTCCCAGTGTCCCGACTCCCAGCCAGCAGCAAACGGCCCGGAACAACACCAAGCAGGACCGAGGCAGGAACTGGGAGCTCTTATGAGCTGAGCCCAGCTCTGAACAAAATTCAGCCTGTCTTTTCCTGCCTCTCCCAGACAGCTTCTCCAAGGGACACCGTGCCACCCAGGAGGAGCATCAACCCCTCAGAGGGCAAATGGCTCCCGAGAAAACAACAAGAGGTGGACAGGGCCCCGCGGCTCTTCCTACAGGGCCAGGGCGTCTTGGACACAGGAAAGGACAGGGCTCTGCACAGCCTCTCAGGGCAGCCTTCCCAGGCACCTGCCCAAGGAGGTGAGGCCGCCTACCTGACAGCCATGAGAGAGGATGACCACCACGCAGCAGTCCAGAGCACTGTGGTCCCGCCGCGCCAGCTCCACCAAAGCCTGGACCATTTGCTACAAGAGAGGGCTGAAGGTGAGCCAGACCGCTGACGGATCAGGTCCTTGTCCCGGGCCTGCCCCCTGCTCCCAGGGCCAATAGTGAAGTAATGACAGTCACAGCAATCACAACAGCCACCATCCTTGGGGAAGGGATGCTGGGCTAGGCACTCTTTATTTACTCCTACAATGACCCTAGGAGGTCAGCATGGTTCTCGCTGTCGAGACAAAGAAGCTAAGAGTCACACAGGTAGCGGGAGAGCCAGTCCTCAACCCGGGTCTCTGAGTCTGAAGCTTGCACTGGTAACCACTGAACCATACTGCCTCTCACGGTCCTACAGACCGAAGGGCTCGTCTTGGGGAGTCATTTGTTTCCAGGGTCCCTCGCAGGACACTACCCCGCCCGCCCCCCATCTCTCTCTGTGCACAGGGACCATACCTTGGCAGTCAGGTTACACTTCACGTCCACCATGAAATGCAGCAAGTGGAAGCGTTGCTGCATCCTCTCACAGTCAATACTGGAGCCCGTGCGGGTCCTGAGCCCCGACTCGTGGCAGAAGTTCACATTGTTGATAATGAGGCAGTGTCCACAGGGGTCTGCGTTCAGGACGTATGCCTGCCCAAGCACGGGGACCAACGTAAACCGGGGTCTCGTTGCACTCCTCGGGAGAGAAGGCAACCCCCTGGGTTTCACTCATGGGGTAGACAGTTTAGAGAGATGGGACAGAGCATGCAGTCTGCCTCCCTCTGAAGGAGGGGTCTGGGATCTACACCCAGCATTCCAGACTGCGAAGAAGAGTAGGGTGCGCACTAGCCGTGTGACAGATGAACAGCTAAACTTGGGACCGAAGATTAGCTCCCATCGCAGTATTCAGGGATAGGAGCTGCTAGCTTAGAAATCCAACTCCCCTAGACATTCATCCCAAAAGGACCTAGAGGTTGCCCAGTCCAGGGGAGCACCTGAGAATCGTGTGGTCAGATCTGCCAGCAGACTCTCGCCCAGGCCACCCTCGGAGAGCCTGAGGCCACTTCCCCCAGAGGTTCAACGTTTCCCTAGTAATTCTCTCTCACAGCAGCCTGTTCTTTTTGTTTATGGTACTTAACAGTATTTATACTTATATATTTCTTTGTGTGACTAGCCTCTGCTAGGCTGATGGCTCCATGAGGGCTAGAAACTCGAGGGGTCTGTTCCCAGGAGTCCTAGCACGAAGCCCAGGGCTGACACACAGGAGCCACACGATAAATGCTGTGACTAAGACAGAGACTGACTTGGTCTGGGGTGGCTGCCGCAGCCGATTCTGATGCCCGCCCTCGTTAGATCTAAACTTCACAGACGAGGAAAGAGCAGAGTTAGACCATCTGCCGCAGGAAGAGCTGTACCAGGGCCAGGGTGCTGTAGAAGGCCTGGGACTGGGACCCTCTCTCCAGCTGAGCTGAGCTCCCTGGGCTCCTGACACAGCTGCAGGAAGGATCTGGGAAGTGGAGAGCAGAAGAACCCAAAGCCAACACAACTGGCCCCAAATCACATGAAGACTCACCAAGTCGGCATTTCCCTTGGCTCTGTCCTGAGCACCTGGAGAGAGAGACAGAAGGAAAATTTGAATGTCGGGGTCCAACAGGGGAAGGGCAAGGGACACTGTGAGGACAGCTCCCACAGAAACACAGAGAAGCAGGAACTCAGGAACCCTCAGGAACTGCTGGTGAGAGCCAAGTGGCACAGCCACCTTGGGGAACTGCTTAGAAGTTTCCAATAAAGTTAAACACACACCTACTCTCTGACCAGCAACTCCACTCCCAGGTATATACCCAAGAGAAATGAGCACAATGGGCACAAAAAGACTTGCCCGTGAATGATCACCGAAGACTTATTCATAATCCCCAAACTAGAAACAACCCAAACATCCGTCAACAAGTTGATGGGGGGACTTCCCTGGTGGTCCAGTGGGTAAGACTACATACTACCAATGCAGGGGGCCCGGGTTCAATCCCTGTTCGGGGAAGTAGATACTGCATGCGTGCCACAACTAAGAAGTCCACGTGCCGCAACTAAGAAGCCTGTGTGCCACAACTAAAGATCCTGCATGCTGCAACGAAGATCCTGTGTGCCACAACTAAGACCCGGCACAGCCAAAATAAATAAATTAATTAATTAATTAAGATGATTAATGCTGCTGTATGTCACAAATAAAAGTTGTTAAAAGACTAAAAAATAAAAAAAGCAAATTGATGGGTAAGCAAACTGTGATACAGCCATACAAAGGGATACCACAGAGCCTAAAAAGGAATGAGTAACATGCCAACACCATGGATAACCGCAAAACCCCAGGCCAAGTAAAAAAAAGCCAGCAGAGTATATATGGTGTGATTCCATTTATGTGAAATTCTAGAACAGAAAGACATAAGGAAGCTCCAGGTCTGCTCCCTCTCTGTGGAATCCATGGAGCCCAGCACACAGTAGGTCCTCAGGAAATAGTTGAAGAATGAATAAATAAGTAAAGATGGTCATTTTTCCTTCAGTATCAAAAGAGTTTTCATTTCAACTAGCAAGAAGTCAACTGGCCACCAGCCTACAAGGTTACAGGACTTTTTCTTTTTTAAACAAATAGAACTCATTGACCATCTCCAAGTCACATTGGAGACTATTCTCATGATCCAACTATGGTGCCATTCATTGCTCAGAGTGGGCCTGGACCTTGTTGGGAACTATTCTTTTGCCAGTTTAAAAGTCATGCCAGGGGCTTCCCTGGTGGCGCAGTGGTTGAGAGTCCGTCTGTCGATGCAGGGGACACGGGTTCGTGCCCCGGTCCAGAAAGGTCCCACATGCCGCGGAGCGGCTGGGCCAGTGAGCCATGGCCACTGAGCCTGCGCGTCCGGAGCCTGTGCTCCGCAACGGGAAAGGCCACAACAGTGAGAGGCCCGCGTACCACAAAAAAAAATAATAATAATAAAAAAATAAAAGTCATGCCAGAAATGCATTTACATTCCATCTTTTAAATTGGAAATGGTTTTACCTAGCCTGAAGACTCCTATTAGGCCACAGACTTAAATCTTTATAACAACTGCTCATTTCCAAAATTCCACTGCACCCCAAAAATATACCATTATCTACAACTGAAAAATGTATTCATTTCCTGAATTAGCAGTAATGATCCCTAAAGTGAGAGAGTAACATCATCAAAATGGCAGAATAAGAGTTTTCTACCGCCTTCCTCCTCCCAAAGAACACCAATTTTCACAATCACCCATGGACAAGAGTGCCTTTGTGGAAGTCCAGGAGTCCAGCAGAGAAGTTCCAGTACACAATTGGTGCAAAAATCCAATTATATAGGACACATTGAAGAGTAAAGCCTGGAGGAGGTTACACCTTCTTCAAATGCAAAGACAGCGACATAAGACTTTGAAGAACATGAAAAATCAAGGAAACAAGATTCCACCAAAAGAATACAATAGTTTTCCACAGTAACTGACCCCAAAGAAATGGAAATCTATGATTTGCCCAATAAAGAATTCAAAATTGTTTTAAGGAAGCTCAGTGAGCTATAAGAAAAGACAGAAAGACAATTCAACAAAATCAAGAAACCTATACACAAACAAAATGAGGAGTTTAACAGAGAGATGAAAATCTTAAACACATACACACACAAAAACTGTGGCTCAGAAAAATACAATGAATGAAATGAACTATGCAATAGAAAGCATCAACATCAGACGTGACCAAGCAGAAGAAAGAATCTGTATAGAAGACAAGTCATTTGAAATTACCCATTCAGAAGAAAACATAGAAAAAAAATGAAATAGAACGAAGTAAGCCTATGTATGTAAAGCCTGTAGGATATCATTCAAAGAAACAATCTATGCATCATTGGAGTCTCAGAAGGAGAGAGGGACAAAGGGACAGAAAGCTCATTTAAAGAAATAATGGCTTAGAACTTCCCAAATATGGGGAGGGATTTGGAAATCCAAGTTCAAGAAGCTCACAGATCCCCAAACAATTTCAACCCAAAAAGACCTTCTCCAAGACACATTACAATAAAACTGTCTAAAATCAAAGACAGAGAGAGAATTTTAAAAGCAACAAAAGAAAAAAATTCCTCACATACGAGGGAACCACCTTACAGCTATCAGCAGACTTCTCAGCAGAAACCTTGCTGGCAAGAAGAGAATGGGATGATATATGCAATGTGCTCAAAGAAAAAAATTGCCTGCCAAGAATACTTTACCCAGCCAAGCTGTCCTTCAGGAATGGAAAGACTTTTCCAGGCAAACAAAAGCTGAGGGAGTTCATCACTGCTAGACCTGCCTTACAAGAAATGCAGAAAGAAACTCTTCAGGCTGAAATGAAAGATGCTAATTAGTAACGTGGAAACACATGAAAATATAGAACACACTGGTACCTACTCAAAATCAGATACTCTAATACTGTGGTGGTGGAGTGTTAACCACTTAACTCTAGTATAAAGGTTAAAGGACAAAAATATTATATATAACTATTGCTATAATAATTTGTTAATGGATACACAATATAAAAGATATAAATTGTGACATCAAAAACATAAAATTGGGATCGACAGATTCAATGCAACCCCTATCAAAATCCCAACAACATTTTTCACAGAAATAGAAAATAATCCTAAAATTTATATGGAACCACAAAAGACCCCAAACAGCTAAAGCAATCTTGAGAAAAAAGAGCAAAGCTGGAGGTATCACATTCCCTGATTTAAAATTATACTACAAAGCTATAGTAATCAAAACAGCATGGTATTGACAGAAAAACACACAGATCAATGGACCAGAACTGAGAGCCCAGAAATAAACCCACATATATATGAACAATTAATTTATGACAAAGGAGCAAAGAACATACAATTGAGAAAGGAGAGTCTCCTCAATAAATAGTGTTGGGAAAACTGGATATTCAAATGCAAAAGAATAAAATTGGACCCCTACCTTACACCATTCACAAAAATCACTCAAAATGGATTAAAGACTTAAATGTGAGACCTGAAACCATAAAACTCCTTGAAGAAAACACAAGACCTTAACACTAGTCTTGGCAACGATTTTTTGGGATATGACACCAAATTACAAGCAACAAAAGCAAAAATCAACAAGCGGAACTACATCAAACTACAAAGCTTCTACACAGCAGAAGAAAAAATCAACAAAATGGAAAGGCAACCTACAAAAGGGGAGAAAATATTTGCAAACCGTATATCTGATAAGGATCGATATCCAAAATATATTAAAAACTCATATAACTCAATAGCAAAAAACCCAAATAATCCAGTTAAAAAATAGGCAGAGGAACTGAATAGACATTTTTCCAAAGAAGACATACAAATGGCCAACAGGTACATGAAAGTTGCTCAACATCACTAATCAGAGAAATGCAAATCAAAACCACAGTGAGATATACCTCATGCCTGTTAGAATGGCTATTATTAAAAAGACAAGAGATAACAAATGTTGGCAAGGATGTGGAGAAAAGGGAACCCTTGTGCACTGTTAGTGGAAATGTATATTGGTACAGCCACTATGGAAAACAGTATGGAGGTTCCTCAGAAAATCAAAAATAGTAATAGTATATGATCCAGCAATTCCACTTCTGGGTATATATCCAAAATAAATGAAACCAGGATCTTGAAGAGCTATCTGCACCCTCATGTTCACTGCAGCATTATTCACAATAGGCAAGACATGGAAACAACCCAAGTGTCCACGGAAGGATGAATGGATAAAAAATGTGGTATATATACAATGGAATATTATTAGGCCACAAAAAAGAAGGAAATTCTGCCTCTTGCGATAACATGGATGGACCCTGAGGGCATTATGCTAAATGAAATAAGTCAAACAGAGAAAGACAAATACTATATGATCTCACTTACATGTGGAATCTAAAAAAGCCAAACTCATAGAAACAGAGAGTAGAGTAGTGGTGGCTAGCTGGGGAAGTGGGGAAATGTTGGCCAAAGGGTACCAACTTCCAATTTTAAGATGAATACATTCTGAGGATCTAATGTAGAGCATAGTGACTATATATAACAGTACTGTATTACATAGTTGGAAGTTGCTAAGCAAGTAAATCTTAAATGCTCTCATGGCACATACACAAAAAGTGTTAATTATGTGAGTTGATGGATGTGTTAACTAGCCTTATCGTGGTAATCGTTCCATAATATATCCATGTATCAAACCATCACCTTAAGCTTACACAATGTTATACGTCAATTATACCTAAATAAAGCTGGAAATTTTTTTTTTACTTTTTACTTAAAAAAGGGGGGGGCTTCCCTGGCAGTTCAGTGGTTAAGACTCCACGCTTCCACTGCAGGGGGCAGGGGTTCGATCCCTGGTCGGGGAACTAAGATCCTGCGTGCCGCATGGCACGGCCAAAAAAAAAAGTAAAAATTACAAAAATAAAATAGAAATAAATAAAAAATTTTCAAAGGTACACAAAGCAAAATGGTTGCTCTTGAGAGGTCCATAGGCTACAGGGACATGTAGAAGGAGTAAACGGACAAAGGTACCAAAATAAAGAGGTAGGGAAGGCTCGAGGCAGCAGTCACAGCACTAACAAAGGCAGGGAGGGGTACAAGAGCATGGCACGCTTGTGGACCCTCACGGAGGACGACATGGTCAGATGTACCATGCGTGAAAGCCATTTTTCCCAAAATGACAGCTCCCGTGGGGACAAGAAGCACATATGGACAAGTGTGTGTGCAAAAGAATCAGTCATAGCCTGAGCACTACTGGGCATACGCCCATGTCTCCAGCACAAGGAGAAGGGGGAGCTGAGCACTACTGGGCATACACCCATGTCTCCAGCACAGGAGAAGGGGGAGCTGAGCACTACTGGGCATACGCCCATGTCTCCAGCACAAG